>NC_090933.1:930719405-931022435 GCF_040938575.1 Ambystoma mexicanum
GCTGCGTTATTTTTTATTTGGTCCGAAAATGGAGAAAGCGCGGTACATTGTGAAGGAGTCTATTTGTGCCTTTCTAAGACATGTGCCAATGGCGTACTTCACACATGGGAATATGACGTTTCACAGCACGAACAGTTTTTCCCACCAATAACGTTCATTTTACTATTCCTGCCATCCCTATTTCTGCACGCCCTATCCAAATTGCCTTGCTGCCCTTCTTGAAAGTAGTGCAAGAATTTTTGTAGTAAGTCTTGTGCACTTAAACTCTTCAAAACGCTCTGCAAGACGCAAAGAAACCTCTTTCTACAGCGAGCCCCTTTCCACCCGATTCCACTACAGTGCTTTGCACAGTGCCACGCCTCCCTTCATTTTGCACAAATTGTGTGGAGCGTATACGGTACGCCGCGCCCTGCATCCGTTCATTGGCAATTCCATTGTTCAAATCTGAAAGGAGCTTTCTTTATTTCCCTTTTTTCCTTTCCCAGTTAATTTCTATTTATTTTGGTCTTCTAACACACACCACAGAAGGAACAGCAGGCAGGGCCCGGTACTGAAGGGGCAGCACCTGCATGGATAACATAGGGGACATGCAGAGAGAGGGAAATATTGGGTGGCCCTCACCTACATGGGGGGCCAGTAATTGCCATGCTCCCGAACTGACCCCTCCCACGCACTTCCAAGTACCTTCCCTCTGTAGAGTAGCGTGTTGCAGTACATGAACAATACAGTGCCCTTTGTCGGGTAACGGTCTGTAGCGCGGCATATGGTCTGCAAGGATGTTTTAGAGCTCTGCTGCCCTACAGGAGTGCCCCTGTTGTTGGCCGCAGCAGATGTGGAAAATGCTCTACATGAAATTACCCTACTGCATTGTTGGAAGGGCAGTACCCTGCCCACTGGTCCCTTGTGCTTCCATTTCAGTTGTCGTCACATGCAGTACAAACACGTCATGCTATGCCATTAGTCGTAGGACTAGCACGGAAACGCATACATTTTGAAATACAAGAATGCTTACAACAATGTTAAACACAGCTTCATTACGTGGAGCAGGAAGATATTTATTCAGCACGACCCATGTGGCTACAGTACTTTTCTACCCACCACTGACATTGTTTGCGCTCTGAAGATTCTGCTGTTCGATTACTTGCCTTTACATGCACTAGCATGTGCGTGATCAAACCGCACCAGATTTGCCATTTTGCAGACTCACTACAAACTGTCACACCTGCAGTTACATGTTTTCTTCAACTGTACGACCCACAGGCGACCACTTGACACTTTCCGTCACAGTGCTCAGTGCCGAGACGGTGTGTCTGTTTCACGGGTCATGGAAAGGCAAGCAGTACATCAATCAAATTAATTCGACATTTAACACGCCCACGTTACACTGGAGGTTGCTGTTCCTTGTTTACCAGTGGGTCTCATACAGCCACTCACGTTGTCAGCAGGACTACTTGAAATGCAGTAGCCTACCGTATGAATTCATAGGGCTGGCGACAGAGCCGGCGTTACCAGCACACAGAGGATGCCCTATGCATGTGTATAGCTGTACAGCGGATACACGTGCGCTCCCACAAATAATTAATAGTGCATTCGAAGATGCGGCCATGCAGCCACTAATGGAGTCTTACGGATACCTGCAGTATGATTGCACATATGCTGGCCAGGTCCAGTTTCCCTAGGAAACGTTCATATTGTTCACCTGCAGTCATCTCGTACAGTGCAAAAACATTTGTTACAGGAACATTACAGTTACATTGCACTAACAACAACCATCAATGACATTTGTGATGTCATCTTTGATGTAATGGATGTTAGTCTTAGCAGTCCACAGTGGTGGCGCAAGTTATGGTTGCTTAGGTTACCATAACTGGCGAATTTCTGGGGGTTTTCGGTTTTACTTGTAACCATAGTTTGGCTAGGTTGTTAGTGCAAAGTAACTGTAACGTTCCTGTCACAAAGGTTTTTGCACTGAAGTTGCTAGGTTGTTCTTAGGGCAACTGAAGGATGACGTCCCTTTGATAGGTTTTTAGTAGGCCACTTTAATCAGACCTTTCCTTTATCATAGTTTTTTCAGTAAAGAGGATAAGTTTGTAGTAGTGAAACTTAACCATAACGTCCCTTTAACAATGTTTTTTGTTAGTTATATATTTATATAGCTCAGAGGATGTGGGAAATGATAAACATCTAAACTCGCCCCTCCAACTCCCCGTTGCGAAGCCCATGAGCACATACATAATATAAAAGAAGGGATTCACAATGACATACAAAATTACATGAGGAGGACATGTATGGAGGGACGGCAAATTGAATTGGTCATCACTTCCCACATCTGCTAAATTTAAAGTGTTTTGTTGAATTAATATTGATCACCTTAACTCCCTCGTCACTAAAGTTTTTCACTGAATTTCAAGGATTTTGTTAAACTATTATTTCTTTGTTACTCACTAGCCAAGGTCTTGTGTCATGGCCGCTGTAAGGGGGGAATACCTTTCCTTTATACACTAAGGTTTTCTAGCCAAAGTCACTAAGTGACAAGGTTAATTAAGAAAAATTGGAGACTGATTGAACTAGATCCTCAGTTACACAGACTTTTCCCACAAGCACCCCTTATGGCATACAAAAGTAATAGGAACCTACGTGATCAACTAGTGAAGGCAGAGAGAAAAGCAAATAATAACCAACTCATATTGGTAAGGAAGAAGAGTGGCACTTTCCCATGCCTCCAATGAAACAACTGCAATAATGTCATAAAGGGAAGTTCCATCAGACATCCCCATTCCAGTGCAAACATTTAATTAAGAGACTTTGCTACTTGTGATTCTATTACACTGATTTATGGACTTAGTTGTCCATGCAGGATTTATTATGTGGGACAAACCTCACATAAGGCTAAACAACGTTGGAATGAGCACAAAAGCAACATTCGCATAAGGAACACCAAGTCACCAGTGACACGACATTTTGTAACCATGAGACACAACATATCACAATCAAAATGTGTTATACTTGAGGTGGTGCATAGGTCGCCGAGTGGGGTCGACATTTGTAAGAAATTCAACCAAAGAGAACTCTATTGGATAGTGAAGTTGGACAGCCTTACCCCAAATGGTATGAATGAGGATTTCCATTTGGGATGTTTTCTGAAACTGTTAATTGATCAGGGCTATGAATGTTGTGTTGAGGTGGTTGAACACACTATTGTCACTGGCTTTTGAGTCAAATTCTAAAGCATGTAAAATGGCTTTGAATCTGTAAAATGGATAAGGGTCAGTTATACTTCAAATGGGGTGATAGAAGATTCTTTTCCCCTGGGGAGGGTTCAAGTGACCTTAATCTGATTAAGACTAAGGGCCTCATCACGAGTTGGGCTGTAGCCCTTAAATGCGGTGGTAATGCTATTACCGCCGCATTTAAGGACTGGCCCTATCACGAGTTGGGCGCTAAATCGGCTGTTTTACGTCCAGCTTTTTTCTGGAGGTGAAGATCCCTGTTTTCGGCTGTATTACAGCCGGCTGTATTAGCCCACAGCATTAGCACCAAAAATTCCCCATTGGATCCAATGGACCCAATCAGGAATGGGGATTTACCGTTAAGGCCCAACCCATGATCCGGTGGTAATACCACCGGACCGGTTTGTGCTAGGGCTATTACAGTCGGCGGTATTACAGCCGGGAATACAGCCAACTTGTGATGAGGCCCAGAGTGTTGTATGAAGACCGAGTTGCACAGTTGGATTACATAGAATGTGAGCATGATTGCTGAGAGACTCATTTACCTGGAGAGGATTTTTCCTCTCCCCTTTCAATACAAACCCCCTAAATTTTGAGCTTCATTACATTTTTCGTGCGGTTTTGACACCGGCTGTTCATGAACTGATGACGTGACAGCGGGCCCTATTCTCTTCAAAAATGCATTCTGCATCAAAGAATTTGCATATGGACATACCGTTCTCACATGTGCATAGTAGTTCCTTCTCAGATAGGCACTATTGCCACACGCGCAACTGATGCCACTAAAAGGCATCCTTTTCTAACATTAATTAATGGTGGCACATAAGTGTAATTTTTGCACATCAGGAATTTGGAGCTTAGATATATGTGAATGGCAGCGACCGGCAGCCATGCTTGAAGCTAACGCACCTAGTTTACTGAGGAGGTCATTTGCTGGTGCCTAGACCGGAGTACTCCCAACACGTATATTTTTACAAGCGCCTGCACGCTACGTCCAGTGTTTACTGATGAGGTAATCTGTGAGCGTTTTTCACCCAGACTGCTTCAGACTAAAAGAATGGCCATTTGGCTGCCATGCACATGACGCTGCAGAACTAATGTATATTTCGGGGTGTTTGCTGATACGGCAGATAACTTCATAGCCCTGCTGCGAGTAAGATATAATTTGCAGGGTAATTCATGGAATAATTGTGCGCTGAAATGTCTAGCGCAAGTGTGAGAAACGCAGCGCAGGTGTACGCAGCGCAGGCGTACGCAGCGGAGGCGTGCATAATGCACACGTGCGCCCTTTTACCAATACATGGAAGGCACTGCGCGTGGCTTACCTGGGACCTGTAGGTAAATGTGGCAGGGTACTGCATACAGCATGAACTGCATCTACAATGGAGACAGGCAAGGTAACACATGAAGAAGCAACATGTAAATATGCACAATGAGCAATATTAAAAGCAATATACATATCAACCATGCAGTGGAGAAACCATCATGAATCCCCACTAGGGGTGTATACACAGTTTGGACTACAGACTGGCCACACAACTGATGGAAGCCCAATGCCTCTGTGTAAGTTACTGTCACACGGTGCCATCCTTGCAAGCACATGGAAAGGGGAAGCAGGAGTGGCATATGTGTCTGGACCCCAAGCCGCAAACACAAACACAAGAAAAGGCTTTATGGGCCCAGTGGGAACACGCAGTGGATGCCTTCGAATGACACACAAAGCAGCACACTGTTACATGAATGCACAATAGACAGAAAAAGTGAAAAAAGAAAGAGAAAAATAAAAATAAAAATAAAAAATGGCCATGGTTAACCGGGGGGGAGGACAACCCAGGAGGGAGGAGGTGCAGGATGCACTTCAACACCCATATGTGTGGATGTTGAGAACAAAAAAAACCTCCATGGGCTCATGGCCTGCATGGCTAGCTGATCGTGGGAGAACTGCCGTCGCTGTTGTCACCCTCTGGTGGAATATGAGAAGGTGTGCATGGTACAGGTGGCAGACCACATGGCAGCAAGCATGCAGGTTTGAAATGTTTCCTTCTGCAGGATGATGATCTGGAGGTCCCCATGCAGCACCTCACGTGTAGCATGGAGTTCTGCCTGCAAGGCCTCAGGTGATGCACAGATCTCCTCACGGGTTGCCTGGAGCTCAGCTGAGATGTGGCATGTTAGCTGCTCCAGCTGCTGTTCTGACCGTCTACTCCGGGCCATCTCAAGTGCATCCAGAGTAGCTCTGAGGGAGGTGTTATCTTCCCTTAGGGCATCCCTCTGGCCTCTGCAGATATGGCTGTGCGCAGAGCCCCCAGTTCAGCCCGTCGATCCCTGTTGGTGGCCAGCATGCCCTGCCTGTGTGAGCGGCACGTGGAACGCGTTGCCTGCTGCTGGAGCTCCACCTGCCTTTCGGGGGGGAGAATGGAAGTGGCCACCCTTTCCACAGCCTGAGCCATCTTCTCACATGATGCCCCTTGTTGTGCAATTGCATAAATGGAGTTCTTCCCCACAGTACTGCCTGGTGGTACACGGCCACCGCGTTGCCGGATATGTCACCTGTCGGGCCCAAGGAGATGTGCACCTTGCTGCGCTGGCGCTGCCTGTGGCTGCAGGACTGCATTCCTCATTTGATCTGCTGCCCCAGGAACAGGAGCAAATAGTGTGGAGTGTGACCTTGCATCCGTAACCGCCACAGGCAGACATTCCAACACTCAATGGGCCATTGAGGGGTCTACCCCCAGTGCAGGTGCGTTGGACAGAACCGCATCTCTGCCAGAAACACTCACCTGCAACGGGACATATGTTTCAATGTCTGATTCAGCACCTCAGGCATAGCGATCCTCAGAGGTGAACTCAGAGACACCCGTGGACAGGATGGTCTGTAGGAGCAATGGATTCTTGTGCGGCACCACCCCACGGCCTCCACTGGTGGTTGGTTGGGGCTCTGAGTACTCCTGCCCCTGCACCATCTCCTCCTCCTCCACAGCTTCCAGTGCCTCATCACCTGCACAAAATGAAAAAGAGGTCATGAACACACATGTGAACAGCATAGTCCACACACATAGGATCACAATGATGACATCCAATACATTAATCAGACAAGTCACACATGACACAAACTCAGCCATGCATGCAGTGGCAATGAAGTGGAAGGGGACCTGAAAGCAGACACTGATTAGCCTAAAATGGAAAAGCAACACATGTGCTACATGGTTCATAGCACCTGCATCACACATAAGCATGTGAGTGGCATGGGCCATCCACAAATGTGACAGATGCCAGCACACAGATGGCACGTAGCATAGCCATGGCAAAACTGACAAGGATACCCAGATGGGAGTTAATCACTACTGTCCCCCATCCATGTAAAATGCATTTCATCAAACAGAACATGCAAAAGAGTGCGACAAAACACATGTGTCACACGCTACAACAATGCCAGTGTGTTCAAATACAGTGATGGGAGGCACATGGATACATCAATGGTAGGTCACTTTGACATGACACAAGTCAATTGGCATGTTGAAGGTTCAAACAGGGATCAGAAGTGAGTGGGTGCAGTACATGTGTAGGTCCTCAGCAGTCAATAAAGAGACAAAAACCGTAATTACAATGTCGTGTCATGATGCCAGTTTAAGGGCAAGTGCAGTCATCATGTGCAGAGTGTTTGCAGTGGTTAGTGGGGATACAGTGAACCCCAAACCTAAGGGTGGGGAATGGCTTGAAGGCACTACATGGGTCACATATGGCAGTAATGACTACATAGCTGACCTGGCACTCGATCACAACGCATCACCCAAGCAACATACACATGGTCTGGACACACACGCATAGACACTCACCGGACATTGAATCAAGATCTGGGAGGTCTCCCATGCCTTGGATATGTTCCTCTGCTATGAAATCTCCAGCGATTGCCTCATGTTCTATGATTTAATCCTCCTCTGGTGGTGAACCACTGCCAGTCAGCAGAATAGAGGCGTAATTAGAAGCCATCTTGTTTTTAGCTCGGCGTTTGAGGTCATTCCAACGCTTCGAGCAATCATCAGCTGTGCGCTTCACAAATCTCAAGGGACTAATGTGGTCCGCGATGCACTGCCAGTGGGCCCTACGCTGAGCGGCGTAGTTTTGCACCCTGCCGTCACCAGCATGTTGCGGCCATGTTCCGACACGTAGCCCACAAATGCATCCAGTTCCACATTATTGAAACTCTGCTTCCTTGACGTGCCGGAGGACCGAGCCATGTCTGTGGTCCCAGCCTGTTCTACAAGAGCACGCTTCTTCCTCTTGAGAGGTGGTGTGGACCCTGAGTGGCTTACACCGTTCCGGTCTGTATGGGCTGAAGCGCAGGTGGATTGCCCACTAGAAGCAGGCAATGGCATGATGACCAGGACCAAGCGCCACAACTGCCTCGATGTGAGGGGCCAGGACCAACACTGTCCCGGCTGGGTGACTCACAACCGGGGTGGTGTCAGCTGCAGCTGCCCCTGCAGCCTTCACAACCTGGCTGCTAAGGGCAGCAGATGACATTGCTGCCCCAAATCCACGTGGCCTAGTGACAGCAACTTTCACCGCCACACGTGGCTTGGACTTCGTGACACGGAAGTCGGCCTGTGAGTCATTCCGTCCCTGTTCTGTGACCAATCTGGACCGCGCTAGCAGGGCCTGAGCTGGGATGGTGTCAGCTGCATCTCCCTGAGCCACTGGGGGGAGGGCAATAGCTGTCCCTGAATGGTCCTGGACACACGGCCCTCTTGGCCCACTCTGCCACGTCATCCACCACTGCCACCCTGGCCACCCAGGTCCTCCTGGCCACGGCCCCTACCACAGACACCTCTGGGAGTCGCCCAGCTTTGCCTCCCTTACCACTTGGTCACCTCCCAACCATGGCACTGATGTACTTGTGCAAATGGGAGGTGCAGAAAACAATTGCCCTGGGCAATTGGGGTGAAGGGGGCAGGGTAGTAGATGGAATAGGTGCCCCTGTGCTCCTGCAAGGCTGTCTGTGACCCCTGGGGAAAAATGACTGATCACGCAACGCTCAGGCATCCCAAACCCAAAAAAACAAACATGCATGCGACCCCTCGGTAGCCCACGTGCGTGGAATTAAGGTCCCGCAGTACGCTGTGGCACCCATAAACACAAAAAATGTGTACGCGTGGAAAACACACAGGCTACTATGACCTTGTGAATGGGGTACACGACACACGGGGGCAACCACAGTGGGGATAATACGTGCGCGACTCACTGTCTGCCTGGAAAAAGTACAAAAAAAATATGCGCGTTGGCAACTCCCCCGCCAAAACAAGAAGTAAACTCTGGTGCTGTAAACAAGAAGTACGCACTGCAACCGTTGTGAAGTAATCGCGTGTGAACCCACAAGAAGAGGAAGAATCACATGCTCACTCTCCACAATAAGCACATACAGCAAAATGTCGTCCATTGCGGACCTTTAAACGCTACGTGCGTCACCGCGCTTACGCGGTAAGGGCCTTTCCTCGAATTACATGCTCATGTGCTGTTTTTTCATGTGCGGACTCACTCTGCATCAAGCTGAACACACAGAAGACCACGCTCCTGCCCAGAAGGCCATTTAGCTGTACCCCATAGCCCCGAGCAGCCTCCTACAAGCCATCTGCTGCTGCCAGCCTGTCTGCTGCCAATGTGCCCTGCGATTTGGTGCCTGCACAGAAGCCATAGCCAGGGATCCTGCACCTGAGACCACCTCTTCTGACCCAGAAGACTACCAACTGGTCTACCATCGCTCCACAGCCCAGCCCCAAGACCAAGTTGCCCACCCACACCTGCCTCGGGGGTTGCCATGTCTGACTCAACACCATCTGGGGCCAGTGGCAACCCCCAGTCAGAGAGGCAGAGGGCTGCCAACTTCACTGAAAATGAAGTTGGCATCATCCTGGTGGAGCGAGGCCTGGGGAATTATGATGCCCTCTTCTCAAGTTCGCACCTCAACAGGGATGGATGGAGGAGGATCTGGAAAGACATCGTGGATGCCACCAACGCGGAAGGGGTGGCATCCCGTGAACACGACCGTGTCCTGAAGCGTTGGGAGGACTTAAGGTCCAAGGCCCTCAGGAAGGCCCAGCGCCTCGTTGATGCTCGTGGAGAAGTGGGGCGCCGGGAGCAGCTGACCAACATCCAGACGAGAGTCCTGGAGCGCATTAACCCAGCGCTTCACCACCAGGTCTTCGAGATGCAGACCCGTCCGGAGTCGAGTGGTAAGTGTCCATGTGTTCATCTCCAGTGTAGTGCATGTTGAGGTATGTCAGGTGTGTGCACCTTGGACGTATGTCTGGCATGCCCCATGTATGGATGTCTGTGTGCAGGGACATGACAGTGAAGCATGTGAGTCCGGTCAAGCATGTGCAACGACAATGGTGTGTGTGTTGCTATGCATGATGTGCACCTACATGTGACGACGCACACATGATTGCATTCCTGTATCTGTGCCTGGCCATGTCTGTTGTGTGAATCATGGATGTTGATGTCACCCTCCTGGACATGCATGGTGCACATGTGCGTGTTACTGAGTGGTGAGTGTGCGACTGGGAAACGCCATGGATGCATGACACATGCACATCTCGATGTGTGCATTGACTGTTGTGGCTTAGCTGTCCATTATTGCACTGTGATGGGAGGTGGACACGGACGGATGCATGACTGTGCAGTGGTGTATGTGCATGTGTGTTGCTAGCAATGACCCGTGTGTTGTGGAAGGTGATGATGGCTATGACATATGACAGTGACACTCATGTGCATTTGCTTTGTGTCTAGCAGATTTACATTCAGTAACCTGATGCTTGTGTTCAATGTCTCCCTTTCCACAACGGCAAGTGAAGAAGAGGGTGGAGATGGCGCTGTGGAGCATAGTGGCGGGGATCCCTCCATCGGCCGGAGACGCAAGGCCCAGTCAGCCTACCAGGTTATGCCATCTTCCGGGAGCGAGGGGACTGGTGCTGCGTCCGCCACTACGGCCACAGCTGCCGAGGGGATGCCCAAGAGGCGGTGGTTGGAAGTGGGCTCCTCGGCAGCGGTGCGGGCAGGTGAGCCCCCACAGGGGCTGTCCACAGCGGAAGATGGTGCAGAGGCATCCAGGTTGGTGGTGGGTGAGGAGGCCGCATCAGACCCACACATGGGGCCTGGTGGGGGTGTTTCCACTGGTGCAAGTGATGCAGACCAGGGGCAGGGGCAGGAGGCAGCACAGGTCGCCACGGAGGGGCCTGTGCCTAATCCTGTACCTGATACTGAGACTGCATCACCATGCACCAGAAGGGAAGCTCCATCCCAGGCCCGTCCGCAGGTAGGGGGGAGTTCAACATCAACTGACACTCCTCTACCTGCGGATGTGGCGATCTGTGACAGGGTTGACCCCATCCTAATCGGTATCGCGTTGTGCGCACGCAGAATTCATGATGATGTGCCTGCTTCCTGGGGGGACCATGCACGTCATCGCGAACAGGTGTGTGTCAACATGAACCGGTTAGGAGGGTTCATTGTCAGGGGTTTCCAACATGTGGTGGGAACTCTTGGGACCCTCTCCTCCTCTTTACACACTATGCGGCAGTCGTACTCCATGCCGTCTTCCGGCCCACATGCCACCAGGGCCCCTGTGGACCTGTCTAAGCCACCACGGCCAGGCTGGTGAAGATCCCATCCCTGCACAGTCGGGAGTCGGAGGTCCAGCAGAGATGGTCAACCAGGTAACTAGGCCCCTGGCAACAGAGGTTGTGCAGGCACCATCAAGCTGGGCACATGCACGACGGCCCCAGGTGTTGCCATCTTCCCGGAGGCAGTTGTGGTGGCACAGGCAGATGGCATAAAGGCAGCAGCAGGCTCGACGTGGGAGGCGTCATGACTCCGGGCTGACTACAACACGGGGGCAGGCATTGGCCGAAGGGCAGGAGGATCCTGGACAAAGTGTGTCTTCCGTGTGGAAGCGGTTGGGCAAGCAGATAGGTGCAGAGCAGCGGCGGGCAGAGAGGACACGGCTCACCATGGTCAGGGCGGAGTACTCTATGTGGCGAGCCTTGAGGCAGGCAGAGTTCCTCGTGGAGACTCGTAGGGAGCTGGAGGAGAGCATTGCGGCGTCCCTGCGAGACCTCGAGGATAGAGCGCAGTCCCTCCTCCAGCCATAGAGTCGGAGTTCAATGATACCCTGGCCAAGACTCTTGGGAAGAACGGTGAGCCGTAGGAGTAGCCCGCCGCCATTGTATATAGTTTATTAGGCTTAGGTTTCCTTTTGTTTTATTTTTATTTTGGAGTCGATGGACATTGCTCCACTTTTTGTAGATAGTTGTATTTTGTAGGGTTTTTACTAGGTTTCATTTGGTGTTGGGATCATGGACCCTAAGAACTTTCATTGTGAATAGTACTGGAACTGCAAAGTTTTTTGTTTTATGTTTTTCACACCCATGATGGAATGTTTTTTTTCATTTACCCTTTGGATTCTGATTTTTTGTTTCTGGACATGGACCACTTTGAGGATTTGCATTTTTTGGGATTACACTTTTTATGGATTTTGCATTTCAGTTATGTTCACATTCATTTATTTTTCCTTGGCATGGTTGCTTTTCGTTTGGTTGATTTAATTTTTTAATACATTTACATCAGTTCACATATTTGTCTCCTCTCATTAGTTTGGTGCATGTGTCAGTCGTCATTGCCTCAGTCATGTGTCGCTGCTGTGTGGACATGTTGGGCATGTCTTTGGGTGCATGCATGTGTGTTTCTGTGAATGACATGCCATGGGGCCTGTACTGGGAAGTGGGGAAAATGGATTGGTGTGGAGTTGCACTGTGGGGGGAGCAGCGTGGGGTGGCATTTGGGTGGACATTTGCTACA
This sequence comes from Ambystoma mexicanum, assembly GCF_040938575.1. Taxonomy (NCBI): domain Eukaryota; kingdom Metazoa; phylum Chordata; class Amphibia; order Caudata; family Ambystomatidae; genus Ambystoma; species Ambystoma mexicanum. The sequence continues at coordinate 930,731,489 of NC_090933.1, forward strand.
TGCCTGTATGTTTTGACAATGTGTTGGTTGGGGGGACATGAGTCAGGGCCTGCTGGCAAGTGCCCGTCACTGGTGTGGGGGGGGCATGAGTCGGGGCCTGCTGGCAGGTGCCCGTCATGGGGTGCGGGGGACATGAGGCGGGGCCTGCTGGCAGGTGCCCATCACTGGTGGGGGGACATGAGTCGGGGCCTGCTGGCAGGTGCCCGTCATGGGTCAGGGCCTGCTGGCAGGTGCCCATCATTGTTGGGGCCTGCTGGCTGGTGGGGGGGACATGAGTCGAGGCCTGCTACCAGGTGCCCATCACTGGTGGGGGGACATGAGTTGGGGCTTGCTGGCAGGTGCTCGTCACGGGTGGGGGGACATGAGTCGGGGCCTGCTGGCAGGTGCCCATCACTGGTGGGGGGACATGAGTCGGGGCCTGCTGGCATGTGCCCATCACTGGTGGGGGGGACATGAGTCAGGGCCTGGTGGCAGAAGCCCGTCACTGGTGGGGGGGACATATGAGTCGGGGCCTACTGGCAGGTGCCCTTCACTGGTGGGGGGACATGAGACGGGCCTGCTGGCAAGTGCCTGTCAATGGTGGGGGGGACATGAGTCGGGGCCTGCTGGCAGGTGCTCATCGCTGGTGGGGGGACATGAGTCAGGGCCTGCTGGCAGGTGCCCGTCATGGGTCAGGGCCTGCTGGCAGGTGCCCATCACTGTTGAGGGGGACATTAGTCGGGGCCTGCTGCCAGGTGCCCATCACTGGTGGGGTGACATGAGTTGGGGCCTGCTGGCAGGTGCCCATCACGGGTAGGGTCCTGCTGGCAGGTGCCCATCACTGGTGGGGGGACATGAGTCGGGACCTGCTGGCAGGTGCCCATCACTGATGGGGACACATGAGCCGGGGCCTTCTGGCATGTGCCCATCGCTGGTGGGGGGGACATGAGTCAGGGCCTGCTGGCAGGTGCCTATCACTAGTGGGGAGACATGAGTTGGGGCCTGCTGGCAGGTGCCCATCACGGGTCGGGGCCTGCTGGCAGGTGCCCATCACTGGTGTGGGGGACATGAGTCGGGGCCTTCTGGCAGGTGCCCATCACTGGCGGGGGGGACATGAGTTGGGGCCTGCTGGCAGGTGCCCATCACTGGTGGGGGGACATGAGTTGGGGCCTGCCGGCAGGTGCCCATCACTGGTGGGGGGCCATGAGTCAGGGCCTGCTGGCAGGTGCCTGTCATGGGTCAGGGCCTGCTGGCAGGTGCCCATCACTGGTGGGGGGACATGAGTTGGGGCCTGCTGGCAGGTGCCCATCATTGGTGGGGGGGACATGAGTTGGGGCCGCTGGCAGGTGCCCATCACTGGTGGGGGGACATGAGTCAGGGCCTGCTGCGAGGTGCCCATCACGGGTCGGGGCCTGCTGGCAGTTGCCCGTCACGGGTCGGGCCTTACTGGCTGGTGCCCGTCATGGTGGGGGGGGACATGAGTCAGGACCTGCTGGCAGGTGCCCGTCACTGATGGGGGGGACATGAGTTGGGGCCTGCTGGCAGGTGCCCTTCATTGGTTGGGGCCTGCTGGCAGGTTCCCATCACTGGTGGGGGGACATGAGTCGGGGCCTGCTGGCAGGTGCCCATCACTGGTGGGGGGACATGAGTCGGGCCTTGCATGTGCATGGTGCCATGTGGGCTGCCTGTGGGGCATGGCGAGGGGTGTTGGGTGGTCCCCTGTGGTGTGGGGGTCCTCTGAGTCATGTTTAGGGGTGTTGGACTGCCTGCAGGGCATGTCCAGGGGTGTTGCGTGGTCCCCTGTGGTGTGGGCTGCCTGCTTGTTATGACCAGGGGTGTTGGGTGGTCCCTGCAGGCAGCCCCCACCACAGGGGACCACCCCACACACTTGTCCATGACCCGCAGGCAGCCCACACCACAGGGGATCACCCAACATCCCTGCCCATGCCCCGCAGGCAGCCCAACACACCTGACGATGACCCGCAGGCAGCCCACATCACAGGGGACCCCCCAACACTGCTGCCCATGACCCACAGGCAGCCCACACCACAGGGACCACCCAACACCCCTGACCATGACCCGCAGGCAGCCCACACCACAGGGGACCACCCAACGCACCTGTCCATGACCTGCGGGCAGCCCACACCACAGGGAAACATCCAACACCCCTGACCATGACCCGCAGGCAGCCCACACGACAGGGGACCACCCAACACCCCTGACCGTGACCCGCAGCCAGCCTACACCACAGGGACCACCCAACACCCCTGACCATGACCCGCAGGCAGCCCACACCACAGGGGACCACCCAACGCACCTGTCCATGACCTGCAGGCAGCCCACACCACAGGGAAACATCCAACACCCCTGACCATGACCCGCAGGCAGCCCACATGACAGGGGACCACCCAACACCCCTGACCATGACTCGCAGGCAGCCCACATGACAGGGGACCACCCAACACCCCTGGCCATGCCCCTCAACCAGCCCAACACCCCTTACCATGACCTGCAGGCAGCCCATCACCCCTGGCCATGCCCCGCAGGCAGCCCATCACCCCTTACCATGACCTGCAGGCAACCCACACCACAGGGGACCACCAAACACCCCTACCATGACCTGCAGCCAGCCCACACCACAGGGGACCACCCAACACCCCTCACCATGACCCGCAGGCAGCCCACACCACAGGGGACCAGCCAACACACCTGCCCATGACCTGCAGGAAGCCCACACCACAGGGGACCACCCAACACTCCTGACCATGGCCCACAGACAGCACACACCACAGGGGACCACCCAACACCCCTGGCCATGACCCGCAGGCAGCCCATCACCCCTGGCCTAACCCCTGTCAATGAACCACAGGCATCCCACACCACAGCAGACCACCCAACACCCCTTACCATGACCCGCAGCCAGCCTGCACCACAGGGGACCACCCAACACTCCTGGCCATGGCTCGCAGGCAGACCACACCACAGGGGACCACTCAACACCCCTGGCCATGACCCGCAGGCAGCCCATCACCCCTGACCATGACCCGCAGGCAGCCACACCACAGGGGACCAACCAACACCCCTGGCCATGTCCCGCAGGCAGCCCACACCACAGGGAAACAGCCAACACCCCTGGCCATGCCCTGCAGGCAGCCCATCACCCCTGACCATGACCCGCAGGCAGCCCACACCACAGGGCACCACCCAACATCCCTGGCAATGACCCGCAGGCAGCCTATCATCCCTGACCGTGACCTGCAGGCAGCCCACACCACAGGGGACCAACCAACACCCCTGGCCATGCCCCGCAGGCAGCCCAACACCCCTGACCATGATCCGCAGGCAGCCCACACCACAGGGAACCACCCAACACCCCTGGCCATGCCCCACAGACAGACCACGCCACAGGGGGGACCACCTCAACACTCACCACATGCAGAGCACTTTTGACGCATTTTGGCTGCCGCTTGCGGGGTACACGTATTCAAGAGGGTGCGCAGGGATATTTTCACGTGTTTTGGCTGGTGCAAGCGGGGTACGCGTATTCAAGGCAGTGTGCGAGTAGATTTTCACATGTTTTGGCTGGCGCGAGGGGAATATGCGTATTCAAGGGGGTGCATGAGTAGATTCTCACGCGTTTTGGCTGCCACGAGTGGATTACATGTATTCAAGGGGGTATTTTGGCTGGCGAGAGCGGGGTATGTGTATTCAAGGGGGTACACGTTGTTTTTCACGTGATTACGGTGTAGAGGGGCTGTAAACTGGTCCAGGGTTAGAGCAGCTCTTTGCGCCGTATTGGGGTTCTCTGAGGCAGCGCAAGGGGCATTCTTGGGGGCGTAACTGCCGCTTCTGGATGTTCGCTGCGCCACGGCTGCAAATGGCTAGGGAAATCCATGAATACGCAGTGCAGCTAAATCCTGTTTTGCGTTGCGCCTGGCGCACGCGTGGCACACGCTAACTCTCTGCACTAGGCGCATGGGCTACTTTTGCGCTGAAATCTATGAATTGGCCCCTTGGTCTTTTTAGAAAGGAATGTAGGAGGCACGGGCAGGGGTGCTCTCTCTAACCACACATCTTTCATTTGTGAATTGCATTTCAGAGCCTCTTGAGCCACCTAAGACATAGGCGAGTGAATACCTTTAGATAATTTTACCATGGAAACGTGTGATACGCAAAGTCTTAAGCTGAGCTGTATAGATCCCAGCAAGGTAGAGTGCTTCTTCTGCCTTTTAAATGGCTATTAGCTTTCTCACTACCAGTTGTTTTGATGTAGCTATTGTTGTCCGTGCAATAGAATATCAGATTTCTGACGAGAGATAGTTTTATGTTTGACAGGGTACTAGTTCCCGTATATAGGACTGGCCTGAGTGTAGTACGTGTTGGGTATCATACGTTTACAGATCCTCACCAGGTAAATGAGTGAGATACTAAGCATGATAGACTTATATGAGCAGCAGATGAATACATTAATGTAAGACAATCCAGCTAAAATGATAACGTGATGACGTGAGTGTCCCACAGTTTGTGGGCAAGTTTGTATTATTATGTTGTATTCAACCCAGTGCCAGGGTTGATTTTCTCCATTGCACCGTCTGCTATTATTCAGTTTTGATTAACATATTTACATTAGGTGTGCTCCTCATCATTTTGGTGTTTTACACTGTACATGTTGCACCGATGAGTTTCTTCGGCCCTTGTCACTACATTTCAGATCGATAATGTTTTCCCAAAGACTCATTACCCCCTACTTAGTAGATGTGATATGTGCAGGTGTAAAATATATTTTTGCACACTCCCTGTCCCCACAATAATTTCCCAGGAATCGTTTCAGAACCCGTCCGTTGTGTAGCGGTGTACCAATTCCCACAATATCAGGAAAAATGGGTACAAATTAAAAAGTCTTCTCTCTCCTCACAGGCACTCACTGCGTCCCACCTCCTCTTTCTTGTTCCCCCTATTCCCCACAATTGGTTTCTCCCCCACCCCCCCTGGCCACTTCCATTACCCCCTCTGACTCTTTGGTTCATGCAACAGTTTCCTTTCCGATCGGGTCTTGTGACGTTGCTTGGGAGATTCACCCTCTATTCCACGATATGCCGAAAATGTTCTACTCATAACTAGATCCACAGCCGACCCCAACTCCACAACTTCACATGATGTCCTCTTTCTCCCTCCCCACCACTAGCCTGATGGGATTGTATACTTTTTCCTCCTCCAAATAGCATTTTGAGCACTTTTCATTATCGATTTTCCCAGCTATTTTCATGGGAATCCCTCGCATCAAGCAAAACAAAAATTGCGGATTTCATTTCTGAAAACACACTCAACCACTCTGCTGCAAAGTACCATGGGAGATATGTAAAAGTTGTTTGGGAGCAGGGGTCAACCCCTTCTCAGTCAAACATTTTAAAAACTATTGGATGGATTTTGACAAAACCAGTGAAGTAAATTACTGCGATGCATTGTGCCCAATTTGCCTCTTATTTGGTGTAAATCCATCCAGCAACTTAAGCAATACGGGTGTTATATCAATGCCCTTTTTCACTATGGGAAAATGAAAGGGAAAACAGTGTATTTTTGTTTTCTTAATAACTTTTCCATCTTTTAAAAAACTGTTTCCAAAATATCCAGTTTTAGGGCACCTTTACAAACCACTTTTTGGGAAAATGTCATCCAAATCCAAATCCATCCAGTGCAGAGTTCTCCGGGCTGGTGTGATGTGGTCTCTTTTGTTTAGTCTCAGGAGTAGTCCTGCTGCAGTATTTTGAATGCGTTGTAGATTGCTTGTGAGGCGTTCTGGCATTCCAAAGTAGAGGCTGATTGCATAGTCTAGGCTTGATAATACCAAGGAGATGATTGTGAGGGTTCTGTGCGGGGAGTTGAGGTAAGGGAGTGTTACTGTGTACTTTTGGTGATCAGGATCCTATTAGATTTTTTCAAGTGTTACTCTGCAGAAAGGATTGTAATTTGCATGAATATATACCAAACATTGTGCTGCCAAATGCATTGTTTCAAGCCATTATTTACTCCCACCTCCACTACAAATATTCACTAGCCGCCACTGAGCTTGAATTATCTAGAATACCAGTGCCCAATCAGGAGCAAGCTGCCTCCACTGGCACCAAAAGCTTCTGCCACCACTGGGACTGCTTCTTGTTATAATTGTCAAGAAAAAATGGTTTGCCTATTCAGGAGAGCATGGTGATATATGTAAAATGAAAAACAGTGCCAGAGAGACGCAAATGCTATTCTTTCTTCGCACATGGTGCCACTAATATAAATGCTGGTGAAGTCTTTATTTTCTGAGAATTTTACGTTGGCTTTTTTGCCTTTCACAGAAGTTATTAAGAGTTGTGAATTGAAAGTGCAAGCAATCATTGGAAAAGCACATTTTCTGTCATTAATGTGCAGTCTCCTGCTGTACTTCAAGGCAGAGTTGATTGCTGCACACTGTTTAATATGCATAAAGAGTACAGTGCAAGGCAGAATATGACAGATTGACTGAAAGTGCTCTGGAAAGGATCTGATTGAACAGATCACTCGGAAAACCTGTTTTGGATCTAAGACACTTTATAGATAACCTCATATTCCATGAGTGCAACCCAGAAACAATATGGGCTGTCAATATCCCATTGAAATCATTAACATCCTCCATGTTTGTCTGTTTTAAAGGCCTCAATCAGGAATAACATCTTTTCTTGCAACACTTAAAGGCTGTAAAATTATATCATGAACAACTGCTACGCAAGGCCATCCAAGTACTTATTGCGGGGAAACCCTATTGCGTTCCTTTGTTAAGGATTGAGCGGACTAACAGCCTGATTCATGGAATTGATTGCATGAAAAACGCAGATTTGCGCGCCTTTCTGCCCTAAAATCCCTGTTTGAAGTATGGGGATTTTCGGGCAGAAAGGCGCGCAAATCTGCATTTTTCACACAAATAATTCCATGAATCAGGCTATAAAGCTCTAAATGGAGAATACAGATTAAAAAAAGCACCAATGTAGGTTATGCTTGCAAATCTCTCAAATTATAAATGGACTTTTACATTATTTTAATGTGCTGTGAGGTACTGATAATGCCAGTTACAAAATGTTTTTTTTAGTTTATTTTAGGTTTTTTTTATATTGTATTTGGTTAGTTCAAACCTTTACAAAAGGATATTCCACATTATCAAGATACATAAAAATCAACAGATACATTCACATCAAATAAAAGAAATACCACCACTAATAAAAGAAAAAAAAAGAGAAGGATTAAAAAATAAAATAGGACCGGTGATAATTCAAGTAAAATACTTTCTAAAATTATCCAGAGAATTTTTTTTCCCAAGGGCTATCTGATTAGATTTTAAGGAAAAAAGATGAAGAGGGATGTGATGTAGAAAACCAACCAGATGTAGCAAATAGATGTAGCATATCCAAAATCTGCATTAGAATTAAACCAGCCTACAAGTGCAAAGAATTCATAAATAAAACCAGCCAGAGCCAGCCCTTCTCAAATATTGAGGTTTTCGAGACAGTGCTTCCATATTAGATCATCATGGAAATATGGATTCATTGCTAGTGGTTTCAGGAACTTAACTCTAAGGCCCTGTAGAGAGGGGCATTCGAGAACCAGATGCATTAGAGTTTCCAATTTTATCATACAGAACCTACATGAGGCTTGGTCCGCCAGAATAAGGGATCTCCTGAGTTGTATTTCTCTAGTAGGGAGCAGGTTCCACCTAGACCTCAGAAGTATACCTCTGTAGTGCCGATTAGGGAATTGTAACAAGATCTTAGACAAACTTCCTCTTTGTCTATGCTTATGGGCCAAATGACTCATCGATGAGTAGGAATGAAATACATCAGTATTCTGCGACCAGTCATAATCAAATAGGGCCTGCTTTGTCCTCACAGGGTTCAAGATCAAAGTTTCCACCGTCATCCCAATCTCATTTAAAATGAGTTCTGCCCGGACTCTGAAGGTCTTTAATACAGACAAGCTGTCCAAGTTTCGACTCATTAGTTGATAAAGGGAGTTAGGGATGGGAGTAATGATTTTTGAATAAAGGACAAGCGAAGCCCATTGGACCTGAGCCCACAGTGACACTGCTCCCAGCACAAAGCGAATAGCTGAGATCGGGATCGCGTTAGGCACGCCCAATATTCGCCTCCAGATTTTCCCTTCAATTCTGTTCAGGACGCACGGAAACTGCTCTCCTGAACATCCGTGAGGACCTGCTCTCGAACCTTGGCTCTAACATTCCTTGTGTTCTCATTTTGCTTGATCTCTCTTCTGCCTTTGATACTGTCAACCATACCATCCTGCTCAACCGTCTCCGTGATAACCTGGGTATCACTGGTCAGGGTCTGGCGTGGCTGACCTCTTTCCTCTCCAATCGACCCTCCCAGGTCCAACTGGGGTCTTTCCTTTCTGACATCTTTTTCTCTACCTGTGGTGTCCCCCAAGGTTCTAACCTCTCCCCCTGGCTCTTAAACCAGTATCTGGCACTTCTCGCCCACCGCATCGCCGCTCTCTGCCCCTACTTTCAGTGCTATGCGGATGATACCCAGCTCATTTTCAGGCTACCCTCTGCCTCCTCTTCTCCTTCCCTCATCTCTGACTGTCTTTCTGTTATCCAGGACTGGTGTGCTGCCAATGACCTCTGCCTTAATGCCAGTAAGACTGAGATTCTACTCATCGGCACACCCACTCCCTCCTTCCCTGCAGCTCTCTGGCCGGCCTCTCTTGGCCCTCTTCCTGCTCCTACCTGCAAGGCAAAAAACCTCGGGGTCATCTTCGACTTCACACTCTCCTTCTCTCCTCACATATCTGATGTCTCTAAGAAGTCACACTACCAGCTACACCTCCTCAGAGGTATCCTTCCTTTCCTCTCCTTCCCCCAGAAGCTCACTGTCTCTAGAGCCCTGGTTCTCTTGAAGCTGGACTACTGTAACAGCCTCTATCTAAATCTGCCTGCCTCTACTCTCCGCCCTTTGCAACTCATCCAGAACAGGACTGCGAGACTTGTCCTTGGCCTCAAGCCCAGGGACCGTATCTCTCCAGGACTGAAATCACTACACTGGCTCCCAGTGACTGCGAGGATCAAGTTCAAAACCCTCTGCATTGTCCACAAGGCCTTCTGGGGCCTTGGGCCAAAATACCTTCAACTCTCTCTTCCTACATATCTTCCTTCTCGAGCTCTTCGCTCATCCGCCTCCAACTCCCTCAGGGTCAGCCGCTTCTCCAAACAACGAGTTGGTGGCAGATCTCTCTCCGCTGCAGGGGCCTCCCTCTGGAACAGCCTTCCTGCCTCCCTGAAACTTGAGGAGAACCATCTCCGGTTCCGGAAGCACCTCAAAACCTTCCTCTTCGCCTCCGCTTTCTCTCCCCCTCTCCCCTGCTAAAGTTACTGAAACTGCACTGAATCTGCAACTGGGCCACTCGCCGTTCTTGGTCCTTGGCCCAGCCACTCTCCCCTGCACTGCCTCCCTGGCACCCCCTGCACTACGGGACTGTGTCTGTATCCCACAGCCCCCCCTTCCCAGCACTTATCTGCACTTACTCGCACTGCCACTAGTTGGCCCTTGTTATTTCCTGTATGCTATTGACTCTGTAATGCACTTTCCCCTCTCCCTTTCCCCCTTGCACTTCTCCCTTTCCCCTCTACCCTTGCACTTGCGCGATCTGAATGACACCTGGCCTAGTAGGATCGTTGTCTGTCTCCTTTTGTTTCCCCCCCTTGCCTCGTCGCGCATTGAAGCTCTTGTGTATAGGCGCGTTACAAATGCCACATCATATCATATCAGGACATTACAGAGATTATCCGATCTTAATTCTAGGCCATAGATCAATTAAGGCACTATTTTCCCTTCATAAAAGATCATTGAGGGTTTGAGGGAGAATCTACCAAACTAACGGTTGATTGGGATAGACTGGGCTTCTAAGAGTTTCGCCTCAAGTAATAGGATCTCATTCGCTGATTTAAGGCTTTTACAAGCAGAGAAATGGAAGCCCAGGTACCGTACCGAATCCGCCAATTTTAGTGGCATGACTCCCACAGTACATACAGGTTCGTTAATTAACCCCTTCTTTTTTTAATGCAAGAATATTCGTTTTAGTTGGGTTAATAACTAGCCCGTTGTCATAGGCAAAGATCTCAAAATTATTTAACGATCTTTGTAACCCAACTTTCGTACAATCAAAAATGAAAACATCATCAGCATATATTAGGCATACAATTTTCTCATTACCAATCCTTGGGGCAACCAATCCCTGTTTAGCCAACGATATTGTCACATCAAAAAAATACTGGTTAAATAGCCATGGGGCCAGAACACACACTTGTCTCACCCCTCTGTAAGATCGTATTCTCCTAGACAAATCCCCTTTTTGATTAAGTCGAACCTTAATGCCACAGTTTTCATACACCCCAGAGATGAGTCTTAACAACCCATCAGGCAGACCCCATTTAGTTAATTTGGCCCACAATCTGCTGCGGTCGATAGAATGAAACGCAGAGGTTAGATCGATTGAGGCCATATACATATAGCCCCTAGATTGCAGCAAAGCCTCCTCTTGTATACACTTAAGTGCCAAACCATTAATATTAGTGGAATGTCCCTTTCTGAAACCGGTATGGAATTGATTCAGCGGATTGCGAATAGATGGCTAAACTTCCAAGTGTGAGAGCAGCAGTGCCAAAAAGATTTTCCGATCGGCATCAATAAGGGAGATTGGTCGATAATTACTAGGGTCGGTCCTGCACCCACATTTGAAGATGGGTATCACATGTGCCGTATTCCAGGAACTTGGAGTGTTCCCAGTAGAGATAATGGAGGTCATTACAACATTGGAGGTAGCCATATTTGTGGCATGGCTATCTCCATTCCGGGTACCGGGTCCGGGTTCCTGGAATGGGGAAGTACTAGGCCATTCCGAACTTGGAGGGCCCGGTATTTCCCCATTCCAGGAACCCATCCCCATTTGAGCCCCCATGGGGCTAAATGGGAATGGGGAGCATGCTGACAATGGGCCCGTTAATGACGGGCCTGTTGTTGGCATGCTGGTCTGCTCGCGGGTCCCGCAAGGAGACCTCGTAGTAGGTGGTAGGGGGTTAACGGGGCCGGCAGCTCTACCAGCCCCGTTAACCCCCTACCGTCAGGGTTGTAATGACCCCCAATGTCTTTAAATTCCAGATACAGCAAGTTTGTCCACAGATTACGATCTCCCGTAAAAGTGTCATTTGTGAGGCCATTAGGGCCAGGTGCCCGTGAGGACTTACATCTGGTTATTAGGCCATAGGTAGTAGCCAGGTCTAAATGGGGATCCCAAGTATCATTTCCCTTCTTTGAGATTACAGTCAGGCTATTGTTCATCGGGAGCCCAAATCTATCTTCATAGTATTTCACCCAATCACGTTCTGAAATTGAATTAAGCTGGGTTACGGCATAATTAGGGTCTTGCCCATTAATAAGATACCAGAATGCGCTGACATTAGCTTTAATCAAGATGCCAAGCATCAATTCTGCATCTTGCTGAAGGGCGATATGCTTACAAGATTTACAGAGATTCCTATTGGACTGTCTAGCCTTTCTAAATAGTTCATTACAGGTAGCCTGCTGGGGGTTATTGGACCTTATCCTGCGGATTTCCCTTTTCATAGTTCTTTTTGCTTCAGCTGATTCACTGCTGAAGCCGTGGGTATGTCTAGATAGTTCTTTACATCTACTCCCCTGGCCTTCCCTAATGCCTGTCACTATTCCCCCAACTAGTTTTTGGAACTCATTAGTATTAAAACATCTAATCTTCCAATCATAGGAAGACTAGTCAAGTGCATTCCTTACCCTTGCATTCAGCAAAAGGATATTCCGATTAGTCCATTTGACAGCATTCCCAGCCCCATTGGCTGTTACTCGCGGTTGAGTTACGAACTAGTTACAAAATATGCCTCAAATTACAGCTGGACAATTGCCTTAATGAGACCTTTCACTGTAACATTAAACAGATATCATTGATGAAGTTGTCTTATTTTTGTCATTTTGTTAAGAGTGTTCTATTCTGAAAAACAGTCCAGCTGCTGTAACTCACACTTAGCCAAAAATGGCCTGTTTCCTTCTGTGACTCTCCAAAATATGCATTAAGTCTAGTACATGTCAGTAGAATGTCAAGTCGGACCAGGATCCTAAAGTTAGGGCCGCACCTGTGAAACAGGTTGTCAGCTATAATAACAAAAACATCTCCATACAAGTATGCTGTGTATGGCTCCTAAGAGAAGCCACATAATACATTGGGTTAGTTGCCTTTTCCAAATAACTGTTCACTAATGTTTTTTGTTTTGGTGTTGTTTAATATATAACAATTTTGCCATTATTCCACAACTACACAGTGAGATGTCAACCAATCTGCACATATTTAGCTAGATGTGAAATTTCTTAATCGGTTAACGCATACGATGGGAAGGTCTTAACTGTGTAAAATCTATGTATCTCAGGTTGGAATCATAGCAGGTATAACTCAACCAGTCATACTCCTGAGGTCCTTAAAATATGGTTGAAGAATCCCTGCAAACTTTGGCTTGGGTCATGTAGCAAACATCTTTGAATTTAGTCTATTCAACTCCCGCACCATAAACCCATTTTCCAGGCCAAACCAAAAGCACAACCAGAGTTACTTTTAAAACGTTACCCTATTTCTTCACCTTTTACTTTTACTTTACTTTATTTGTAATGTGCAGCCATGAACCCTTAAGCATTAGGGCGCAGACAAAGACAGAATGAACATAGAAACAGCAAAATGGAATATAAAGATGAAGAGACGTATGATAGCTCTAGGAGAATAGTAAGCTGATTCTGGAACTACTCAATAGAACAGCAGGGTCTTCAGTTGTTTCTTGAAGATCACTAGGGAAGTCTGTCCACGCAGTGCCGGTGACAGCAGGTTCCATAAATTGGGGGCGACCATGAAGAAAGCTCTGTTTTATAACTTCTTCATTCTACATCTAGGCACAGACAAAATATTCTGGTTGCTGGACCTGCAATTAACCTTCTCAGTGATGAGTTCTTGCAAGTAAGTAGGCATAATCTCCAGTCTGCATTTAAAAGTGATGACAAGAAGGCGGAACCTAAAAAGGGAAGGCATAAGGAGGAGTAAGATACAGGGTGCAGCAGCAGGAGAAAGAACAAGGTGGTAGTAGAGAAAAAGGCAGCAGCCGAAAGAAACACGTGTCAGTCAGGGAGGGGATAGCAAATGCAATAGATGTAACAACAGAAACAGTGGTCTAGTGACAGTCATCGGTGTACGGCATACATGAATAATGACCTTGTGAGGTAGCAATAGAGACACAAAGAGGGAAGCTAGCATAAGAGGAAATAAAAGGGAAATACATATGCAGCTGCATTGCACAAGATCATAATAAAATGAAACTGTCGGTAACAGAGCAACATAGCTACAAAAAGAGGGTGAGTGTGGCAATGCATTTTCGGGTGCTTATCACAGATTGTAAATAAAAGCACGTTTCACCATTTTTTATGCATACAAAGGGATATCCTATATCTATAAAGCTTTTCTTACAAGAATATTTTGATCTTCTGCAGAACTTTTTTCTAACAATTTTATTATGCGTACACAATCCCAAGAAAATATTTCTGAGACTTTAACAGCTCCTGGTTCAGAGCAGTAACTCCTGGTCAGAGGCAAATCCTCAACACCCAGGAGCTACGTTCAGCTCCTGCTTCTTGAATCTGAATTTCGACCCATGAAGATTGCTTTAACTAACTAAAAAATCCAAAGAAGGGTTCAAGGGGTTTTAGTCAAAGATAGCAAATGTCTCATTGTATGACTTTCTTATTTTTATTTTTTATTTTTTACTTTATTTATTGAGCTTGACATTGCAACAGAGAAAACGAACAGAATACAGATAGTCTGTGAGTATACATTCCACATACATGTTTCGGAGGTAGATCATACAAAACAGTAGAGCACCAGTTGGGTTTACAGTGGCCAGAGATACAGTGAACACAGTGACAATCAAGGCATGTAGGTCAAGCGGAGTTAGACATTGGAGAGTTTCCGGTCGCTGGCATCATCTTCAGTGTCAGCGAAAAAGGAGGAGATATAGTAGCGGAATGGGGCCCAGATATTCCTGGGTCTAGACGCTGTTGGTTGGTAGTGCGTCCAGCACTCCTCAGTGCCAGAGGCCCAGGTGACAGCCCGGAGCCACTGAGTGTGTGTGGGGGTCCCAGGATGAAGCCAATGCATCAGAATACAGTGGGTTGCCAGCAGCAGGCATAGACCTGCCAGTTTCTTGGAATCCCGCCCAAGCCGGGGAAGTTCATGAAAAAGACATGTCAATGGGAAGGGGTAATAGTGCAATCCAATATTTCAGATAGGGTAGTGCATACCTCCATCCAAAACAGGGAGAGGCGCGGACATGACAACATCATGTGTATATAGTCTGCGTTGTTTGATCCGCAGCTTGGGCATGTGGGTGGATGGTCTTTCGATATGCGATGTAGTCTGATGGGAGTGTAGTGGAATCTATGGAGTACCTTAAACTGGATCAGTTTGAATCGTGAATTAAAGGAGATTTCATGGGTACGGGCACACATATGGTCCCATCGTTGGTGTGTAACTTGAACACCCAGGTCTCTAACTCAGGAGTCCCTGAGTTGAACTAATGGGGAGGCTGCCCTACTCAAGATGGTGCTGGTCAACCTGGAGACTATTCCCCTGCAGGACATAGTGTTTAGGATTTCTGACAATATCGTGTCATCCGGAGGGTTTGAGGGGAAGTCTGGGCACCTATTTTTGAGAGAGCAGCGTAGCCCTGCATAGTGTAGCCAGTGGGAGGGCCTGCCACTGAGGGGCTCTGGTATGTCAGACCATTCAAGGAAGATGCCCTGTTCGAAAACGTCTTGGACAGTATCAAGACCTGCCCCTGACCAGCATAGGGTTGTTGTGGTGTTGTCCACATGGGGAGAATCCGGAAAAAAAGTTCCAAAGGGGAAGGTCACCATGAAAGGGGCGCGGGGTGCCAGTCTGCTCCCACAATTTATCCAGGGCTAGTGTCGTAGACCCCACCGAGTCAAGGGGTTCAAATTTGATGCCCCCGGAGGGGAGAACTAGAGAGTGGATGTCACGCCCATCCGCGGCACGTCATTCAAGTTTAACGTGGAGAGGGGGATCAGTAGGCATGAACCAGTATGATGCAAAGTGGGCTTGAGCTGCCCTCCAATACCCTTCAAAGTTAGGGGTGCTGAGTCCGCCCTTTTCCATGGGGGTGGTTAGTGTCTCCAATTTCAGGCGGACCACAGCGGAGTGCCACAGAAAGGTATTGACGGTTCGAGTCAGTGTTGTAAAGAATTTGCGGCCTGGCCACAGGGGAACATTCAGGAATCTATATAAGAGTTGAGGCAGCACTACCATCTTAAGGATGGTGATCCTACCAGCCAGGGAGATCAGCAATCTAGCAAAGCCTATGCGCTTACAGACAAGAGTGGTAAGGTACTTCCCAAAGTTGGCTTCATACATGGAGCTCTGCTGCCATGAAACCACCACTCCAAGATAGGTGATTTCAGATTGCGCCCGTGCAAATCCCTGAGGGTTTGGGCGGGGATGGTGGCTTCGGTCAATGGGAATAATATAGACTTAGAACAATTTACTTGGAGGACCGATAGCTCACCAAATCGTACAACGTTCTCTAATACTGGGGCCAGGTTATGCTCGGGAGAGCGATGAAGAGGACTGCGTCGTCCTTGTAAAGGGAGATGATCTTGTGGGGACCTGCCATTGGGAATTGGGCCAAACATCTGTCTTCGGTACGAACCCTGGCAACGTGATAGGAGTACAGGAGTTTGACCCAGGATCTGAAATGAGCACCGAAGTTGCATTTTTCAAGAACCTGCCATAGAGATCTCCAGGAAACAGAGTCTAAAGCTTTATGCATATTGAGGGTGGCCGCAACTGCTTGTGCACTCGGGTCGACCTGGGCAAGTATGTTGAATAGACAGCACAGATTGAGACAGGTGGAACGACCCGCGATGAATCCCGACTGGTCCCGGTGAATGATGTATGACATTGTTACAAGGCGAGTGGGAATAGACTACACAATAGACAAATGTGAGGTTGAACTTTGTTTTAATAGTTTCTTATTTCCTTTTCCCTTGTAACATGGGAACAAACAATATTGGCGAATAACTAGGTTACTCTTGACTCTGGTGACTCCTACTTTCCTGGATCAGTCTTTTTGCTTCTCTTGACCATAAGCTTTGGATGAGAAGAGTAGTGCCCTTATAACTTCCTGTGCATACCTTCTATACTGATTGACCTCCTCCAGATTCACACGTAGCCCCTTCTATAACTTTCTTTCTCTTTACAGTTCCCTTGACCCCCTTGTAACAATATGGATAGGGCGCTGATTTTCTTATTGTCAATGTCTTAACTTTTCTGCCGCCTCTCCTGACGTCGTACCCGATTGTCCCAACCGCCTTCTCCTCACCTCATTTCATGTCACGGGCTCTTCTCCTGCTACTCGGCCGTGGGAGGGAGCCTCTACTCTGCAATAGGGTGTTACCCTATTACTGTACCTCCTCCGGAGTCAGCGTTAGCTTCCTGGGTCTTCTGGCATCGCTATTTCATTCAGCCTGTGCCGGTACAGTCGCACAGCTGATCATACGGCTTCAGTCGTCGTAGCACTGACTGACTCCTCCTCCGCAGCAGCGGCCGTTTCGATGCGACTTCGCGGTCTTCGTCAGGCCGTCGGGCGGACTCCTTAGCTCCTCCTCCGCAAAGGTGGGGCCTCGACACTGCTCTGCGGTGTCCTCCCAGCTGATCGACCTCACAGCTGATCTCCTCGCTTCAGCTGTCTTCGGGGAGCGGACTCCTCCTCTGCGAAGGTGGGGGTTTGTCACCGCTCCTCTTCCCCTTCTCCCTCAGCGAGCCGGGCCAAACTACGGGGCTCCGTTGGCAGATGGAGCGGCCCTCTTCCCACACGGAGTCTCTGTCCCTCTCTCACGATTCTCCGCCGAATCTTTGCTACAAACTATGTTAAACTATGACAACTTCGCAAGATGCTCAACGGGAGCGTATCTTGACTTAACCTTCATGGCCCCTCTGTCTCAGTAGGCCCATTCATATACGATTTCCTCCTCCGAGGTAGCCTTTTCCTCCTCACCCTTCTCGGCAGGCTAAAAAACAACAACAACAAAAACGTCCAGTATTAAAGTAAAGCACCTTCTTAGGCCATCTCTTTATCTCTCATTGGAGCTCTCAGATGTCTTTCCCATAGCTATGGCCCTCCCCTCACTTATGACCTCATCCATGTACTCTTCCTGCTTAGCATAGGCCTATGGGGTTTGTAGTTAATTGGCTCTGATATATCTCAGCCTCCTCTGGCCTCATCACATATCCTCCCCCTTAAGCCCTTACGTTCGGGAAGGGCGTACATTCTGGACAGAAAATCCGCTTGAGCCATCTTACTTCCTGCTTGATGGATAGTTTGGAAGGAATATGGTTGCAATGACAGGAACCATCTCAATACTCTGGGGTTCGACTCTTTATTTCGTGATAACCACACCGGTGGGGCATGATCGGTAACTAACGTGAAGTTTCTACCTAACAAATAGTATTTTAGGGACTCAACTGCCCATTTCACTGCTAAGCATTCCTTCTCTATTGTTGCATATCTTGTCTCATGAGGCATCAGCTTCCTGCTAATAAACAGGATAGGTATCTCTTCCTCTCCTTTGTTTTGGAAGAGGACTGCCCCTAGTCCTGATCCTGAAGCGTCCGTGTGTAGATAAAATGGCATGTTGAAGTCTGGACAATGCAGAACAGCTTTATCGGAAAGCGCTGTTTTTAGGGCGACAAATGCTTCTTCAGTTTTAGCATTCTTCCATTCGCTCCTGGGTGGAGCATCCGACCTTAGAAGATTCGTCAAGGGAGCTGCTAACGTTGAAAAATGAGGAATGAACCGACGGTAATACCCCACAAAACCAAGGAATGCTCTAACCTGTTTGGTAGTTGTTGGAAACTGCACTTGACGTATGGCATCCATCTTCTCCCGCTGAGGTCTCAGGGTCCCCTGGCCAACATAATATCCCAAGTATTTGGTGTGTGAATTTGCCAGGTTAGTCTTTTTGGGGTTTATGTGTAAGCCTGCCCTTTTCAAGGTTTGAAAAATTGCTGATAAATGTTTCAAATGATCTGACCAGCTTTGGCTGAAAACAACGATGTCATCCAGATAGGCACCAATATAACTCTCATGCCCCTTTATCAAGTGGTTCATCAATCGTTGGAAGGTGGCCGGCGCCCCATGGAGTCCAAATGGAAGGACTGTGAATTGGAATAGTCCACCTGGAGAAGCAAAAGCAGTTTTCTCTTTATCTGGGGTGAATAACGGAATCTGCCAATACCCCTTGGTTAAATCAATTGTGGTTAAAAATGTTGCCTTGCCCAGTTTTTCCAGGAGATCGTCAATCCTCGGCATGGGGTAAGCGTCAAATTTTGACACCTCATTTAATCTTCTGAAGTCCATGCAGAAGCGGATACTTCCATCCTGTTTTGGTACCATCACCAGAGGGGAACACCAGTCGCTATGTGAGGGCTCAATCACACCCAAACGAAGCATCTCCTGAATTTCTTTCTCTACAGCTTGAAGTCTTGCTTCCGGGATCCTATAAGGCCGCATTCTCACCTTTGCTCCTGGATTGGTCTGAATGTGGTGACAGGTCAACGAAGTTTTCCCTGGTATTGAGGAAAATATTTCTGCATATTGCTTCACCAAACTAGAAAGTTCCGATCTTTGAACAGGATCTAATTCAGAATTGTAATTCAGGGCTTCTATTCCGATTGGTGCTTCCGTCGTCGGTAAATATTCCGCCGATCCCTCTTCCACACTAATCATCGCTACTGAGACCTCGGGTTCCGTCCATTTCTTCAGTAAGTTGACATGGTAAGTCTGTAAAGGGATTTTACTTTCAGGTTGACGAATTTTATAGGTTACTGGACCCAAGACCTTCTCGACCAAATACGGTCCTTTCCATGATGCCAACATTTTATTTTCAGATGTAGGGAGAAGTACTAGGACTCGATCTCCTACCTGGAAACTACGTACTTTGGCTTTCTGGTTATAGTATTGCTCCTGTTTCCCTAAAGCTTGCTGCAAATGGGTTTGGGCCAAGGACTGAAGTTTTTCAACTCGAGTTTTAAGTTCCGAGGCATACTCAGTCAAAGTAATCTCGGGGTTTGCCTGCTCTTCCCAGCTCTCTCTTAGGATGTCCAAAAGCGTTCTCACCGGCCTTCCGAACAACAGTTCAAACGGAGCAAACCCCGTAGAGGACTGAGGAGTATTCCTCAAGGTCATCAAAATCCAAGGCAACACTCTATCCCAATTTCACTCGCCTGGTTGGATGGTCTTCCTCAGCATCTGTTTAATTGTCTGGTTATATCTCTCAACCAGACCATCCGTTTGGGGGTGATACACGGCAGTTTTGAGTTGGTCAATGTGTAAGGTCTCGCATACTTGCTTTAATACCGTTGACATGAAGTTGGTTCCCCTATCTGTCACTATTTCTTTCGGTATGCCCACTCGGGAGATGAATGGGACGAGGACATCACATATTTGCTGGGCGTTTGTGGAACGTAAGGGAAAAGCTTCGGGATACCTGGTCGCGTAATCCACAATGACCAGCAAATACTTGTGTCCTCGGCTTGTAGCATCTAGTGGACCCACAATATCCATTCCAATCCGCTGAAAAGGTTCCAATATCAGCGGCATGGAGTGGAGAGGAGCCTTGGGTACACTCGGCCTGTTCTTTTTCTGGCATTCTGCACATTGTTGACAAAAACGTGCTACTTGTCCATATATGCCCGGCCAGTAAAATCTTGCGAGGATCTTCTTTGTGGTCTTCTCAACCCCAAGATGTCCTTCTCCTACTTGGAGATGGGCAACTTCCAATACAGGGTGATAATATTTGCTAGGAACCAACAATTGTCGGATTGTTTCTTCACCGGGGTTGATACTTATGCGATAGTATAAGCCATTGTCTTTAATAAAGTGGGGGTTTTTCCCTTTTGGGTTGTCTTCTACAGAGTCTCTGGCATGTTTCAATAGCGGATCAAGTTCTTGAGCCATGCGGAAACTATCTCCATGTTCATCTATTTTCCAGTCCACAGCTACTGGATACATATTCCGTTCGAGCCAGGCATGCTTCTCCAATTTTCTTGCCCTCTTACTCTTCCTCGTCTTGTTGGCTTCGGACAGGATCTCTAAATCCTGAAAAGGAGCTTCCCTCCACCACTGGTCTTCTACTTTCTGAATAAGCCGAGGGAGGTCGGGTATATCAGAGCCAATTAATAAGGGTTCAGGCAACGCCGGCATTACGGCAGCTCTTATCCTCATTCGTTCCCCAGCTACCTTTATTCTGATATCTTTAAGTGGGTATACTTTAACGTCCCCATGCACACACCTGATAGGTATACTCTCGTTCAGTTTCTCCACTTCACCTACCAGATCCGGATTCACTGCTGTTTGTAGGCTACCCGAATCTAGCATCGCCCGGGTAGGGTGTCCCTCCACCTCCGCTTCGCAGACATATGGATACGTTGGTTGATGACTTGGTAAAGCTCCACACTGAATGGCATCCTTGGTTGGACCAAAGTTTCCGACGTCCATCGGTTCCGACTTGGTTTTCCTTGGGCATAACCTCGCCAGATGGCCCCACTCCCCACATTCAAAACATTGCGGGCCCCGCGCACTGAGACTGGGAGGACGGGCAAGTTGGGATGTCCCTGTTCCTTCACTGTTAGGCCGGAACCTTGTTCCTTCCCAATCCGGTTTCCTAATCATCGAATTCGGCCATCGTGAGGAAGACATCGGCCGATTCCCCACACCTGAAGAATTTCCCCCAGCCTTGGGAGTGGAGGGGTAGGCCACCAACTTCGCTTGGCCAGCTTTCTGATATGCAGAGGCTATGTTGACCGCTTCTACCAGGCTGGGCCTATGATGCTGCCTGACCCATCTCTGCATTGGTAAGGGTAAGGCCTCTATGAATTGCTCCAAAATCACCTTTTCGGCCACCTCGTGCGTAGTTGAGGAATTGGTCTGAAGCCACTTCTCCCCCAGCTCTTTTATTCGGTAGAAGAGTTGGCGTGGAGTCTCCTCGATTGATAGCTTTGTTTCCCTGAATTTAATCCTATAAGCTTCTTCGTCATGCCCAAGACGTTCCAGCACCACCCGCTTCATATCTTGGTAACTGGTGTCCCCTGCCGGGTTCGCCGCCTGGTAAGCACTCTGCATCTCTCCAGTCATGAGGGGGCCGATGTAGTGGCACCACCTCTCATTTGGCCATTGGGCATTCCTGGCGACCCTTTCAAAGTTGACGAAGAAGTGAGCAGGGTCTTCGCCGCTGGTAAATCTTTGAAGGACCGACATTGGTACTGGGGTCTGGCTTCTCATATTTGTGACTTCTAATAGCTGGGCCTGCTGTAGCTGCAAGGCTTGCTGGAAGGCCATTCTATCAGCCTGGGCCTGCTGGCTTTGTAGTTGCAGGGCTTGTTGTAACAACTGCTGGCCCTCGCTTAATGTCTTTATTAAGTCCTCCATCGTGTTTCGGTCTATCCCAACGCTGCCACCAAATGTTACAAGGCGAGTGGGAATAGACTACACAATAGACAAATGTGAGGTTGAACTTTGTTTTAATAGTTTCTTATTTCCTTTTCCCTTGTAACATGGGAACAAACAATATTGGCGAATAACTAGGTTACTCTTGACTCTGGTGACTCCTACTTTCCTGGATCAGTCTTTTTGCTTCTCTTGACCATAAGCTTTGGATGAGAAGAGTAGTGCCCTTATAACTTCCTGTGCATACCTTCTATACTGATTGACCTCCTCCAGATTCACACGTGGCCTCTTCTATAACTTTCTTTCTCTTTACAGTTCCCTTGACCCCCTTGTAACAATATGGATAGGGCGCTGATTTTCTTATTGTCAATGTCTTAACTTTTCTGCCACCTCTCCTGACGTCGTACCCGATTGTCCCAACCGCCTTCTCCTCACCTCATTTCATGTCACGGGCTCTTCTCCTGCTACTCGGCCGTGGGAGGGAGCCTCTACTCTGCAATAGGGTGTTACCCTATTACTGTACCTCCTCCGGAGTCAGCGTTAGCTTCCTGGGTCTTCTGTCATCGCTATTTCATTCAGCCTGTGCCGGTACAGTCGCACAGCTGATCATACGGCTTCAGTCGTCGTAGCACTGACTGACTCCTCCTCCGCAGCAGCGGCCGTTTCGATGCGACTTCGCGGTCTTCGTCAGGCCGTCGGGCGGACTCCTTAGCTCCTCCCCCTCAAAGGTGGGGCCTCGACACTGCTCTGCGGTGTCCTCCCAGCTGATCGACCTCACAGCTGATCTCCTCGCTTCAGCTGTCTTCGGGGAGCGGACTCCTCCTCTGCGAAGGTGGGGGCTTGTCACCGCTCCTCTTCCCCTTCTCCCTCAGCGAGCCGGGCCAAACTACGGGGCTCCGTTGGCAGATGGAGCGGCCCTCTTCCCACACGGAGTCTCTGTCCCTCTCTCACGATTCTCCGCCGAATCTTTGCTACAAACTATGTTAAACTATGACAACTTCACAAGATGCTCAACGGGAGCGTATCTTGACTTAACCTTCATGGCCCCTCTGTCTCAGTAGGCCCATTCATATACGATTTCCTCCTCCGAGGTAGCCTTTTCCTCCTCACCCTTCTCGGCAGGCTAAAAAACAACAACAACAAAAACGTCCAGTATTAAAGTAAAGCACCTTCTTAGGCCATCTCTTTCTCTCATTGGAGCTCTCAGATGTCTTTCCCATAGCTATGGCCCTCCCCTCACTTATGACCTCATCCATGTACTCTTCCTGCTTAGCATAGGCCTATGGGGTTTGTAGTTAATTGGCTCTGATATATCTCAGCCTCCTCTGGCCTCATCACAGACATATACGGAGCCAATCTCAGGGGTAGCACCTTAGCGCAGATTTTGACGTCACAATTGATAAGGGAAAGGGGACAGTATGAGCCACAATGTGTGGAAGGTTTGTCTGGGTTAAGTAGAACCAATATTATTGCCTCTCGAAGAGATGGGGGAAGGACGCCCGTTCCGCAGGCCTCCTCCCAAAGGGCTGACAACTGTGGGACTAGGTGGGATTTATAACGTTTATAAAATTTGATAGGAAGTCCGTCGGACCCAGGGGCCTTTCCAGAGGCCAGCAAGTCTATAGCCTTGGATATTTCTTCAAGTATGAACAGGGTGTCTAGGGCATCTCTAGTCTCTGAGGAGAGGATGGAGAGCGGAAGGCTATCTAAGAATGTTTCTATGTCGGCAGCAGGGGCCCTGTCCATGTTGGAATAGAGGTTTCTATAGAAGGAGCGAAATTCAGAATTAATATCATGTGATGACAGAGCCAGTGTGCCATCAGCTCTCTCGATAGCTGGAATATGTGACGTTCCATTCTCATGCGGAATCAACCTAGCCAGCAGACAACCAGGGCGCTCACCTTCCCCGAATCTATGCGCGGACTGGGGGTCATCAAGGAACTTTCGTCTCGCTCTGCATGGGTGTGGAATGCATCCAATTCAGTGCCTATACCGAGTATAAGATTGACAGATGACTGAGAGGAAGCATACTGGGCCTCGAGGAGGGCAAGTCGAGATTCACTCTCAGCAATGTCTCTCCGTATTGCTCTAAGGATCCCTGCCTCTTTGCAAATTGCCATACCCCTGATGTAGACTTTAAATGTCTCCCAGAGGGTGGTTCACAATCTGACAGAACCAGTGTTCTCCAGTGCTCGGGTCGTATGCATTCCATCTCAGGGAGACCGTCATCGGGGAGTGGTCTGAGAATGTTTTGGGGAGGATAGACATTTGAGTGATGGTTCTACCAAGTATATACGAGATAATAAATAAATAAATAGATTAATTAAGCCATCTGTCTATACGTGAGTGGGAATCGTGTACCGAGGAATAAAAGAAGAATGTTCGGGAATCGGGGTGGATCAGCCACCATGCATCAGAGATTTCGAATTGGGCTTGCAAGTCGATGATGGTTTCAGTTGCCCTGGAAAGCTGGCGAGGTCTGGAGCCCGATCTATCTAAATTAATGTCTAATATAGTGTTACAATGTCCACCCCAGAGAATAGGGACAAGAGGGAATCCAGATAGCAGGGAGGAGAGATATATATAGAAATCAGGATCATCGGAGCAGCCTGCAAGATGGCTGCCTAGCTTTCAAGCTCTGTGCCCGACTGCTGTATATCCGCCTGCATCAGCGGTTCCCTGCACCATCCGATGCTGGGAGTGAGCGCATCGTGTTTGCCGTCCTCGGAGCGACATATTGATCCATGTCGGGGTTAAAAATGTAACTTTATCACCAAGCAGGACCCTTTTTTCTCCTGCTCCTGCCCCCCGCTCATTGAGGCCTACCGGGCCGCGTGTCGTTGCTGCGGGCCCGGCCCCCGTATGCTGCTGTGATTTTGACTTACTAAACCTAGCGGAGCGGCTGTCTGCCTCTGGTGCCCTGAGGAGCCGCACACTATCGCCACGGGGTTGGCCCGCCGGAGGCCGCTGGAGCGGTGGACTATATTTCCTCCTTGCCTGGCCGCCTGCGCACCTGACCCTCTGCGCGTCGCTTGGTCGGCGCTTCCCTCCCGGTCCTGTCCCCCCTGGGCCTAGGAGCACCTGAAGTTGTTACTGTCATGAGCGGCTCCTTGTTGCTGGCTAGCCCAGAGAGCGGGCTGGCACGGCAGATGCGACTGGTGGTGTGGTGGTAACTCTGGCTGGTGGCTGCCCCATTGACTCATCCACTCATCCTGCCCCTCCGGGGCTGCCGAGGTGATACCACTGCCCCGGAGATAACACGTCCTCCCCCGCCTGTGCCCGGCCCGCCGTCCGCCCCCCCCCACGAGGCTCCTATGGTGCAATGCTGACTGCTGCCACCCGCCACGAAATTGGGCACTGCGGCCCATCTGCATATCTTCTTCTCGGTCCCCTGAGAGCGGTCCGAAGCAGCGGAGGCCTCGGCCGCGGCTGAAAGACTTGAACTGCGTGCCAGCAGGTGAGGAGGTTGGGGGCTGCGGTTGGTGTGTTTAACCCACGCTGGGCTGGCCTGCAACATGAGTCCCACCGGATCTGGGGTCCCTACACTTATCAAACTGCTGCAGAACTGTAGGCCCGGGGCAATAAACTGGACTGTGTGGCCCCTCTGGCCTGCGACTTGGCGCGACGCCGCCCCCCCCTGCATGACCCTTAACGCCGCTGCGGATTCAGCCCTCCTCCTATGGACCCAATGTCCTTGGGGACCGGCCCTGGCCGCATCTGGCCACCCACACTCTGTGCCTGCCGTGCGGCCTCTGTCTACGCCCTCCTCCTGCCGCTGCTGCTACTAACGAGGTCTGGGGTCCCGCTCTGGAACGTTGTTGCCCAGTGAGCAGCTCAGCCCTACCCCTACACCGAATTTGAATTCCTGGTAACGGGAGATTCTTGTCTCAATACTACTGTACCCAAGGGGCCCAAGGACCACAGACCTAACACCCTGCAAGGGCTGCCCTGCAGTGCTCCGGTGCACTCAAGTAGCATGCCAAGTAAATCACGCGGGACCAATAAGGCGGGAGCAATGGACAAATACGCTAAATCACTTCCAATACAGGAGCGGGGAGGGTCACCACTGAACCAGGACGATTCTGAGGCACCCTCGTGCCCCCCCCAGCCTGATCTCACCACCTTGATGGAAACCATGGCGAAAAACTTCGCATCATTCCACGAGAAGCTGGATGACATTAATGCAAGTGTTGCCTCTATGCGGGCCAAACTGGATCAACATGGTACCAGGCTGGCGGAGGCCGAGACACGAATCGTGGCCAATGAGGATGGAGTGCACACTCTCCAAAACAATGTTTCTGAACTGGTGCGTGATATGAAGCAAGTCAAGGCAAAATGTGATGATTTGGAGTCCAGGTCCCGTCGGAATAATCTCCGCATCGTGGGGGTCCCGGAATCCGCCCTCAAGGGCAGGATGGAGCAGGCTGTTGAAAATCTGCTGAGAGACCTCCTGGGTAATCCCCAACTCTCCCCGTTCTTCACGATTGAGCGCGCTCATCGGGCGCTGACCCCCCGTCCCAAGCCGGGGGACTTCCCCAGGCCGATCATTGCCAAGGTTTTGAGTTTTCGGGACAGAGACCATATACTAAGCTTGGCCCGGGAGAAGGGGGAACTGAAATTTGAATCTCAGACTATTAGAGTTTTTCCAGACTTTTCCACCAGTGTGCAAATGGAGCGCAGGCAGTTCAATGGTGTGAAAAAGTTGCTCAGGGAGAGGAAAAATGAGTATGCCATGCTGTTCTCGGCACGCCTGAAGCTTACTCATCGCAATAAGTTATACTTTTTCACGGTGCCAGAGGAAGCAGTGAAATTCATCGAAGCCCACATCCCGCTTCCCGACTCGGTCGAGGAGCCAATAGTTGATGGCTGAAGAGGCGAACGCTGACCCGCACAGGTGGTCCGCCCTGGGCACTGCTAACACATGCGTTGTCTATATTTCCCTTGTTGTACTCATGAACCTTGCATCCTCTATATCCTCTGCTAATTGTAACCTGTTGTTAAGGCTCCCTGTATTGTACTAATTGATACCGCTGCATGATACACGGTGCGTTGCACCAATCTCACACTCAAGTTGGGTTAACGGCAACAGCGACCCCCGCTGCAGCTGCAATGCCGAGTTTGGCATGTTATGACCGTTGTATGTGCCTCAGTTGGGCATGCAGGCAGGTGTGCCCCTGGCCCGTTGGGCGCGCCTTTGTTGGGTCTTGGGGCGGGTTCTTGTGCACTGCTTTGTTGGGGAGGGCAGTGAGGGTGGGGGTGGCAAGGTTGAGGGATGTTATCTTAAAAATGGCAAGGAGAGTGTGGCTTGGAGGGTGGAAGGGTGTGTCACTGCATTGATAATCACCACATGGTCAACAATCAAAGCTACGCGAATCTGGGATGTCCCATAAAGTCGTAACATGGCTATTAGGCTAGGGGGCTCAGTAATTTCACTAAGGCCTGCAGGATAACGGCATACGCCCAGAGGCATGGGGCCAATATTCTCCTTCTACAAGAAACCCACGCACTTGCGCATCTCTCCTCCTCTCTGGCGCCGACATGGGGCGCCAATTAATTCTACACCGCATATTCCTCTCAGTCCAGGGGAGTTCTAACCTTGATTCACAAATCAGTGGAATTTTCCTAACGGACTAGCCGCATACATCGAGAGGGTAGATATGTGATCCTCCATTGTCTATTAGCTAACACGGAGTGCCTGCTGGTCAACACATACGCACCGAGCACAGACACCCCGACTTCTTCGATGATATCAATATCCTACTTCTGAGATACATCGGGATCCCGGTTATTTGGGGGGGGGACATGAATCTCATACTAAACACTGAGCTTGACAGATCGGGCACTGCACACAGGACGATGTCCAGAGCCGCTCGTCAGCTCCAGGCACACATGGGCCCAGCTGGCCTAATTGACGCCTGGAGAGCACTCAACCCACTGGCTAGGGAGTACACATTTTACTCTTCTGCACACGACAGTCATTCCAGAATCGATCTCTTTCTCCTGTCGGCCGGGCTGATGGGGAAGAACCTCAGCATGCAGATATTACCACGCACACTTTCAGACCACTCCCCAGTGACACTCAACATTACCCTGCAGCCTGCACTACCTCGTCACTCCATCTGGCGCTTTAAATCTGAGGCACTACATGACATAGTTTTTAAGGCCGACATCCTTGCGGATATCAATTCATTTTTTGACAATAATAAACGTCATGACACAACTGATGGGGTCCGGTGGGAGGCTTTCAAGGTGTTCATCAGAGGGTTGTGTATCTCTAGGGAAGCAGGGGTCCGCAAAGACATTGGGAACTCTTTACAATGCTCCGAGTCAAAGCTCAAGGAAGTAGAGTGTGAATACGCCTCTGCTCCCTCCCCGCCCAAGTTGGCACAGATACGTGCGGAATTGGAGACCTTTGAGACGCATGCCCTCAGAGAGATACGATATTATGCACGACTCATTGCGGCTCGTAAGTATGGGGAGGGGGAAAGACCCGGTCGAACCCTGGCCAGGCTGGCCCGGATTGAGGGGGCAGAATCCGTATTGACAGTATTAGGAGCAAGGACGGTGTCCGACATTGGGCTGACCAACCCATTCTTGAGACCTTTTCGGAATTCTGTGCAGCCCTCTATGCCCCGCAGAGTGAGCATAGCCCTCAGGACCTGGATCGTCTCCTTCACAGTATCCCCATGTCCTATATATCTCACGCCACTAAAGAGCAGCTGGACGCTCCCATCTCTCTCGATGAGCTCACTGAGGCTATTTCCACCCTCCCCAAAGGCAATGCCCCCGGTCCGGATGGCCTGACCGCTGAATTTTATTAAGAGCATGTTGCTCTACTGACCCCGCGCCTGCAGCAAGTGTGGGATGAGTCCCTTCACCTTGCCACTCTCCCCCAGTCCCTACGTGAGGCGATTATCACTGTACTCCCGAAGCCAGGCAAACCCCCGGAGGAGTGTGGCTCCTACAGACCTCTTTCTCTTATGAATACAGACACCAACATTTTCACCAAGATCATTGCGAACAGGTTCCTCCCCATCATGACGTACCTAATCCACCCGGACCAAAGCGGCTTTGTCCCTGCCTGCTCCACTGCTTTAAATATCCGGCGCCTAAAGCTAACACGGTTGCTGTGACACTAGACGCCCAAAAGGCGTTCAATATGGTTTCATGGCAGTACTTGTGGGCGGTGCTGGAGAAGATGGGAATCGGCCCATGCACGCTCTCCTATATCAAACTGCTTTACACAAACCCAGTGGCCAGAGTCCTGGTTAATTCTCATCTCTCATCTCCCTTCCCCCTCCACAGAGGGACGCGCCAGGGGTGCCCATTCTCCCCCCTACTATTTGCGATGGCTATCAAGCCAATTGCGGACAGTGTAAGAAACAAACATACTCGTAAGTGGATACGCCTGCGACACACACCCGAAATTATATCATTGTATGCGGAAGACGTGCTTCTGTATATCAGGGACCCCTCGGTCCACTTAGACCCAATCATCCGTGAGATAATCAAAATAGGTACATTTTCGGGCTTCACTCCTGCAACTCCTCAACCATCATGCAAATTCCCACTCAGGTGGGCCCCAGAAGGCATCAAATATCTTGGGGTTCAGGTCTCTCTGTCTAGGGCCTCCCTATTGGCCGACAACTATGGGGCTGCTGTGCAGTACGCGGAAGCTAGAATGAAGAGGTGGAGTAGTCTCCCCCTGTCCCTAGCCGGAAGACTGTCGCTAATCAAAATGATTATAGTTCCAAAGCTCCTATACATATTCGCCAACGTCCCACTCTGGCCCGGGAAGCACTATTTCACAGACTTACATGCAGGGTTTGCCAGGTTCCTGTGGCACGCCGGGGCCGTCCGCAGGAAATGGCAGCATATGACTTTAACATACGAGAAGGGGGGTCTCAACGCGCCGGATATAGCTCGATACTGGATTGCTGCACAAGCCCAACACACAACTCACTGGTATAAACACCAAGACCCACCTCCTCATGTCAAACTCGAGATCCTGGCAACCGAGGAGATAAATGTTATGTCCCTGATCCTCTTCCACTCGTATCATTCCAACGCCCCGGCTGACCCAGTGTCCACCACAATCAGGGCATGGAAACAGATGCTGCAACCCCACTCTAACCTCCGTCCGTACTATAAATGGCTGCCCATATGGTCATTCCCAGGCCTCACCCCCACGCAGGATAAACTCCTCATGCGACACTGGCTGGACCTGGGGTATCGGTCGGTTTCCGACCTATTCCCCGAAGGGAAATTCATCACCCCGCAGACATGGAGGCCAGGACACTCTGGCTCACCACTGGAGTTACTGCAATACTTTAGACTCAGAGCGGCAGTGCAAGACATGTGGCCCTCATACCCAGACGAACCCCCAGAGTCCACCGAAATCTGCTACATTGCTAACTCTGCAGGGGGCAGGGGCATTTTCTATCAAAATGTTGATAGAACATATTGCAGAACCATCCTATAAGATTCGTGATGCATGGAGCCAGGAACTGGGGTTGGCAATCACTGATGAGATGTGGGCGAAAATGTGTACACACACACATAAGGTTTCCCTCAACTCTAGATTTAGATGTGTGCAATTCAAACTCCTTAATCGCCTGTATTATACTCCTCATGTGGTTGGGAAGTTCGCACGAAATCAACCCCACGTTTGCCAGAGATGAAAATCCAATGAGGCGGATCACGCACACATGTTCTGGTCCTGTGGGGCGCTGGCCCCATTCTGGGAGGCTGTGCTCGAGGCCCTCTCGGAGATGGTGGGGTTCCGGATTGATCCTGACCCCCTGGCTGTGTTGTTCAGGCGGTGGGAGGGAGAGGGGGCTAGACGGGTTGCTAAATTTTTGAATGTGGGAGCCATAGTGGCCAAGAGATGCATTCTGCAGTGTTGGAAGCGGCGATCCCCCTACGCTAGAAATGTGGCTTAAGGCTCTCACTTGGACACAGGTGTGTGAGGAGGACTATATCAATACACTGCCTGTGAATGCTCGCCCCAAAAACTTGTGGACAGAGTTCTGTAGCTATTTGAACAGCAAAGCTGATTTGGAGCTCTTATCCTCACCCCATCGCCAGATCAGACAGCGGTGTAGGCTGAACTGTGGCTCCCCCCACTGGAGTTGATCTGTTTTTGTGAATGTGCCTGCCCTGTCACTAATGCACTGATTGTTTGTCCATACCCTTAAACATGTAACATGTTTTGTTGATGCGGTATGTAATGCACCTGCTACTGCTCCTTGCCAATAAAGAGAAGTTTAAAAAAAAAAAAGAAATTGGGATCATTAATGTTGGGACCATAAATGTTCAGTAACACAACCTCTCTGCCAAGCAGGGTCCAAAAAAGTAATACATAACGTCCCATGGGGTCTACATGAGTCACTTTGAGTAGGAATTTAAGACTTTTGTGGATAAGGATCATGACTCTGCGGTTCTGGGGGGAGTAGGCGTTACGGTAGCATTGGGGGCCTCAGGACCTCACAAACCCCTCGCATCCGCTGGAGAGAGCGTGTGTTTCTTGCAGGAAGAACAGTGTGACCTTGTGCCGTACAATATGTAACTGCATTTTACGCATTTTAGCTTGATTACCCAGTCCTGTGACATTCCAGCTCATACATATAACACTGTCATCAGCCATTGAAGCGGTAGATCAACAACAATCATCCCAGTCAGTAAATAACCTACAGGGCCCGCACCAAAGGCACCGAAGGCTCAGTCTGAACTGATGGGCCCGGAAGGATGTAAGGACTCGGATTCCCAGCTCCGTTAAACATTTTTCCAACTATAAACCATTCCCAACCCTCCCCCGGCCCCACCCCTCTCGCAGTCAGAGAGGTGATAACCCCCAAAAACATTAACCCAACCACAAGCAGTGGCATCATTGCCTGGGGGGCCATACATTAGCCATGAGCAGCAATGCGTCCGTAGTGGGGTATGAACTAAGCATTATGTGGTGCACAATGTGGTAACAATACAGAGGGAGCAAAAGAAAGGAGTCAAACTTGCGTGCCAGAGCTGGATGTCAGCTGATCTCATCAGTCTAATGGTCTGTAAATACATTAGTAATCCAGGTCCCGTTCCTCACTAAGGATTCTTTAAAACATTTCAAGGAACGAAACCGAATTGTCAGCAGGGACAGCATTCAAAGTCGATTAGCCAGGAAAATGTTTGTGAATGAATTTGGAGGCCTCTTCGGGGATGATAAAAAAGAAGACTCAGCTTGAGTGTTCAATCCTGAGTTTAGCAGTGTATAGCATAGAATATTTAACCCCCAGGTCTCGTAGCCTTTTCTTGGTGGCCAGAGAAATCTGGGTATAGGTGAATTCTGGAGGATCCTAAGAAGAGATCGTCTGTGGCTCTCGCCGCCCGAAGAAGAGTATCCCTGTCGCAGTAGTTCAGCACTCTAGCTATGATGGGGCAGGGAGGAGCACCAGGCCTGGGTTTCACTATTAAGGATCGATGGGCACTCTCAATCACGAACTGACAGGAGAGTTTCGGGGAGTCTATCAGCGAAAGCAGAGTACGCTCAACGAAGTCTTCCATAGGGCCTTCGATATTATCCTCTGGGACACTGATAATACGTATATTATTGTGCCAGGAGCACGATTCCAGGTCCTCGTTCTTCTTGCTGACATCTTGAACCTGCCTGGATAAGACGGCCCCTTCAGCTTGGAGGGTAACAATGTCGTCCTCAGCCGTCCCGACCCTAGTCTCCCCCTCCATCACTCCAGCGTCAGTTTTTTCCATGTGGGATTTGATCGAGCATAGGATCCCCCTCATCCAGCTTAGAATGAAGAGCAGTAAACCCCTCCCGTTTATATTCCATCATTTTATGTGACTCGGAAACTTCGGGGGGTGTTGACATAGAGGCCTCCGGCAGAGAGTCATTCGGTTTTGGTGCTGCTTTAGCATACATATTGATAGAACTTTGCTTCTTGTTGGCTCCCTTGGTCATGATTGCATCGACCACATGGAGAACAGAGTTGTGCAGCTCCCCCAGGGTCAGGAGGGGGGTCCCAGGCTAGGAAGACCAGTTCAACGAATGACAGTGAGCGTCAAGTATATACAAGATGTTCCTTAGTTGAATGCTAGGGTGCAGGGTCATGTGTCTCAAAATGCCACCAGGCCAGGCAAGACTGATATGCCCGTGGTAGGCAAGCACAACCAGGGAGTTGACTAAGTAGATGACTAGGAACCCAGGAACCCAGGATAAGACAGAACAGCCTCATTAGCAATATCCAGGAGGAGAGCAAGAGAGAGAACGAGGCCTGTTCTTCACAGCTGGGTGCTCCGGGTCTACCAGCGGACACTTCCAGTCTACAACCGAGCGGGTTGTGGCCTCCCACGTATATTACAACAATAGGCAGTGATGAAGGTGGTCAGTGGCAGTCCACAATCAACTGAGTAACAGAAACAGAAACCTCACTTTATTTTTTATTTTACATTTTTAAAGCACTCACAGTCCGCGGGCATGTACAGGAATAGTTTTTTATTTAGTTGCATAATTGTTTTTTGTCTTAGTTGCGTATTTATAATGCGCTTAAACATCCAGAGGTTTCTAAGCGCAGACCCGGGGATCGAACCTGCGTTGCTTCGTGTCGTCTTGCTTCCAAGGCGCACACGTTGCCGCTGAGCTATCCTCCATCTCGCTTTTAACCTCCATTTATTTTCTCAAGGTGCAATATTGACTCATCATATACTCAAGGTCCTCGTGAATTCTCCCACAAAGTTTAATTAATATTTTGACGGCAAATTGCAGGATTGCCATACCAGAAGCAGCACTGATGTCAGCCTCATTTCAACACTTGTACCCCTCCACCTCTTCGTTTTCACTTTCATTGCATAAATTGGGAAAAGTTGAGTACTATTATGACTTGGACACGTCTTCTCCCCTTCCGCATTTACCTCATTGTTTTTTGGAGTAATTGTTATCACTGTGCTATTTCCAATGATGAACTCCGCAGCAACGCTGTTTTGCAAGGAATAATAGACTTCAAGCAATGAGTTATTATCAATGTCTATTTGTCTCGGGCTATTAGAAGGATCTAGTGTCCTGTTATAAATAGATTTCTCCACATCTAGTCCCGCTTCACAGGCTCATCCTTCTTTCCGCCTCCTTGGTCTGAAACAACTGTTATTTTTACCCCAAGGGTCCTGTTCATTGACTTCAGACAAAGGGGGCAGACAATGTTCAGCGGCACCTTGAACAGAACCAGTCATGGTTTATTTTTCCTTAAATAGTAGGACTCAGATTTACTAGTCACCTTGCCAGTCATGTTGACTTGATCACTCGAACCATACAGTATTTAATGATTTTGCTGTGTTTTACTCACTGATTCTCCATGTTTGACTTTCTCCAATTGCATTTAGACCACTCCAGTGGGTTTCTCTGTGTTGGGAAGGAGATAGGGTCTTCTCACCCCCCTAGGTGATTCCGAATGAGAAACAAACAATAGACCGCACTTTGAGAGATCATGTGGGAGGGGGACGTGCCCGCATTGCATTAGGAGCTACATAGTAGAGGCAAGTGTAAACGCCATTTTATTTATTGGCAGCCATTTTGGAACATAGGCCCAAGTGCTGCGAAAGCACCAAACCTGTTAGTATTAGGCTTGCATTATTGGCACAGACATAATCCACACCACGAGTGAGCTTCAGGGAGTTGCAAGCCTTTCATTGTCACAGAGGCTGCAAGCCCTCACAACCCGGGAATAATGTGCTCTGCAAGGCCACAAGAAGGGGCCAGAGTGCCTCTTGGCAATTACCATCCCACGATACAGATAGAATAGCCCCTCAGCCCCAACACCCCAGCTGCATCAGAGCTACAACCCTCCTATGCTTTGATCCCAAGACCTCCACATAGCACGGTGCCAGCCGGGTCCAGACTGCCAACCATAAAGCTGTAAGACCCCCCAATCGATAGAAAAGCTCAGAAAGCAAGGCTAACTTGCCTTCACATATGGGTCATATGATTTGTGCTGCAAGGTGCCGGGGAGGGATGAAATTATAGCCCAGAACAAGGGTGGAAGACCTTAGGATGTTGCTGGGGCATGTGGGAATGAGTGAAGTATGCAAGTTCGGATTGGCTTTCGGCTCTCCCCCTGGGCCCATGTCTGCGTCTGCCAGGTGCACCGTTACAGTGATAGAGTAGCATTGTTTTTAAAGTAACTAATTGCTTATTAGCCCCTGTTTTACTATGGATGACGAGCCCAGCAGCAGCGCCCACGTGGAGGTTGGGACCAGTGGTCTAGCATCCCCTATGGAGTGGGCCGCCTATGTATAGGGTCCTACCAACCAGCCATGTGGGTTTCCTTATATGTAATGACATCACTGATTACGACGTGTACCTTCATAAGGTTCTACCCATGCAGATGTTGGCAGAATGTTGAGCGGCAGCAGAGTTCTTTGCTGATGCACTTTTTTATGTACGAATAAAACTTGTTATCCTTGCAAGCCGTGTCTTGGGCCTTTGTCCCTAGCAGGGTTGTATTTTTTTCTGGTGTGAGCATGCAGGGGAGTGCCTTCATCTGTCTGGTGCTTGAACTCCCGTGGGCTCCATCCACCCTATTTGAGGAAAGAAAGAATTCTAGGTGTGCTCACACTAGGCTCTCCTCTGGAGCTGCAGTATGCTATATTGATATCAGTACGTGTCTAGAGTTCCATTACAAATTGAACGACACAAGTTATTATGTTTTTGTTCATGCTCCAAAATGTAATTGGGAGGCAAGAAGTTCATCCATCAATTCAGTTCCATCGCATGTAATTACTGGTGCATTTCGGACTATGGGCCTCATCACGAGTCTGACAGTAACCCTTAAATGCGGCGGTAGCGCTATTACCATAGCATTTAATGGTCCGCCAGATCACGGCTTTGGCGGATTTCCCCCCAGCTCATATCTGGCGGGAAATGCGTGGCAAAATTGCCGATTTTTGGCTCGATTTCCACCGGCGGGTAATCCGCCAGCGGTAATAGCGCGAATTTTCCCCTTTGGGCCCAATGGGGAATGAGGAATTCCCGAATGGGCCCAATGGGGAATGGACAATAACCCTTCCGCCAAACCCGTGATCCGCGCTAAAAGCGCCGGGGGGTTTGGCGGTAGGGCTATTAGCGCTGGCTCTAATAGAGCCGGCGTTACCGCCCAACTCGTGATGATGCCCTAATGTCCATCTTCAGGGCTTAAGGCACTGATCGTGTGGCCGTGTGGCCTTTTGTATAAAGCGTGTTTGCTATATCAAAATGGCATGATTGTTGTAGAAGCGGCGTGGAATAGAACTTCAGTGTAGTAACAGCAGCGCAACATAGCAAAGTACAGCAGCTGTACCAAAAGAATCATGGCGATTCGTCCCTGACGGTCGTCCCACATAACGGTGATCAAATAAGCACCGTTGATGATTATCCGCTAATGTTGGTTGAAGAATCCATCCGGCGGTAGATGAAAACTATGGCATACGCAGAACGGTACAATATAGCTGTGTAGAAAACAGAATAAAATAATATATTTTAGTAGCCATTCTGTAATCGAATATAACAAGTTACGGTATAATTCAGAACCGGATGAAACCTAATCATAAACACAGAATGAACACACACATGACAACATGGGGGACTATTTGAGACCACGACATGCATGAAAGTTTAGCGCTGTGAAGTCGGTATAGCTCCAAATGGGATTGAGAACCAGATGCACCCGCTTCACATTGCCCTACCAGAAAATAAGGACACCGATAGTAACGTTTTATGTTGAACCACAGACAGATGGCATTGTACTGGAACTATTAGTGATCAAAAAGAGAACCAAGTGCCCACAGAAAAGGTTCAGCCCCCGGCTCTCTCCCCAACCCTCACTTTATCGTGCACAAGGATGCAACGGTAACAGCACACCAGGATATTCCAAGGGACAAAGTGGTTTAGATATCATTAGCCTGCATACAGGTTGCGGTTGCTTATCTTCGAGGAATAATCGTCACAAAATGCTACAGCTAACAACCCATAACAAAGCCAGTAAGCAATACGTCCAAAAAATCAAACCTCTATTCACTGCTCTTTAAACTATACACAAATAACAATCATTACTAAACAGATAGACAAACCGCGAGTTACACACTCGTTTTTTTATAGTGCGCAGTATAAATATCATTCAACTAACTTAACATACTGTGTCAATTCTTTTGGTCAAATCACACAATCACACGTCTCTGAATTAGTCATTATGCATACAGCACACATGCCGTTTTTAATCGCACAAATATTATGCATAGTCGAGCTTACATAATTTCAGGAAGTTCCATTCTCTCGTTGTCACGCTGAGTAACTGCTCCGAACAGCAGATCGCAGAAATGGAAACTACATTTTCGTATATACACTTTCAATATAGTAAATGCTATCATTTTATGTAGGTATTCGACACATTGTGTCCTTCGAACAGTTGCTGACTTTTGCTCAAGGCAAATAACAAGAGCAGCCTGTTTTCAGTGATTGAAGCCAGAGACGGGTAGGTTTCGATTTTGTGAAAGAATTCCACAAAAAACAAAAACTAAAAATGGACAAGACGCTGCTTCGGCAAGTGGTTCAGAAAACCAAGGGCAGTTACAAACAGCTATGTAAAATATGTTTCACCACAGGAACGTAAGAACAATCCAGAAAGGTATGTGCTGCTGCTACCTCTGGGGATATATCATCTCTGTAAGAAAATTAAATCGAAACCCCACCTCTCCCTTGTCCAGCACTGTTTCATGGCACAAAGCGCAGATGGTGTGTGTCAATGTGACTGTATTTCTTCCTCCCTTCCCCCTGGCAACAGCCCCGAGCCTTCCAGGTGCATGCCAAAGCGATTTAGTAGTAGGCTTAGCATATTATTGTAGTTTTCACAATGTAACTTATGAGAGACCTGACCTTCACTCCATGGACCCATGCTGAGAAACAAACCAATTGTAGCCTGGCATTCTCTATGGAGCAGGATCATGTACACTGTCTTACCATTCAACTGTGCGGGTTCAGACCCTATTTGTGATGTCATTACTGATGCTGTGCCCTCTAAAAAGGCAACAACATTCATTATGGAGTCCGAACGTTCTCGAGCAGCAGAGTCCTTTGCTGATTTATTGTGTATTCGGTACAAATAAACCTTGTTATCCTTGCAATCTATCTCTTGGCTTCTTTCCCTAGAGGGTTGTATTCATTCTGGCGTGAGCGTAACAGGGGACTGCCTTCAACTGCACAGTGCTTACTATAATTGCATGTCCGTTCATACTCCCTTGCGCACCTGAGGCAGCCCTCTCCACCATCATAATGCGAGACAGGTGACATTGCATGCCCATACTAAATAAGTTAAATTCATGCTCCGACTGGACCTTGTGCCAATCGGCGGTGCTAGTGCATATGGGATGGAAGGAGGAGCCTATGCATGTACAAGTGCTGTAGGAGGGTGTGAAGGTGGATTTCTAAACTCTTACCTGATGGACCCAAGTTTAGGAGGCCACCCTTGGTTTAGTGAAAGAGAGGAACTTTCTGGACAAGCCAGACCAATCCAGGTAGCTTGGCAAGCGGTCAAGACTAACTGCCTCATCATGAGTTTGGCAGTAACCCTTAAATGTGGCGGTAACGCTATTACCTCCGCATTTAAGGGTCCACCAAATCACAGGTTTTGCAGGATTTAAATCTCCTGCGATTTTTCTGATTTTTGGCACTATTTCCGCCATGCTAATACCACCCGCGGTAGTAGCGCCAAGAATTCCCCATTGGACCCAATGGGGAATGGGAAATTCCCAAATGAGCCCAATGGGTTCTGCCAAACCCATGATCCGGTGCTAATAGCCCTGGCGGTCAGACGGGATACCGCCCAACTCGTGATGAGGCCCTAAGTCTCAGGATGGGTGATAGTGATCGGAAGCCCACAATGAGCACACACAGCAACAAACCACTAATTACTCTTAGACAAGTGTATATGAAAGATATCTATACATTTATTGTTGACCGGACCAATAGAAACAAGCAAACTTTAGTTATGCGAAAACAGTTACCACACACAATACTCTACCATACAGCATGTATACAATACGTTTCCTAATGCGACAAATGAGGAAAACACAGCCATAACCTATAAAGAGAACGGTTGGTTAACACACGAGGAGCTTTAGACAATTTTTCAGAGTCGTTCCCTAACTTCCTAGTCCAGCCCTAAGAAGTGGGTAGCCTTGAGCTCAACAGTGCAGTAGTGCGTCAAAGAACACAATTGCGCCGGTGAAGCAAAAAGCGGGTCTTCTTGGGAAGGCTGTAGAAAGTCAGGAATGGTCCTGAGGCGATAAAGAATTGGTTCCCAGTATTCAAGTAGGATGTGCCCTTGGTGGCAGAGCAGTTTTCAAAAGGTGAGAATAGCTGGGGAACGCAGACTAACCCAGCCAACATCGAATGCCTTTATGGGATATTTGTGCGTAAAAGGTATCGGCTGTGCCGGGGGGAAACTGCCAAGTGATGCAAGGGCTTGATCCATGTAGCCACTGGAGCCATGGGATAGATGTCTGCGATGACATCCTTTTTACCCCTTTCCATTACCCTTTCATAAAACCTATTGTCGACGCGACACACCTCCACTTCATCCATATAAAAACATATACCTTATTGGAACGAGTTATTGCGTCTGATAAGGGGTGGCTGTTAGGACAGTTTTTCTGAAGTCCAATTTAGGGGTTACTATAACCATTCAACTGAGGCAGTCCAAGACACCACTCTTAGTGCAAGGCCAGAGTTCCGGATAGCGTAGACACAGCAGCCAGGCTTATTTTAGGAGGGAGAGAGGGCTGTAGTATGAATACAAATACAATTTTAATACAAACGGTCCAAAGAAACACTGAAACACTGTATTGTAAAAATAAATGGTTTATTTAAATACGAGTAGGCCCAGATAAATCTTGGGGGAAATAAGTACTATCACAATATATATGATCACATTTAGAAAACACAACACTATGCTTGAAGGTACACAGACCAAAGCATATAACCTTATTTGGAACACCTAATAGGAGTTCTTGGGAAGTCAAAACCAATAGTTACTTTTAGATTACTTTCTGTAATACCAGCGTAGTAGACCCTATAGGTTGTACTGTACTGTGACACTCAGCAAGAAATCATATAGTCATTTCAACTGGACAATATACTTTTCTATTCTAGTGAAACACAGATACTAGGCATAGTATAAACCTATAACTCTGATTCAGGATAACACAGTTATTCTAGGGGAGTTGGACCTTTGGGTGTAATATTCAATTACAGTTGCTTTTCAGTTCACAGACTAAGGGAAGCAATAACTCTAACTTATTTTAGGATAACATAGTTACACACAAGGTAAGTAAAACCTATACACTTTTTACAGGAACTATAAGCAACTTAAAGGCAGGTGTAACCTAAGACTCTTTTTGTGTCCGTCTAAAACAGCCTAGGGAAAGCAAAACCCAGTGTTACACTTCATGAATGACCCAGCGTTATTCTAGGTAGGTAAAACCTAAGGCAGGCTTATTCCAGACAGGCTACCAGCAAGTCTGGGGAAGCAAAACCCAGTTGGGGGACACTTATACAATTATCGAAACAGTGGAGCCCGAAGGGCAACCCAGCAACAACAGGCACTTATTGCAAAAAAAGTTGTTAAAGAGTATACATTTTAAAAGACAGTATGTAGAGCCCAACAAATCGCACCCATAAAAAGAGTAAAATATTCTGTGAGTGTAGAAAAACATTCCCACTCATAGAGGTATAAGAAAAAATAATTCACCAGTAAAGCTAAAAGTTCTGGGGTTGACACAGGTCAGGAAGATTGAATGTGTGCATAGGGTTTGGGTCTAGCAGAGGGTTTGACAGACTCCAGGCCTCAGTATACCTTTCACAGATGGAAAATATCCACTTGCATATCAGTCTGTCTCCCACCCAAATGGGCAGTCCAGCACTGAAGAGCTAGGGCAATTCTCTTCTGAACAATATTACCAATAGCAACCCCAGACAGGTGTCTTTTAGACAGAGGATGAGCAATGTAAATGAAGGAAAGGTAAAAGATATACATTAATGCATCATAAACCCAATTATATCGGCGTTAATACATACTTTGTAATACATTATCTAGCATTGAAATTGCAAGTGTAATAGCATTAGATTGTTTCTGTACAATGTCCAAACATTGGGGAACATATACAAAATGTTATTGTGAGCATATTTTGAAGACAGCTACAAATCATTTAAATCTGGAAGTCAACCTTTCAACAAGTTCTGATTTTTGAGGACAAGACTCGTTTGCAGTGTTTTGTGGCAATGTATGTGTCCTGGGAACAAAATCAGGATCCATTCCATAAGTATGCATGGCCAACACAGTAAATGTCAGATCTTTCACAAATTCAAAATCCATTTCTTGGTATATTAGCTTGGCCACCCTTTGTTTTCCTCATTTTGTAAAGGCTATGAGGTAACAAAGCATCCCGAATGTTCCTGCAGTTTGCGCTTGTTCCCTCACAACATTCTTGTTGTGCGCAAGTACAGCTAGTCTTGTTCTGGCATCCATACCGTCTATCCCGAAATGCAAACCTTTTGGGCCTGTACTTTAGGCACATATTATGGAACACCTCCAGATTTCCAGTATGACACCATTCAGTGAGTCTCTTCAGCGTTTTATCGTACACAATCTTCTCAAGTGCTTTGTGTGAAGGGGAACATGGAACCAACCACTTCTTCTTGCGTCCCTGCTCCTTTCGATAAAGGTTCATGTGCATATTCGGGGAAATGTTGGTTTTCTATCCATGAGTGTACGTTGGAACAATCGTGCATCAATGAATGCCATTTTTCAAGTCGAATTTCTAAAGATCCATCACAAGTTTTGGAGCTCCACCAAAGATAGCGGCTGATAGAATGAGACCACTTTAAGGACCACTCTCGAAAACACTGTACGTGATATGGTCATAATATACATATCAGATTTCACCTGATAACCTTCCGAGATGACACATGTACTTGATCTGAGATCACCCTGCAAAACCTAGCGATTATAATGTTGCCTTCAAAAGTAGTTTGCTTTGTAATGTTTCCTTTGTAATTTATTCTGCATTAGGAAGTGCACCGTTAGAACCAAAATCAGAAAAGGTTGAAACAGTACAAGGTTACATGCATTTCAGTTTTCTAAGTATATCCTTTTGTAGGATTAATTTATATTCTAGCCAGGAAACTGTAAGTATGCATACCTCATACTATGGACCTGTTGGAACGGAGGAAGTGATTGTAGACGAAGTTCCAGCATCACCCTGTAACATAGTACTTGTTTTAATATGGATGAAAAAGCAAAATGAAACTGAAAAGAGAGATACAGAAGATGGTTCATACAGTGAGACACCCATACATGCCACTTTGTGTAAATAACCAATACTATACATAATAATTTTCAATATGTTGAAATTTCAAGCTTAACACATGCACATATTTTTCATTCGCATATAAAGGACTAGTACAGTATAATTCGTTGATAGGCGAGTGAGGTTGATGTTGACTCCGGAAAAAAAGTAATTGATGCAGAATCTTGCTCCTACATTTTCAGAAATGGTATAATGGAAAAGGTAAATTAGTATTTGAAATGTGGCCACATCTAACGCTCTAAGATATCACTTTGTGGAAGTCGGTAGGGCTCACCATTGGTATACTAGACATGTCAGTGGTTTTGTCACTGGTGAGGGTCTGTGCTTCCATCAGTGTGCTCTACGTAAAGAAGGACATGTCAACCAACACATTTCGAAAACGTTTAAATGGCACTACGGACGTTTTTACTGAGTGTCACATTTCACTGATTTATTAGAGGCTCCCGAAAGCGGGATAGATAAAGTATACTAAAGTGAAACATTTAAATATTCTGCTGATTCTGGTAACTATGGAAACTTGAGTAATACTACTTCGATAGAAATAAACACAGAAAACTATAAACCGTTCATGAAGTTACCTTTTCAATACACTACTTTAAATAAATCAAGAAATCATGGAGAATACGTATTTATACAGACCATCATTCTACATACCAACAAACATAACAAATTCATTTTACACGACTCATGTTGAGCCAGCGTGTGCCGAAATTGAGTCAGGATTGCATTTGGAAGCAATTTACAAATAATTCTGGGTCAATGCTTTTTTGTGTACTTTGATTGTTCGTACAAATCATCGGTAAAGTACAGGCTGCAGACGCGGAATCTATTGGCCCTCATGTCTCTCAAGACAGCCTGGACTCTACTTACAATCTCGTCCACTGGAAAACCGCAATTTGTAATCCATCTTATTAAATCAATATCCTTCGGGAATGTATGCAGGGCTGTGCCCTGAGTTTTGGCATGACTCACAGAAGGGCAACTGATAACGATACATGAAGGGATTCTTGAAAATTACGTCAGATCTGTAAAAAAATATATAATTAATTATTACAAATAATACTATTTGAATGTGAATAAAGCAATTATTACACAGCGTTGTCTGTAAAGTTTGTTTTAAAGAAAGAAAGAAAACCTGTGTAACCTAGTCGAATGAACACAGTGATAACTTTCTTACAGAATTGATTGTTATGCTGCAAATCATAACGTATTACTCATCCATTGAATGAACTTTCAAGCATCAAAAGAAAACATGCTTGCAAACATGGACCACAAAACATTTCATTCTATTACAATGCACAGTGATGCAATGTGCTATTTACCGAGATCAAAATACATCAAACATTCGATAATGGTGAAGTCTTTCAGATAAATGAACATGTGGACAACGGATATCACAGAATATGGGACGCATTCTTTGAGGATAGTCGCAGCCACATCAGCATGGTGTGGAGGCATGGGGACACAAGTAGTCAAGAAGATAGGAGGTTTGAAATCACATTGTTTCACAAGATATATAACCCGAGCTAAAATAAGGAATATCTTTTAAAAGATAAGAGTAACCCTACAAATCAGCATGTATTGTAGGGACGGCATTTGGTGGTTGGAATTTGGCACGAATGGCGCGAATCGCACAGTTACTCATCGAGCGCGGAATCTAAGCCTCCCATAAAGCTACCATGTAAACGAACGGTAGGCCACCAGCCTGTACCACCTGTGAGAGAGAAACAAAGATTTGTATTGAATGAACCAGGTAAGTGTACCACCTTAGTCGAAAATGCATCCTAAATTCTATGGCATAGTTGCCCTTAGAAAAGTAACTTTCTGGAAAAATGTACTTGGGCTTTGAAGTATCGACAGATTACAAAAGTGAACACCCATTCAAGCCAGAACGGTTTGGGCCATAGAGAAATCATGTTTTTGAGTTGAAAGTGAAAGACACTTAAGTGATGAACACTATGATTTGCAATAAGCGAGAGAAGTGTATTGAATTTACATACTAAATTCATTCGTCCGTGATCGATCGAAGTTACAACAATGTAGGAGAACAACATGAAATGTTAGTTCTCTCAGTGGTCAAAATTACATCACATCTAGAGTATACTTACTCGTTACTTGGATTGCGAGGACGAACTGTTGCATGAAGTTCGTGCACAAGCACCATCAAAATCCTCAACACAGACCTTGTGAGGCAGGCTGCCCTGAAATCATGCAGCTCGGTAACTTATAGCAGTGGTGTGTGTGGTGTGTCTTCTTTGGCTATGTAGTCCGAGCATCCAGAGTTTTCTTGGCAGCAGCAGTTCTCCACCTCGGTTGGTATGACCTCGCAACGGTTGCAGGTACACCATGTGGAAACGTCTTCCATGCGACTAGGCTCAGGCTCATGCCCCAGTGATTCATCTTCCTAACTATCATCCGATTCCCCATTGTTTTTGCTTATTTCTCTTTCTCTTTCCATTAGTTTCTCTTCTGAATATTTAGGCTTGTACTAGTAGGGCTGTATTGTTGCCATTATATGACAAATATTTAAATACAACGAAAGTACCTTAGGTTTGCTAGTGTAAGTACCTGTTCACAGGGCTTCATACTAGGAAGATAGCTCAACGGAGTAGAAACGAGTCACAGGTGATCGAAACTATATACAGTGAAACGATTGAAAAAGCAATGTTGTCTGCTCAGAAAGGGTCTGTTTATACTTGTTGAGGAAAGAAGCGTCCTGGAGCACAGAGAAAATTGACACGAGACGTGCATTGGCATTGTGAAAAGGGGCGTAAGTGTCTAGTGATGTCACTTTTACACATGCCAAAACAATGG
The DNA here is from genome assembly GCF_040938575.1 of Ambystoma mexicanum. Lineage (NCBI taxonomy): Eukaryota > Metazoa > Chordata > Amphibia > Caudata > Ambystomatidae > Ambystoma > Ambystoma mexicanum. The sequence goes on from NC_090933.1 coordinate 930,776,280, forward strand.
GTTGGGCACCGCCATCTTGTTCTAATCTTATCCGTTGATGCATCGCCCTAGGTTCAGGTGCCCTTGCGGCATGAATACATATCGCCCGCCCCTCCAACTGACATCACTAGAAAATTCTGAACTGCCAAAAAGTTTGACCAGATCACACATTCGATGCTGGGGGCTGCGGGGGTCTCCCACCCCCACCCTTGCTCACTATATTATGATCAGAGGTTTCAGGGGTGTCTCCCGCAGCCATCCCAAAGAAAAGAAATCTACCAAAAAAATTGAAATTTATTTTTAAAGAAGGCTGCAGGGTTGCCCCTGCGGCCATCACTCCCCCCCTCCTCCACCCACCCAAAAAAAGGAAAGGACCCTGCACCGCCAGTTCCCCATCACAGAAGTAAAAGGGAACAGGTATTGCAGGGACACTGCGATCAGTGACCGCAAGGTAAGTCGAGGTGTAGTGGTGTGGTGGGGTGTGGGTGGGGGTGAGAGAGGGGGTGCGGGGTGGGGGGGTGGATGGGGGCTGGGGGGCAAGTTTGAAATGTTCAGGGGAGAAAAAGAAATAACCTTCAGTCTTTTCTCCCTCAAACATTTTGATCTCTGGCTTTCAACCCTGATCCGGATTATGTGCCCGTCTAGGTGAACTGGACATACACGTGCAGGGACCTCACTCCCAGTTCCATGACAACTAGACAAACAATGGTGAAATGATAGGCAACATCTCGCATGGCTGTACCGGTTGTGAAGGGGGATGTTTTGGAGACAATATTGGGGCAAGGTGTGTCAAAGAGATGGTTGTTTCAGGTGATGAAGAAGAGGGATATGCGGAAAGGTTGATCTCCAGTACAGTAGTGACTGGGCTACAGCTGAGAGTGTCACTGCACCTGCTGTGTCAGGGAGCAGCACCACCGCTTGGCAGGAGGCCCGCTGGGCATCTGGCTTGTCACAGTAAGAGGCCTAAATTCCCCATTCTGCAGTTAACATTCAGGAATCTTACCTCAAGAGCACATGAAACATGCCCATAAATACATTTACTTTTATCCAGTTGTGCCGTCGCTGTCTCAGGGAAACTGAAACACTTTTGATGTAGGAAAACTTTGGTGTAGGAACAGTGTAATGGAGACATTATTGCAGTTGGCATCTTATCACCAATAAATAAATAAATTATAGGGAACAACAGGCACATACCATTGCCCTTAAAACATAGAGAAGAATTGCTAAGTGTCTGTATCTTAACAGGTTTTTCTGGCTCTTTCAGCCACGTCAGATACTGCAAATGATTTCTGCATACCGTTCCACACTTTGTTTATTTGTGCCAACCCTTCTTCTGAGAATCCCCTCACTCTTCCAGCTATGCAACTCTTCACTTCTTGCTTCAATCGATTTTTAGAAAAAATGTCTCCTTCCAAGAACAATTGGACTCTTTGAATACACCTAATATTTGTGTGTTCTGCACGCTCGGCCATTGAACAATCATCACTGCTCGGTATGATTGATGCCATAACTGACTGCCTTTTAAACTGCCCTCGAACCATGGACACGACTAAGTGCACTAGACATAGCGCGCCTGCTACCTCAACCTTACGTGGGATAAACACCCTAGGAATGCCAGATGTATGGGGGATGAGAGAGCAGATGTAGTAATATCCAACGGATCGCTCTCTACCCATCTCCTCTTATGGCCATAGCATACGTTGTCAACTGCGAAACCATGTGCATTCATTATGGGATGTAATTTATGATTATCATTATTGAAAAAATCGTTATCAACGTTTCTTCTACCTCTTAATTTTTTCTCCTCCGACTTCATAAGATTAGACAATTTGAGGTTTTTATATACGTACATATTGTCATCTTCAGACATGATGACCCAACGACCAAAAGAAACACAAAAACATTAATTGTTACACAATTTCCAAATCTTAAACATTCCTTTTCCTATACAAAAATTATTTAAATTCCAGATCTCTATTCGCACCCCTCTTTGCACTGAAACGAACAGTGAATCCCTAGGACGAATTTAACTTCTATGTCTGCTCCTGCTCCTTGTGTAGTGTGCAAGGGGTTCAATCATGGAACCATTGCCGATGGAGGGCTGCCGGTATCCCTTCGAATATCTTTCAGGTGGATCCAACTCTTGTTGCCATCCACGAGCATGGCCGCATGGAGTCGTGCAGATCACTGTGTGCAGCCCATGGAAACGCTGTTCGTTTCAGCAAAGCATGAAGGTGCAGCTACAGATTAAGTCCCTGGGGAGAAGCTGTGTCTTGTGCTGATCGTCGGTAGTCTCGCCATTTTCTCCTGTTGTCTGTCAGCGAGAAGAGACAACCTGAGAAGCTATAATCTTAACACGTTTCGTACACAGGGACCAACTTCAAGCCACCGGGAGAATGGACAAGCCATGACAATGATTAGATATCTGAAGTTACTGCACCTGTTTATCACATCCACAAAATCGATGTGGAGTTCCTTGAATGGACCAGAGGGTCTGGCCAAGACCCCTCTCACTGACCTCATGGTATTTCCATGATTGAACCCCTTGCACACTACACAATTCTACACAAATCTACTTACCTGTTCTTGTATGTTAGGGATGGACCAATCCTCCTGCAGCTCTGCTGTGATTTGTAGTCGAGAAGTATGTGACGGGTAATGTAGTTGCTCTAGAGCCAAAAAAAGCAGAACTAAAGGCATTACGACCTTTCCCGTCACTTCCTATCTCAAAAGCAAATCTGTGGGAAAGAGAACAGATCCTCTCTTTTTCCAGAGCTCCTGCTCTTCTCTAGGGATTTCCCTTGCGTTTCTTTTATCTAGAGCAATGGGCCTGTGGTGTACGGGGCTAATACCTATAGCTGTTGGGGCATGGTTTCAGTTTTCTGGGAATCTGTGAAAGAAAATGATGCTGCTTCCTTCGTCGCCTTTGCTGAGGGCTCATTTCTGAGAGCTATTGAACCGATCTCTACTGGCCAGGTTAATGCTTCAATTAGCCGGGATAGCAGCACAGCATGCTGGACAGTGGACCTGTCAAACCTCTTCCCTGCCATCATAACCCAGAATGGATGATGCAGGTGACGTATGCAGATTCAGAATCAACAATGACTGCCGTCCCCTTACACATTTCTAGCACCTCTGTGCCACCAGTTCCACCGCTTGTGCAGAGTAATGAGAAGGCAACCGTCTCATCAGTTTGACCCAGCACTCTCCATTCACAAGACCCAGGACAGCTACACCCATATGCCTCCCACCCATCTGGCCAGTGCAAGCTTTCCTTAGCTGCATAACGGGTGCCTCAAAAACAAGACCAGTGCAAGCTTTCCTTAGCTGCAAAACGGGTGCCTGTAAAAACAGGACCAGTGCAAGCTTTCCTTTGCTGAATAACGGGTGCATCAAAACCTGGGCAGTGCAAGATTTCCTTCGCTGCATAGCAGGTGTATCGAAACATGGGCAGTGCAAGATTTCCTTTGCTGCATAACGGGGTACATGAAAACATGGCGAGTGCAACCTTTCCCTAGCTGCATAAAGGGTGCATAAAAACATTGGCAGTGCAACCTTTCACTAGCTCCATAACGGGTTACATGAAAACATGGCGAGTGCAACCTTTCCCTAGCTGCATAAGGGGTGCATAAAAACATGGGTAGTGCAACCTTTCCTTGGCTGTATTACAGGAGTGTCAAAACATGGGCAATGCAAGCGTTGCTTTCTAACAGAAAGGGTAATTTTTTTATTTTTTATTTTGCAACATCAGTCTAATATGTCTCAGCGTAACACTGTGACATCAGACTTTTATTACAAACGTTTTTTTTCGCGTGTTCCTCCAAAAACGCTACCATTAGATCAAACCGAGAGAGAAAATGCAATAAAAATAAGTGCAAAGAGAACACACAGGAGCAACCGAAGCCACCGTGCAAGTGCCATCTAGCTTCGTGATTAGGGCGGCACAGTCTGAGTTAATTGACCCACAGCCTTCAAATTGAGAGAGGCGATGAAATCAACTATCGCACAGCATAGTTTCACCGAATTGCCTGCCATTGCATGAGACCACCAATCTCGAGAATCTGGGCTCGCAGGACAAAAGTTCCCAAGATGTAGGATACGTTTTGCCGTAATTGACGTGCATTTAGTTATTAAGTGTTCAAGGGTTTCGGGCTCCTTCAAGCAAAATCGGCATATGTCATCAGTTACTTCTTTGGAATGCCGAAGCCACAACATGGCTCTTGTGTCAATGGCGTTCAGCCGAATTCGCAGGAACTGCTCATGATGGTGTCTCGACGGGCAGTTCGTCAGATAGTTACATGGAACTCCCTGCTTAAGTTCACCTATTCCAGCATCTAATGTTGAGGCCATCTTTCTCCTTTGTTCGTTATTCTGAATCCACTTCACAGTCTCAAACTTTTTTTTCGCAGATTGTGGTCTCATTATTAGTTTGTCAGTATTTAAATCGGCACCAGTTAATAACTGTGTCGAACGTTGTTTCCATTCTTCAAGTAAATTGGAGTGACCAGGTCCAGCACTCTTGGAAAAAATCTGATAAGCAGGAGAGATGGGCGATGCAATCATTTTCTGGAATGCCATTAAAGATTTCCACAAGACAGTAGTGTGTAACGAGTTTAAAGAAAGCTCATGTTTTAGCTGAGTCATTGAAATGTATGTTGGTAGCTTCAGGACTCGCCGCCAAAAAATGCCCTTGAGTTTCTGCCAAAAAGCCACATCTATGCACCAGCCCGCTTCCGAGCCAAAAGTAATGGCCGGAACTACTTTTTGAGAATAAAATGTCAATATGGGTGTAAGAGTGAATTTCCCATGTAATTTGTTCAAGAGCTGTGCTTGTATGCTGAATTGAGTCATTCGAGCTATTAGGTTGGTTTTCCAGTGATGTTCACAAAGGGAATTATTGAAAGGGATTCCTAGGTATCTTATTGAGTCCACTACATCAAGCGGTTTCTTATCGATGTACCAAGTGAAGGCCCTTTGTCTTTTAAGGTTTGGTCTACCAATGACAACGATCTTGGTCTTGTCAGTGTTTATCTCCAGATCGTTTTTGATGAAATATTCGTGTAAGTTTATCAATTGCCGTTGTAGGCCTATCTGGGTCTTGTCTAAAAGGACCACGTCATCCGCGTAAATGAGACATCCAATTTCGGTGTTATTTAGAATTGGTGGAAAACATCTCACATTTGTACGATGGGCTGGGATGTCGGCAATGAAGAGTTTGAACAGCTCGGCAGCTAGTGGGCAGCCTTGTTTCACGCCCATGTTCGTAGGTATTTGATCAGATAAGGCGCCTTGATTGTTTAAGCGTATGCTGATGGCTGTGTCAGAATGAAGCGCTTTTATTGGATCGATCAAGTTACTTGGACAGTTCCAGTTTTCCAATTTTTGCCATAGCTTAGAGCGATTGATACTATCAAAGGCGCCACATAGATCGATAAAGGCGACATACAGATGTGTTTTAGCCCTTATACTTTCAAGTTTTAAGATGGTCATTAGCAGCAAGTTCACTTCAACGCCGACTCCTTTTGTGAATCCTGTTTGTCGCATGTCTGGGATTTGTTCCACGACTGACCATTGAGAAAGCTGCTGACGTAGAAAAGAGGCAAACATTTTTCCAATGGTGTCCGAGAGGGCAATCGGGCGATAGTTGGAAGGATCTGCCCGATTACCCTTCTTATGGATGGGAACTATTATAGCATCCCGCCAAGAAACAGGTATTTTCTTCGTTGAAGATATTCTAGCAAATAGGGATTCTATGAAGATAGCCCATTCCGCCTCATTGTTTTTTAACATTACATTCGTTATGAGGTCCGGACCAGCGGCGTTAGAGTTCTTCAAAGACCGAATTGCGAGTTTTATGTCTTCGGCTGAAATACGCAAGTCCCATGAAGACGGATTTTGCTTAGAGCCGCTTGCGACTTCATGTTGTGGATTACTGAAAATGTTTGCGTAGTGACGCATCCATTGCGCTGAGTCAATTTCATTTGACGCCGTGGGCTGATGTTTGGTATTCGCAGAATTGAGGATTGCCCATATTTCCCGTGAGTTTTTCTGGACTAGTTGTTTCATTAGTAGCTCAGCTTTGTCCTGCTCTATTATTATTTTCTGAGATTTTAACCAGTTACGATATACTTTACGTCGTCTATGGATTGCAGAGATGATGGAGCTCGTATCGTTGGTAATCTTGAGCAACTTCTTCAGCTTCCTCACGTCATGTCGCATCGTTTTTTTGGCTTGCGTCAGAATTGAAGATGATATATGTTTGTGTTTATGCCCCATGGTAGAATTTGCCACTCAAACAGTTACGAAATCGGAGAGCAAGGGGAGATAATCGACCGCTGTTGCTTCTTCGTTGCTGAAGTTTTGGCTGATCTTTTGAATTTTTGCTTTGTCGATCCTTAGACGGTTGCCACCTGCATTCACTGAGATAGGAATGTCGTAGCGTCGATTTTTTGTTGGCCATTCCACCGGACAGGTGAACCGCATAAGATTGTGGTCACTGTTGGTCATGGGTACGTTTGTTAATGACAATTCTTTTTCAAACAGGTTTTGCGATACCCAGAAATAATCAATGATTGAATGAACCTTATTGTTTGACCACGTTTGCTGTGGAGGGCGGTCGCCTGTCACATGCCCGTTGACCATTTGGCAATTCCTCATGTGGAGTGCTTGACTCCATTGACGACCTCGAAACGCTATTTCTTTAGCAGGAGCTGGCTTGTAACTCTGGGTTCCTTCATCGTACTTGAACCAATTGTAGTTCAAGTCTCCTGCACAAATTATTGAGAGATTCTTATACTTCAATATGACGTCATCAAGTATGTAGATTATAGATTCGATGAAGGATTTCGTAGTGATTTTCCCCGGGTTCCAGTACTCATTTAAAATGAGCAAATGCTTCCTCGCGCCTATGTTTGGATGATTTGAATGTAGTAAGGCGCTTTGTACAAACGGATTGGGGATGTATACATCCTTGAGATGCCACCATGTATTAATCCTAATCATCATTAGAAGGCCTGATGAAGGACGCCCTGTTTTGTTTTTGATTGCAGGATTTAATAAGATCATAAACCCGTCTCTTGTTGGAGGCACACTTAGCCATGTCTCTTGCAAACATATGACAAAAGCTTTTCCCACATCCACATCAAAATGATTAAATAAATGGGAGAACCCTCTGGTGTTCCAAGAGATGAAATCACGCGGGCATTCGTTTCCGGGAATTAATGGCTAATGCCAGTCTGTTTTGCCATTTCTCGTATTGCTTTTAGTAGTCTGATCAGTATGCGATCTTTGGCAGTCGGTAATGTGGTGAATCTGCCGTAGATCCGAACGTCTTTGGTCCTTTTGATTGAGATTGGCCTGTTCTGGACTTAACTTTAGATTGGCATGACTAGTGCTTGTTGGTTCGAGAGAAATATCGAATCCATAGCTCAGTAATGCGTCCGCAGCGTTCATGATGGTGTTGCGGACTAAGGCAGACAAGATATGCAAGAGAACTTGATCGCAGCTACGTTCAGTTGCATACTCCACGATTTTTATGTCGTCAGATGTAATTGTTCGTAGTGATGGAATACAGGTGAATAATTTCATCACATTACGCCGATTCAAGTTCAAGTCATCCTCATCTTGATGAAGATATTGCAATCGTAATTTGCAAATTGAAAAATTGGTTCGAGAACTCAATGATGTGGAAGCCTTTGAGATGTAACGCGCAGACTTGTTTCCTTGAGAGCTGGTGTATTTTGGATTCAGGCGAGATGACTTTTGTTCCTTGTTTTGCTCAGACATCTTTGACTTGTTATCAGGTTTCACGTTGCTGCTTGATGCTGACACTCTATTCGAAAAACGCCCCACTTGTGGAACTTCCAAAGCCACGCCAAGATTGGCGGTGGGTTGAACGTCCGACGTGTCGTCAGAATATGTGGATAGATCGCAAATATCGATCATGGATTTAGAGATATTCCCTGCAGAGCTTTCAGGATCGGAGTCCATTCTTTGACGTTTACTGGAGTGGACTTCCGATGGCCCTACAGCGGGTGTTGATCTGACTTGATCTTTTGCGGTGTTAGCCACAGCCTGTTTAGTTGTATCAGCACGCTTAAAAAGGCCTGGGATCGCATCTACAGGTAGATTGCGAATCAGGTTTCGTGTGTTTAGAGACGGTACACCTTTCCTGGTTGCCTGCCTCGATTTTCTTGGTCGTGTTTGTGTCGATGGCCCTTTTAAAAAGCTTTCAGTGGTTATTGGTTGAGCTTCTTGTTGTTTTGACGGTCCTTGGAAGATTCCAAATGACACTATTGGCATCGTGTCAATGTGTATCACTGGTGAATCAAGCTGTGATTGGCACGTAAATTGAGCGGTCGCTGCAGCATTGCCAGTTAAATCAGACTTGTGCTTGCTTGGAACCGAAGCTTGATTCAGTTGAGACACTATTGCGGGGATGGCCTTGGTTATTAAGTTGGCTGTAGAGCTGGGAGATGGCCGCTCTTTTAATTTGTTAGAGCCTTGGCTCGAGGACTCTGATGAAGAAATTGAGCTTGCGTCAGCTGTGCTTACTGATGATAATCCAGTTGTTTGGGTGTCCACTCTGGATATTAACTCAGCAGTAGAGTGCCGCATCCACTTCACTGCCTCAAGTAGACCGTCTGCAAGAGAATCGTTTTGGCAATGATGGCGTGCGGCGAGGTCGCTTAAGCGCTCTTGCCAGCGCAAGGTTCGCTCAGCTTCCTGGATGAGCTGGCTTTGTAGAAAGTTTGTAACTGAGTTGAAGCTATCCATCTTTTCTTTTAGAGAAATGATGAGTGAAGACTGGTCTTTGTGGGCCTCGTGGAGTGTTTCATACATCTTCAAAAAGGGCAGAAGTGCGGCTGACGAGGCGGCCAAGATGTTGTTGTAGATCTGCATGGCAGCTGCCGACGAGAGGCTAGGCTTAGACTCAGCACTAGTTTTGTCGGCCGTATTTGAATGGGAGCTATTTACTGAGTCAGACTGGGGATCAGATGTTAGAGATGAGTCTCCATTTACATTCATAACGGCACCCTTTGGGGCATGTGGTGGATTTAAAAGCATTCTCCTGTGTCTCGAAGAATGCACTGGCGACATCCTGTGCTGCTGAATGCAACAATTGTGTGACCGACGACTTAGAGCATGGATTTCTCTATCATCAAAGCTACTGCGGCTGTGTACTAGGTTTCCACAGTGTGGGGCGAGCCCCGACGAAAGGTCAATTTGCGCATCACAAGGAGGTTTTAGCAGCGCGTTACTTGACTTGTGGGCCTGGTCGTGCAAAGTCTCCTGGACTCGTTAGATCTGGCCAGCGAACGGGAAACTACACGTTCGCGACGTGGCATCGTCTGTCTCAAAAAATTGAGCCCGTGGGTAAATAAAGGAGGCACAAGGGAGTGTTTTTTTGAGAGATTTTACTTCAGTTTCTCGACAGGGGGAGGCTCATTGTCCTGTGTTTTTAGGGTCAATGTGATCCTTATTGTTTGAATTGATTGCTGTGGTGCCGCCGGCCAGAATGGTGTCGTCGCAAATCGTTGACGCAAGTAGCAGGTTCTTTCAAAAGTTTTGAAGATGGTGCGTCCAGATCGGTTTGTGATAAGGTGCCCTCCTCGTCTTGCGAAGCTTCCATAAGCTTGGCGTCGGTCAAGTCGAAAGCCGTAAAAAACTCATCTCCTTTATCAGAGTGAATTTGAGTGACAACGGCTGGTGACACAACATTTCGTTGAAGGAAATGTAGATCAGGTAAGGATAGTAAAGGTCTTTGTGGGAGGTAAGCATCTTCTTTGTTTACATCCATGATTGCAATTGGGTTTTCAACCTCGTTTACTGGGTCAGGCTCGGTCACGCCTGTGGCCGCAAAGTCTGTTGCCGGGCTCGATGGTCTCATTTCAGTGAGACACTCATCGACAACAGTTACAGTTTTGTTTAGGTCAACGTGACCAGATGATAGTAGGCAAGTTGTACTATCGGAGTTGTCGAAAGAGATGGTCACGCTCAATGGGCCTGCAATTTCTGTCCCGTTCTCAACAATAGAGGTGTCTGTACTGGCAGGAAAAAGGTCGGTTGATAAGCATTCAAAAAGCGTATTCTTTAATACAGGTGAAGGACTGTCGCGGTGGCAGGATACCGTTTGTGCTGAACATAAGTCCAAGCAGTTCTCAGGCACTTGTTTCCGTGTCACTGTTCTTATCTTCGAGGACTCGAGCGACGAGTCGGCTTTCAGGGCGGTCCATGAGTTTTGCATCCGACGTTGTTGGATTGTCTTTCGTTGGGTGAGGGGGCCAGTGCCTGGAACCGCCAGGCCACTCGTACCTGATTGCGCCGTCATTGCGGTCGCGCTGTTCGTTAAGAGCCTCACGGCCTTGACCAGCCGCGGACTGCCGTAGACTGACTCTACGCTCGACTCCGCGCGTGCTCCGCGCTTGGGGTGAGTTTAAGTAGAGTACGCCCACCGGCACCAGCACTAGCAAGTTCCTTAAAGGCACAGTGCGGGAGGACTCCAAGCGGCAGCACAACCACGTCGCTGCAGCTCCTCTCAGGAAAGAAAAGGAAAAAAAAAAAAAAAAAAGATAGTCGACTGCCGTAGACTGACTCTACGCTCGACTCCGCATGTGCGAATTTACCACGGGACCCCTCCCCCGCACCTCGCCACACCTCGCCTCGCCTCTCGTCTCTCACCTCTCACAGGCGTAGCGTAAAACAGTGTGAGGCTCCGGCAGGCGTTGTTTAGGGGCTGCTGGCAATGGAGCACTGGAGCACTGGAGCACTGGGGCACTAGGGCACTGAGGTTTTTCCCCAGCAACTCTGGTCTCACAGCTCACAGTGCCCAGCCCACAGCTCAACACCCGGCTCGACACCCGGCACACGCCACAATGCTCAGCCGCTTCAGCTCTACCGGCTCCTCCGGCTCCTGCAGCTCGCCTCACCTCCGCTCCGCTCAGTACGGTGCTGACTTCCTGTTAGAGGAAAGAACCTTAGAGGATTGTCAAAGGGTAATGCACACGCAGTGTTGGTGTAAGCTTCCCTCACATGCACCTCTTTAGGTGGAGCATAGGTAGAGCCAGTGCAAGCCTCATTTGCATGGGGAATATATACAATAGACTCGGTGCAAGCTTCCTTCATGTGGTAAAGAGGTACAGCAGTAGCAATTTATCTCACTGAAGGTGGAGCAGAGAATGTGCAAGGTTCCCTAACATGTATAATATGTACAGCCTACATACAATTCCCACTCAAGGAGATAAGTTACAGAAGGGGAAGTGCAAGCTTCCTTCACATGTACAACAGATACAGCATGGACAGTGCAGTCCTAGCTATCACCATATGCAGTATAGGGACATCACTGAAAAGAGCAGAGCAAGGTTACATCACATGTTCAAGAGCCGCAACAGGGACAGTGCAGGCATCCCTCCTATACAGAACAGGTAAAGAAGTGGCAATGGAAGTTCTCTGAAACACAGACTAGTCCCTCTCTCTCAATGAGCCCTCCCATTAGGTCACTACACTTTGAAGGTTACTAGAAGAAACCAAATTGACATCCAGTGCAGCGATTCAACATCCTTGTTAAACTTCAGTAATAGTGCCTTACTTAACTTAAATGTAGTGTCATCTGTTTACTCACGATTTACGGCAATGCCATGCAGGGGTGTTACTAGGTCTGGAAAAGAACCAGGGCTATGCTAATGTTCCTTATGCAAACCATTGATTGTATACTTTAGTACAGTTTACTAATTTGAAGTGAAAAAGGAGTTTGACTCCAAAAATTAATTGCATTGTTAAATGAAAGTCAGGGACTGGACAAATATTTCTTTGGTGACATGGAGTCAGCAGGTAACCATATTGCCACACATAGGCTGACCACATGAGGGTTATGCAGTCTTAAAAGGAAGCTATTTGGTTTATGTTTTCCCCAACTACAGTGGACCATACACAGGACCTAATATGTATTTCTTATTGCACAAAAGATACTCCAGCGATTTTCTGTGACAAAGGCCATTGTGCTTTGCTCCTTAGCTTTTTTTAATTTTGGCTATTAAGTGGTGATTTATGTGTATATGGAGAACTGGCATATGAGAAGGGACACAAAGCTTGTAGGTGTTGTTTGGTTATTGTCCCACCCATTGACCGCCCATGGCCATGCTAATCCCTATGGTTATTCCCACCCAGTTCCTGCCCCTCCCCGCTCAAAACATCTCCTCATGGGAACTCTTTGAGCTAGCTTTAATCAAGCGTTACAAAATGCACTCAAAGTGCCTGTGAGTGGTTTTTCATAGCAGTCTTCTGACAGTTAATGACTGAATTGGAGCTGTAAATGCGCCATGGGTGTAATACAAATGTCTTAACCAGGTCTGCTTTCATCCACTCGATTTATAAGCACTATACTTGTCCTTCACCAAAGTACTATTAAAAACAAGCATTGGCAATACCAAAGGTTCTGGATTGTGTATAAGTATTAGGCCTTTGCCAAGCACTGGTATTAGATACCCAGGTACTCCCACAATTTTGCACCTACTACTGTAGGGAAAGCATGGTATCACAAGTATGATTTGTACAAACTTTATTGAAAATGATGGGAACGGAGCAACTCCTAATTTGCCCTATAACTAAGATGGGAGTAGTCTCGACTATCAAACAATAAACAAAACAGTCCTAGAGGCGTCAGTCAAATCAAAATGGCCTATGCTAACAAAACCTAATGCCTGCTCTATCTCTTATACAAAAAGTGTGAAAGGAGAAATGTAGGTGAAGCAACTCTCCGCCCCATGTTACACCTCACGGAGTAAGGCCGTCCCTGTTGGCAGGATGACACACTCTAGCCCAGTTTCTAACACTCTTAGCAGTTCCAAACCGTAGATTGAGGCCTGCCTGGCCTTCTACGTTAAAGTCTTTTTTTTGACTTTCCAAAATTGTATTTCCAACGTAAAGTTCATGAAGGTCCCGCTGTGCCAGGCTCAGACCTTACAGCACACAGTTCACGAAAGTCCCCCTCTGCCGGGCTCAGACCTCTCATGACACAGTTCAATACAAACTTGCAAGGGGCTCCTTTCCCCAAGTTTACTGTACTTTGGGTCTCCCTTAATTGGGCTCAGACCCCTGTGGAAGACTTTCGAATGTGCGTGGTGCTTTTACCAGAACAACGCAGGACCACTTCAACTCACACTTCATGGGTTACTTTCCCTTAATTTGCTTTATAACTTCAAAACAATGTAGCTTTCACTGAGACTTTCGAATGGGCTACTTCCTTTTGCCGGACCACTCCGTTACTTAGTATTGCTGATCTCACAGATGCTTTTCACTTCAAATTCACAGGTCTGCCTTTCTTTGTGTCTCATCCACACGCGTGCAGCCTTCACTTGTGATATAAAGTTGCTACTTCATTTGCTTTAACACACCTGGTCTCTCAGTTCGCTTGCCAACTAACTGGCTGTGTGAGCTTCTTTCTTGTTTTGCTATTTTCAGTTCACGAGTCAAGGTTAGTACCACAGGCTTGGTCTCACCTCCCCAACTTTTCCTTTTATCCGAGAGGGTTGCTGGTGTCCTTGCAACACAATGCATTCTTCACTTATGGGATATGGCCATCTCCAAATGTCATTTGCGGTCTATCTGAGGCGACAACCTCCAGCAGGGAATCCTTGGGGTTTTCGTCCCGCTGCTCCCGTCCCTTGGTTTGTTGCTCTGCTCCAGTAAGGGTGTCCCTCGTCTTGGAAGTTCTGCTTGTGCTCATGTTTTCTGCCTTGCTCAGAGTGTGTCTTTAGGTGTTGCCCTTTATTCGTGCAAAGAGAGCTAACTGGTATCAGGTGTATGTACTTAGTGTAAAGTGCCTGACTTTGCCTTACCCGATTAACGGGACATGTCAAGTATGATGTGAGAGAGTTAGTCTGGTTACTCTCAGTCACCCTCTTCCTCAGCCCAGTGTTTGTGTAAAAAGAGGTTGCGTGAGTTAGGATCTGGTACAATCCTATAACATAGGATGGGCTAGATGAACAAAAAAGGGGGGAATACTGCGTCTCACCATCAGCTATCTCACTGCACACCCCAAAGACCCCTCACCCAGGTGATCCTCCCGCACCGGTCTACCCCCAGGGTCTGGATCCAAAGGTGACGGCTGTTCCCTGGCCACCTGAGAGAGAGATCCCCGGGGACTAGTGCGTTAGACACCCTATGGTTTCTTACACTACCCTCAATGGTCAGTTACTAAAACTACCTTTCCCATGCATACACAAAAGCCAAAACTGTTGGCATTGCCAATGCTTGTTTTTATTCAGCTATGGGACCAATCACATGACACTTCACATATCCCAAAAGCAACATGTGGAAATGGAGTGCTTGTTGCCTGCATATTAAGACTTGTGACAGAACTTGGATTATTGATTTTACAGAAACATCTGGATGTTTAGCTTACTGAGTTTTTAAAAGAAATAGCTTTTGCGGGATGCAGCCTGTCTACAGACAGCACGGATGTCATGCCCAGCAGAATGATTGCACTCATATGCAAACCCATGGCAAGAGTTTCAGACTGTGGTGAGGGCGGACAGTACAGCCATTACTGTACTCCAGTAAAGCCCCACCATCCGTACTACCTAATGCCATATACCTACATGCATTTAGCCTAATTGCGTATTGTAGCCATACCTTGCTTTTAGCCCAACTGTGTTAGTCAGCTACATTTTGCATTTATCCTATTCTATGGAGCATGAACTAATTATTGAGTGAAACACTGAAGCACAAGAAAATTCTGGAACATGAAAATGGTGAGGGGCACATCGAGCATGAAATCTTATGTGAACTGAACTGGCCCTAAAACAAGCTAAAGCTGAAAGCTGACGAACATGACTGAGAGAACACAGCATTTACTTCCTGTTATGGCTCATTGCTTTTTATCTTAAAAAACATAACTTAAATAAATAATGTGCTCTTTACAGAGCCAGGCCAGGACATTTGTCAGTAGGACACCTCTCCCTTTCGGCACCTCAATGAGGGTACAGAACGTGAAAGGTGTCCCACTGGTAGGGCAATGTGTGCCGAGCAATTCCTGCTCAGCACGCTCATTGTCCTGACAGCAGAACACCTTACCCTTTCTGAATGGAAGAGGTGTCCTGCTGCCAGGACAATGTCCCAAGGAGCTCCGGGCAGCAGAGGGGCTCTCGCATTGCTCTGTGACAACAGAGCATTTCAATGTTAGCCATTAGGCACTGATCGGGGGCGGATTAGGGTGGGGGATATTAGCAGTAACTTTTGTCTCTTTAGAAATGGGAATGGGAGGGAGTGATCCGAAGTGAGAATGGTGCATAATGCTACATCTCTCTATATAAAGCTGAATGTATGTATGTATGTATGTGTGTGTGTATGTTTGTCCGGCTATGCAAATCCACACCATTGAACCCACGTCTACCAAATTTTGCATGGTTTCTCATTTTTCTGGGGCAAGATAGTAGTCTATTTTTGGATGCAAAAATAGTCTATGTTGGTATGCAAAAACCTCACTCCGTACACACTCTCATTTAGTGATGCTCACTCTAATTCACTACATTAGGTACTAGAAGGAGGCAGAATTTGGAAAAGTGTCTGAAGCAAAATGTTCGATGTGTTGGTTATTCTTTTTAAATGTATTACTACTGTATACAGTTCGAAAGAGTTTATTAAAGCATTTTTAAAGGGAATAAAAAAGAAAATAATTTAAAATGTGTTTCATCACGCCACTCCAAATATGGGAAATGGCAAGGTTATAGTTTACTTAAGTTCATTCACAAGAAGTGAGCACAATCAATCAATCTTTCTTTCACATTTCCGCAAATGTGCTGAAGCCATCGAGTGACTGAAACATGCTGCACACAAAAAATGAACATCACTTGGAAAAGCTCCATCTGATGCAAAGCGAAAATCAATATCAAGAGCTTCTGTAACACAACAAACAGCAGAATGACTTGCAGACCAGAGGACAAGAGCAACTTTCTCCAGGGCAAATGAGATGTCAGAGCAAACTGAAGCAAGACTTGCTGACATGAGGTCAAGAGCAACATCCTCCAGGGCACATGAGACACCACTCGATCAGGGCACGGGCAATGCTGGGTACACGAGCTAGTGCTTTATGAAGCAAGCACTATGGCTTTAAAGCCCAAGGGGGATTTGTTAGTCCCACATTAATCTGCATGATGCTATTGTCACTTTGCATGCAGGATGAGGAGAGTAGAACTAAAGCCATACTGGTATTGCTCAACATATTTCTATGATGATGTATATAGTGTATATTTAGCTCATTATGGAAGGCTAGTTTATTATGTAATGTGGTTTGCTTCCAAGACATTGCTATGAATAAAGTATTGTTTAAGCACATGAAATGCAAAGCAAAACCTTAATAAATATGTTTATCAACTAAACATGTTGGTAGCAGTGCATGCCTATCACATTATAGATGCTGTGATAGGCTAGAAGGGTTTCTCGGTTCACGTCAGACGCTGAAGCCTCCTTAAGCAAGTCTATGCAAAAAGAAGAAGCATACTCGTCCTTGCCACATACAGTCCTAAAGGTCGTACTGAATTAAAGGCTTATACAAACCCCATTCCTCCAGAAGAACCTTTATATTAAACCCATCTACTTGTATTAAATCACCATCTGTCAACCCATGCATCTTATTGTGGCAATAAGACCCGAGGCGGCGGGCCAATACCGCCCCAGCTAATGCCCCGGGGCCGTAGTTACAGGCCAGAGCATAGCGAGGGCCTTAACAAAGCCCTGGGGGCATTACCGTGGGCGGTATTGGCCTGCCGCCGAGGGTCTTATTGCCATTAGCACCCCGGCCCGTTAGACCGGGGTGCTAATGGCATTTTTCTTTCTGTTTCGCTTGTTTCGAAACAGAAAAAAAAAAATGATGAAAAAAATGGCCGCCATAGTCCATTGGCTTTCCCTTTCCACGTGTTCCCAGCGCGTTCGCTCCCAAGACCAGAAGAAAAAAGAAGGTAAGTGGGGTTGGGAGGGTCGAAGGGAGGGGGACGGGGAAGGAAAAAAAAAAGTACTGCGGTCTCCGGCGGGGGACGATGGAAGCCTCCAGCCGTGTGGAGGCTTGGGGCGGGGATGGCCCCGCTCCAAGTCTACACACGGCTGGAGGTTTCCATCGTCCCCCGCTGGAGATCGCAGGATAGAAGGTAAGTCGGGTGGGGTGGGAGGTGGGAGGAAAAAAAATAAAAATCCTTACCGGAGTCCCCGGCGGGGGACGAAGGAAGCATCCAGTCATGGGGAGGCCCGGAGCAGGGATTGCCCCGTTTCGAGCCTCCTCATTGACTGAGGGGCTGCCACGCCCCTCGCCGGGAACAGAGTAGCCAGCATTCACAGCGTAAAAGGGAATACTGTGTGGTATGGCTCGCAAATAAGCCAATCACCACGCAGTATTCCCGTAGCGCCGCGCATGCCGGGTGCTAATGCGTATTACGAGCTAACACTTGCAAAACAAACCAGCGGCATGAAGACTTAACCAGAGCTGAAAATTCGAGAGTAAAGAGACATCATGATACTGTTCATGGTGAGTGCTTCAGCTATCAAACTGCTGTCCATTAGCAGAATATCATTGGAAACAAAGAAAGTGTGACGATAAAGTATTTGCTGATCAAGAGGCCATCAGGCAGAGACATTGGCTAACGCTTGCCGGGCCCCAATGATGCGAGTCACAGAGCAGATGCAGGCAGCAGCTGGGACGACTCGCTGTGCATATGTCTCACCAACATTTTCATGATCTGCATATGGGCAAAGTGACGTTCTTCCTCCCATTTGCTCCAGAACAATGAGGCCACCTTCCCTTTTCCCCCATGCCCACACCACTAGCCATTTATTTGCACCAGCGACCCGGAACTGCCATTTAGGACAGTGTGATCATTGACGCAGTATCAGACCTCCACCTGGGCAGTGGATGATTGATGTGTAAAAACAAACTACACGCCGAAGACACTTCACAGGCCCCTTCATTATCCTGTATCCCCCAATCTCACCCCTAGTTCAGAAATTATTGGGCATCACTCACCTAGCATCAACAGTGTGGCCATTACTACTCCCCATTACCCGATTTTCAGCATTTCAGTTTGAATTTAGTATTTGCCCCTCACTTGCTTAACGGTGAAGGATGAGAACTTCACCTGTAGCAATGTCGATTGGGTAATAATAGTAATGTGTGTAAATATGTCCTATGTAAAGGGCTTTACATTAAAGCGCTATATAAAAAACGAATTATTATTATTTGTTGACAACACACCCTAACGTACTCTATGCAAATCTTCAACCAACTTTGATTCTCTGTTTAAGCAATTCCTTCTACGTGAGAAGTGTTTTTAAATGGTCTTACTGCGCCTCTTTGTTTTTCAGTGTCGTTGTGTGAATGAATCAGGAAATGTCCTTCCACAACATTTGGATCCAGGATGGTGCATAAAGGACGAGGAACTATATGAAGTACAGCGATCAGGCACTTTACTAGTTTGGTTAAAGTGACTATAAAAGCCACTTCAGAAGAATTTCCCAATGATGTACTGATAATCCACTACAGGAAAACAATAGTGGTCAGGCAGAAGAAGATGGGGCTTGGAAACCTTGAGGGGTGATGATGACTGCGGTGATGGCGAGTTCCCCCTCACTTGCCTAACGACGATGGATGAAAACTTCACCGGTCGCCCGCATTACCAACCTGCTGCTAACCTTCCATGCGTTCTCTTCTCATAAATACCTCATTTCCAAGAACCCCCCTCACCTGCCCTGTTTCCCTCTCTCACCCGGAAGCAGCTTTCCCCTCACCTCTGCTCTCTTGTTCTTCTCTAAAAGGATAACACAGCACCACCGTCCAACATGCAACCGGCTCGTCACCCAATCAAAATCGACCTTATTGTGAGGTAGCAGGAGGACACACAGGCCGCAGGATTCTGGGACCTGCTGCGAGGTGTAGTCCAAACTGATTGTCTATGGGAAGGCAACTGGGTAGCAGAGCTAGTTTCAAAACTGGTTCTCCCAGGAGAGCAGGGAAAGCGGCGCAAATGACTGCAGCTTATAGGGAGGAGGCAGGGTGATGGGTGATGGGGGACGGACAAGCCATCCCACACAGGCCCGAGAAGGGATGCCTGCCTGCCTGCCCCAGTCTCCATCTCGAAAAGAGATCACTCTGCTGCTCCAGTGCTGAAAGTCACACAGACACGTGACATGTGACAGCACTCCTGATTGAGAGACAATACGTTAAACAAGCCACTGTTGGATTACATCTGCGTAGTACAACAAGGAATTAACACTTTGTGCGTTGGCAGTTGTATGCCACACCATTTCCAGTTGTCATGCCAACCACACAGACTGCTTCTTTGCACCCCTTTCTTATCTGTAGCAATGGTGTTGGTGATATTTTGGTGGTTATGCCACCAAAATGCACCAAAACCAAAAATGTACAAAGCAACATGAGACAACCACCTCTCCATCCCCACCACCTTTCTCGCGGCAAGAGCTCCAACCCTCTGCGTGTAGATGGTCTATGGGAACATAAGTATGCACACCTTCCATAGTAAGACTGCCAATGATCATCTGATCACTGCCTGCATGGGCCAGCTGCCTGCTGAGCATCCTGGACTGGACATGCCTCGTATTTTTTGTAATGCTTTTGCTTTCTGGCAGGCAGGTTGGAGCAGGTATGACCTAGCCGAGCTATCACAGATCAAATCAGTGTCCAGTGGACTGCAGTTTACCAAGAAAGACACTGTGATTAGGGAGCAGGTGTACAACGTCTAAAAAACACTCTTGAAACAACTCCATACTGGCGGGGTGCAGTTACCCTATATTTGCCTTGCATAATGTTCCCCTGCCCCCATGATTCTCCTTGCACATGCATAAAAAGACTTGTGAGAGACTGGTGGCAACCACAGCAGCTCTGGCAGATGTTGTTCACCCAATGGGATAATGAGCTTGCAGGTGATCAAAGGCTTGTGTGAATTAAAGGCACACTGTTAAATATTCCGTGGTGAGGGTAGCCTCTTAATATCACAGTTACGACGACCTCCTGAAGACCCCATATGTGCACCCTGAAGAAGCACCCACTCTCCAACCATACTGCTTTGGGGACTAGAACAGCTGCAATAAGCATGCAAGGCATTAACCCTCAACCAGTTGCGGGGCACTAGTATCACGAGCAATGTTCCCTCTAAGCTGTGCGCATGTGCGCTTGCCCAGCTTCCTTCTGGGTGCCGCTCAGAAGATTTTTAGCAGCGCACACAGACAATTCTCACCTATTCAAAAAGATTTAATAAGGCACAGGCCACAGCAATTACCTGAAATTTTCTTTCTCTTAAATTAAGCAATTAATCTTGATATTCTACTCATTTGCATTACACTACTACGCAAGGGACACCTAAAATCCCTAACAGTAAAATACACACACGAGGTTAAAAACGAATATGAAAAACTGGCTCCATGAACAGAAGAATCTAACCAAGCTAGGTCTGCACGCATTAACCAAATAATGTTCCCTGCCCATCCAGGACTCCTAAACCTGACCCTACCACACTTTTACCTTATGACTAACTTCTTCCACATAACACATTACGATACTACTAGACAATGGTGACTCTCTTGGCTCTGCGAAAGGTTAGCAGACGTGTTCCTATATCCACTTGTTTTATGTTTGTTGTAACATGAATAATGTTCATGCGCTACAATTTCAGTTACTGATTGTGCCTTACCAAAAACGTCACCCACACTATATAATCGAACTACCAGCTCAAATATTGGATACTGACTGTAAGTAAGTAGTCTACTTGGATTTGTACCCTTATCCCATATTGCCTCTTCTTTGTACATATGTCATGCAAGTGCTTTGAGACGGCCTCCTTGCAAGTTAATGCATTATAAAACTCAAATATTAATTTGCCCTCTAAAGATTTTGAGAAGACATATGTGATGCTCACTGTCTCCTACGTTAGCAATACTAACATTACCCTATAAGTGGAGGGCAACATTGCAATACCATTTGCTCAGCCAACAAGGGATTATGGGTATGGACTGTGCCTGGGATTTCTCGCCCACCATATCAGGGCACTGGATTTTCAGACAAGAGAATGCTTTTCAAACAATCTGCATCGTTTCCAAGTGTTCAGAGTTCCTTTGGGAATAGACTTTCACACATTGTATGTTAACTTGCTTCTATACAAAAACAGTCTTGTGTAATCCTACACAATGATATAAGGGTGTGGTATGTTGCAAACTATCTTGTATGCACTGCAAAAGAATTGTGCACATGCAGTCATGACATTCTTAAAATGCACATAATATGTTGAGGCATTAAATATGCCTTACTTGCAAAGTATTGTGGGTCTACAAATATCCCTGTGAGTGTTTACTGCTACAATCACTCACTTTTTACAGTGCTCTATCAACTAGTATTGTAGGCTAGCGCAGGGCCTGGGGAAGGGTATGGATGGAAGAGCACAGGTCACGACTCCTTGCGGGTGATGAACAAAGCAGCAAATTTCAAAAACCAGGTCAGACATTTCAGCAGTACACGGAAAGAAATGTGTTGCTTGTTTGCTAACGGATAGGAAATTCTAGTACCCGTCTAGACAACAACACCTTCGTTTTCTTTCTATGCTCTGCTGCTGAGGGCTTTTCAATATAACCATGTGTTCTGTGTGTATAGTCTCTTGCATCTCCTTGCTTCTTATTTAACTGATCACAAAGAATTACAGAATAGGGGCCATAGTTACAGAAGACACTCGATCAGTTGTATCTCGGATGATATTAACTTAAAAGGCATATATGTCATTTTCTTCAACAGGGCTCCATAATAAACCTCAATAAGGCTCTTGTTTAATTGTATTTAGGCTGTGGTGCGCAAGGGTGGGCAAAACTATACACTTTATTATGTGCCCTGTCATTTCACTTCTTATCAGGGGCGCAAGCATGGCTCTTATCGGATTTTGCTCCCTACTTGGAGTCAAATGATTTTTCAGGGAGTAAAAAACTAATTAGCTTTGCCATTAGGGATTCTTTCTGCTTATTAAAAGATGATCCTTCCCCCTAAAATTCCTCTTGGGATCAGGCATTAATATTATTAAAGTTCCTTCCTATGCCACTGCTCTACTGGTCACTAATTCAAAACAATATCAGTGGAGCTTAGTGGGTTGAAGCAATCATATGTTCATTGCTTCTCGTTTTTCCTTTTTTTGGGAGTAAGAATGGATGGTGCATAAGTCTCTCAGCTTTGAGGCTGGTGTTCTCACTACCCACAGGAGAATGTAATGTGGATAGTAAGTAGAAGCACAGGAACTTTTGATCGTATTCTGAGGTGCAGTTATTCTGATGCAATTATCATCCTTACACACATTATTAGAAACATGTTCTCCTGGACCTTGAATTACTTCATTAAAGTGGCACTTGAACTCCTATCAGCATGTTTTTTGACACCTTGCTTTTAATTGCCATTAATCCATCGGCAAATGTTGTATTCTGTCTGAATTTCTTGACAGCCACATCAGTTATGACAAGAGATATTTGTGTTTTGTAATACACATCAGTGATTTTCCAGTGGCATAAAACATACTTTGTTCTCTGCACCGAAGTACGTTTGCAAGGTACTGTGGCAGATGTTAAAGTCTTGGACTGGTTGACGAGTTTTCTGTATAATCACATTTGACATATTTTATTTTAGCCTACGTGTTTGGAAAAACTGTTGTAAGAATTGTAAAGAATTGCAGTGGCTGGCAAGAGGAAATTCCTTCCCAAACTGCGACAGTAGCTCACAAAGTGGCTTACCTCATTCGTCAGGTGTGCACAAGGAAAATAATGTGCGCACAACAGCCAACCAGTTCCTCACATAAGGAAAAATAATTAGAGGGAACATGATCACGAGATCGGCCCCAGCCGAGATCTCACGTACTTCACTCGCACGAGTGGTGGATGCTGTGCAAGTAGGGAGAAAAGAGCGGACATCACAGGAGATCAGTCGCCCCCTTAGCATTCCTCCTGTATTATCATAAGACTTTTACAAGTCATAAGACATGTGCTAAAAGACCTGATTAATGCAGAGAGTGCTTTTAACTATCTTTCCGGTACTTGATTTAATCCTCCAAGAAAATAAGTACCTTGCACCATATCTTTGTAGAATAACTAACTATTGCCAAGCACAACATCATTGGTGACGAAGATGGGATTTGATCAGTGGCCACTGCAGAGAAACCCCATCAGCAAGTGTGCAAAGGAGCAACACCGCACCGCTCCCCGCATTTCTAGCAACGCCAGGTAAACTGGTGATTCCTTGGTTCCAGTGGGAACCACTATTTACTGCATATGTGGATGCCTTGGGAGGGGCAGAATACTCTGTGGGAAGGAGGAAGACCATGCTGCTGAATGCGATGGTGGTGGAAGGGCAGAGGATATTTGCTGGATTGGAACCCAAATCAGTCATTGATGAGGAGGAAGATGATGATGTATACAAGCTAGTCATTAGGAGGATAGTTAAGAGATTCTCAAACAAGTAGAACACTGTATTACAAGGAGAACACTGTATTACACAGAATAAGACTTTACAACAGAAAGTAGGCAATGCAGAGCCTGTAGACGACTATATTACAAGACTGAGGAATGGCAATACTTTGTGACTTTGAGAACAACACGGAAAACATGATATGTGACATGTTAGTGGTGCACACCAACAGCAGGAAGGTTCAAGACATGTACATACTAGACAAAGGACTACAGTTAGACAAAGCCATTCAGATCACCAGAGCAGCAGAAAAGATGGCACTCAGATGAAAATAAATGGCAGAAAGCTTGCAAGGTATGGCCGTGCACACCCATTAATATATAGAGATAGGCCCATGAATGATGCCAGAGAGAAGCAAGAGAATAGCAGAGGAGACCCCAGAGATGCCACAGAAGTGCTAGCATACAACACCTCCAAATGATATCCTCCCTGTCTCGGGAGTATAGCTCAGGGGCAATTTGCCCGCCTTGGAAGCAAGACGACACGGAGCAACCAAGTTCGATCCCTGCGTCTGCGCTTAGAAACTTCTCGGTATTAAGCCCGCTATAAATAACCAATTACAATTACAAAACATGTCCGGCCAGGGGCAAAGAATGCATCAACTAAAAGAAAATAGGATAGTTTGCCACAGTGATGTAGAAATAAAGGGGGACACGGTGGAAGAAGAGTGATCAGAAGATGATCAACCCACTTTCCTCATGGTGAACAATAAGAAAGGCAGAAGAGAAAACCCCCACTGCTTACTAAAAGAAGATGGCAAAGAAACCAGTGTGATGGCACATTCGGGATTGGATCTAACTATACTGCCAATACGCACCTACAAAGAAAAGGTGAGAAATAAGAAGTAGAAGTACGCAAGACGAAACACCAACCCAGAGTATTTTGAGTTCAAAGGCAGGAAGACAGAGCCAAGAATATATTTCTCAGAAGAGGGACCAGCAGTGCTGAGCTGGAATGACCAGGCGCAGTTGAACATCAAGCTGAATCCCAGTGCAAGTTCTATCCATAAGAACAGGAGGACCATTGTTAAGCAGCACAGGGTTCCTGAGAATGCCTCATAATGAGTTTGGCCTTGTGATAAAAAAGTGGCAGTAATTCCGTTACCACCACATTTACTGGCAGTAACGGAATTACTGGCATTTTGACTTCACTGCCAAAATATGAGTTTGTAGGAAAAGTGGAGAATTCACCTCCAGCAAAAAGCTGGCGGTAAATCCTCACCTTTTCCTCCAAAAATAGGCGGATTTACTGAGGTGGATTTGCTGCTTGATGTACATTCAACAAAACATTTGGGAAATGATACAGCTGCTCTGCCACCCCTCTTAATCCAGTGTTAAACCCATGGGACCAAGTGAGTGAAAATGATTTTGACAGTAGTTTGGCAGATTTACCACTGAATTACTGCCAAACTCGTAATAAGAAATATGTTCACAAGATTTCACTTTGTCCAGGTGCTATTCCTATAAAGCACACATTTTTCCCAGTGATTCGGACAGCTCTCAATGACCTTACAGATCTACTACACTTGTTAGTCCATGATCGCATCATTGAATCCGTATAGGTTATGGAATGGCTCAGTCCTGTAGTCCTCATTCACAAGGCTGATGGGAAGGCCATTTGCATGTTCATGTGCCTTGCAGCCTTAACCACAACATAGCTTTCCACTTCCTAGTATTACTGAATGAATACTGCTCATACTTTGTGCAAAGCATTTAGTCTGTTGGGATCTTCTGAAAGCAAATCATCAAATCTTTCCAGGTAGACTCCAAATCTTTGATAGCTTCTGTTACCCCAAATGGTAATTTTCAATACACATGGAATGTCTTTTGGGCTCACCCCCGCCACATTGGTTTTTCAACAGCTCATCCACACACTTACTCGAATGAGTTCTAAATGTAAATTTCTTCCATGGCAAGATTTTAGTTTATGGTACCTCTCAGGCAGTGCCCAGTGTGTCTTTTGAGACAGTGGGGGTCATTACAGTGTTGGTGCTATCCTGCCGTTAAATCTGTCGGAATTGTGCCAAAACGGAGTTAGCATTCCGGCCATCTGATATGCCGGTATTTCTGGGATATTACAGGTGGCGGGAATGCCGGTAATTCCTCATTCCATGGAGGAAATACCTGAATTACTGGCACCGGTATTCCCGGTGCTGATCATTCTGGTAGTTTCCTGCTGGTGGGGGCCTGATTTACTTCCAGCCTGTGGCTTTACTGGCACTTTTACTGCTCTACCAAACCTGTAATCATCCCCAGTGTGTCAAAAAATATAGTCCTGCGTTCTTAGTGCAGTATGTCTTCACCCATTGCAACCGCAGTCCCTCTTCACATTTAACTTGATGGCTGACCCTGTGGCTTGGCGCAGTTATGATGCAAACAGATAAATCGAAGGAACATATTGCAGGGCTTGCCTCCGTCTCCATCATAAACCCAGAAAACAATCAATCAGTTATTGAGGATGAAACTAAAATAGTCTGCTCCTTTACAAAATAACATTGTCAACTTGACATATAGGGAATTAAGTTTGGATTCCTCACTATTCATAAATCCCTGCTATACTTACAGTCACATGGCATGTTTCTAAGGATGAACACACATGATGCCACCCTTTTCTCAACCTCCTGCAACCAGCCAATTACTTTCTTGGGGAGTCCTAGGAATAAGATTTGAATTAGTCAAGTTTGGACATGACTAGCGACTGGTCTAGTTGGATTCTGTCATTCATCACAATGCCAGGAGGATCTTACTTGGTAAACTCAGTGTAAAATAACGGTGCACGTTTGGGAAAGCCCCGTTTGAATAAGGGCTCTCTGTGGCTGGTGGCTGCCTGAATCTTTCTCAACTCTATCAAGCACACTTAAACTCTGAAGAAAAACGGTGTTTGTTTGATTAATTGTATCTGCCTGGGCCGCCCCTTTTACTATCCATAATCCCATATAACACGTTTGCGCACGCGTGTCTGGGAAAGCCCTGTTTGGATGAGGGCTGTCTGTGGCTGTTGGCTACCGGAATCTTTCTCAATGCTATCAAGAACCTTTGAACTCTGACGAAAAACTGTATGGTCATTATACCGAATCTAACAAACATCAAAGGATCTAACAACTTCAAAACGAAACCGGATTTACACAAAGTGAAATGTATGTGTTTTCTTTGTTTTATAGGTGTTTGTTTGTTTAATTCTATCTACTTGGGCCGCCCCTTTTACTACCTATAATCCCATATAACACGAGAGCGTGTGCGTTTGCGCGTGCGCATTTGGGAAAGCCCTGTTTGGATAAGGGCTGTTTGTGGCTGTCTAGGGCTGTGGAGGCGGGTGGTGACTGAAAATTGTTACCTTTCCTCCTCTGTTGGTGAGTTTCAAATGCTTCCTTTCTTAAATGTGATACATCCACTACGTGTGTAACGAGAGGTTGGTATATTATTTGCAGGGCTTTAAGTGGGGTAAGAAATCGAGGGGGGGCCCTCATTTGGGGGCGTGGCTTGTGGGAGGGGCGTGGCCTAAAAAGTACGCAAATCGTATGGTATACACACAAATATATATAAATATTATATATTTGTGTGCGTACCTTACTATGCTTTGTGTACTATGCAAGCCATCTTTTCTAAACATAGAGATATGTAACATATCTACGTTTATAAAAGATGGCTTGCATAGTACACAAAGCCATAGTAAGGTACGCACACAAATATATAATATTTATATATATTTGTGTGCATACCCTACAGTTTGCCTAGTTTTCAGGCCATCTTTTTTTTTTAAAGATTTCGGGTTTATAAAAGATGGCTTTGAAAGTACACAATTCAAGCCATCTTTTATAAAGCTTTGACTACGGACAAAATTGTCCGTCGACAAAGCTTTATAAAAGATGGCTTGAAATGTGTACTTTCAAAGCCATCTTTTATAAACGTCGAGGAATCCCCAGGTTCGCCGAGGGTTAAAGACGCCTCGGCGACCTGGGGAAACAAAGGCACAGTAACTGCTTCTGGTGACCTCTCGCGCGAGGGGTCACCAAAGGCAGTTACTATGACTGACAGAAGTGGCAGCCAGTCACAGCGTCGCTGTGGCTGGCTGCCACTTCTGTCGGCTCGCCTGACTTCATGGCAGGCGCATCTCCCGTCGCGGCTGCGGCCTCGACGGGATAATGCATTCCGCCAATGTTGCGGTTGGACAGGGGCCCCGGCAGGGCCCCGGCTCAGTCCCACTTTTTGGAGACTGCCGGGGCCCGGCCCCGGCAGGCCCCGGCCCACTTTAAGCACTGATTATTTGACATAATCATAGAATTCGCGTACTTGCGTACTCACCAACATAATTACATGCGTGGGCCGAGACATACCGGCTGTTACATATTGAAAACAGATATGCCTTCTAGCATGGGAAGGTTACAGTTGGTAGAACAAAAGAAGCAAACTCCTCTAAAAATTTTTACTGACTCCCGTGATAAAGACGGAACTGCAATTTATTTTTATTTTTTATTTTTTATTTGTTTTGGCTCGACAAGCCTTTACAAAAAAAAAGAAACAAAATAAAATATATATTACAATTTATACAG
Organism: Ambystoma mexicanum; assembly: GCF_040938575.1. NCBI lineage: Eukaryota > Metazoa > Chordata > Amphibia > Caudata > Ambystomatidae > Ambystoma > Ambystoma mexicanum. The sequence continues at coordinate 930,804,296 of NC_090933.1, forward strand.
AAACGTAAAACAAGGAAAAGAGAACTACAACATTTTTTTCCCCTCTTTTTTATCAATTGCAATTTCACATGGTAGAAGCTGTATGTCAACTACGGCTATATAAAGCTTCTATCGAGTGGAAATGGCCAAGTTGACTGTAAATAATGTGCATGAGAAAACATGTAGTAGTCAAGTTCTGAGGAATATAATGGATATAAGTGAATCAACACCTCACTCACATGTTAGTGATAAAACTATGGAAACAATTACCATATCAGCCTCCTCTTAACAAATAATAACGCAACCAGCGATTTGCAAACGTCAGCTCAATGAGATAACTCAGAGTAAAAATCAGAAAACTGTGGTAACGGTGATCTCAGTAGACACATTTGTACCAGTTACAATGGATCTGGTGACAGTAGATTCACCTGAGAAGAATAAAAATCCTAATGCTGCACTCGAAAAGAAAACAAAGCTGGTGCCATCCACTTCAACATCTGTGAGTATTTTGCAATCTATAGTGCGTCCAATCTATGGACTGCCTGAAATAGAGGAGGTAATTACAGATGCCATGTTCCAGGTAAGTTTGTCCCAGTCACCAGACATGTTTGAAAATGGTTTAACTAATTAATCGCCTTTATCTCTATCACTTGCCCAATCTAAAAATCAAAAAATATCTACTACATGTGAAAGCTGCTTTGTTGCACAACTGACAATAACTTAATCGATTGGCCTGTTGGAACCGACAATAAGAGCTATGAACATAACGCTAACTTCCATGTCAGAATACAAACACAAACGAGTCTAGTGGAAAAAATATTGTGGAATCAAGAAAAATTGAGTTTTGATCAATTGGAAAATAATGCAAAGATCATAGAATCACTTGGGGAATCCTCAAAACATAAACAGCTTAAAACTGCTAGTAGTGATAAGAGAAATCAAGCTTTAAACGTAGATGTGCACAATGATTGCGATCCTGCAGTCATGATCATTGAAGATGACTATATGATCAATTTGAAAGCACTGACTCAAGAAACACACATGATGGATAAGCAAATCCACTCTGGTAATTCATTAAGCAAAGATAAATGTGACATTCCTCCTGCGGCTAACACCAATGGAACTGATGTCGCAAGGAGTGTAAATTCAAATTTGATAAATGCTGAGAATTCTACCATGCCATCGTCAATAAGCATAGGGAAACCTGATAAAAAGAAACAGAAAGAGATCAATAAAAAACCTGTGAACAAAATAGTGAAGAACCAAGAAGACATAGCAATTTTTTGCAAACCAATGGATATTGAACATTTCTCTGCAAAGAATGTTAAAAAGAAAACAAAAAACATAAAGACAATAATTGCAAAAGAACAAGGCAAGACCAAACAATTCATAAAGAATTTAACAAAACCCAATAATGGTTAATAAATGTGAGTGCGGCTATCACTAAAAAATATTCTAAAATTGCAAGTTCTAATGGAATCTCTAAAACCAGTGGAAATCAATATCAACCATTACAAGATAGGCATGGACCATTCAATGATTTATTAAATGAAATTGCTGCTCAAAGAAATAACATAGCAAAAATACCTTTAAGCCTGAAGAGCAATCATGATGAAGCAGCAAAGAAAATATTGTCCCAGGATATGACTATTCTGGAACAAAGACTAGCTCTAATAGTCAATAATAATCAATTCAACAACACTAATTCTCGGAACTGATATAAAATGCCCCGATGTTTCATCCACAGACAATATTTAAGTCTCATAGAAAGCAAGTAAAATCCTTGCAAGCTCAAAGTGATAGTACACAAGTAGTAAAACCATCGAATAATATGAATAAAATTAGTGGTACTCGTAACTCGGGGCCACTATTTCATACATTGATATTTCAAGGCAGATCACATCCAAGCGAGGTGTACGATTTGAATCGAACATCTATACTAAATATCTTTGCAGAAACTCCTAGCCTAGAGGACTTGAATACTACTGATATAAATCAGGTGGAATTTCTCTATGAGTCTGACTTATCCATTGCTAGAATATGGATTCAGTCTGGTGTGGTTTTGAGTCTGATCTGGCAGGCTAGACAAGACCTGTATGATCTCGGCTTTGCCCTTACGTATGAATCAATGCAGGTAAAAACTGGTACAAAAAGAAAACAGCAGGCACAGGGGGAGACGTCAAAAATGCAAATCAATCTTTGGATGGAGAGGATTATCCTACAAACAAACCTAGATATGATCGACAAGAGACTAGAGCCTATTGGAACCGAAAAAATGAACAGCACTGATTGAGAAAAATATCATAGTCACAAAATACCACTAAATCTTAAACTATCAAGTTGGTCAGCTGGAACACGCGTGGTTATACTCATTTGATCGACAACAAAGCTTCTAATCTTGATATGTTTGATATTATAGTATTGCAGGAGACATGGTTAGTGAACCCACCAATTTGGGATAATTATAATATACTCACTATACCTGCTATTCAACAGGCTAAGAGTAGAGAGTTGGCTGGCCTACTTATAGCGACAAAAATATCATCAAAACTCTCACTGACCAAATGGGCGGATCCCAATCCATTTACTATGCTGGTTCGAATTTCACATAATACACAGATCATAGCACTAATAAATATTTATTGGAACTATGCTAGTATTTCAGATGATGGTTTTTTAGTGGGTATGGAAGAATTGTTTGATCTGATTGCATCTGACCCAAACAAAACCGCAATCTTGGTCATGGGAGACTTAAATATACACTGTATGTCTAATGAAAAACAACATCGGACACTTGCACGCACGAGATGGACTAATCTCTTAAAATCTAGACAACTTTTGATGCTTAATGGCGCGATTGCTGGTGACTTATTTCTGGCCCAATCAACATGGCATCGACTTAACCAAAGAGCCATCATTGACTTTGTATATACAGGTCGCTCCATGTTCACTATAATTGACCAATTTACTATACATGAACAGCAGGACAGTGATCATAATCAACCATGGGCGTAGGACATGGGGGGACAGGGGGGACAAATCCCCCCCACAATTTTCAGTGGGGGGGATGTAATATAATATATCCCCCCCAGAATATGTTTGGTGTGTCGTGCACGGATCTGTTTTTGAAGTGGGGGGGCTGCTTCCTATGTAAGCTGCCCTCTCCCCCCTGCCCCCCCAAAGAATGGTGTCAATACCCTGGGGGCAGATGGGTGATCATCTGCCCCCAGGGAAGAGGGGCAAAGAAAAAAAAAAGATTTATTTTTTTAAACATAGTTTTCGGTGGGGTGGGTGTGGGTGGGACCACTAGTCACAAGGGTTTTTTTCAATACAAGTGGCCCTCTCCCCACCACCCTAAGTGGATGGGGGGCACCTTATTTAGCCCTCCCTGGGCACAGATTTCTGCCCCTAGGAAGGGGTACATGAGATGCCCTCCAACCATTTGGGCTGGGGGGGGAGGCCACTGCAAATATTGGCAGAGCCACCCCTCCCAAGCCTGGGGCAGTACGTTTTGACCCCCGCCCTGGGGGCAGATGGCCACACACATGTGCCCATCTGCCCCTAGGGAAGTGCAAAACAAAAATATATATATTATAACTTGTTTTGGGTTGGGGCAGGTGGGTCACTAGATCACCATGTTTTTTTGTGTTTGAAAGGGGGGTGGCCCTCCCCCCCACCATAAGTGGATCGGGGGCACCTTATGTAGCCCTCCCTGGTGGCAGATTTCTGCCCCTAGGAAGGGGTACATGAGATGCCCCCATCTATTTGGGGTGAGGGGAGAGGCCACTGTAAATATTGGTAGAGCCCCCCTGCCCCCAAGCCTGGGGCAGTATGTTTTGCCACCCCCCTGGGGGCAGATGGTCACACACATGTGCCCATCTGCCCCTAGGGAAGGGCAAAATAAATATATATATTATAACTTGTTTTGGGTGGGGGTGGGTGGAGGGTCCACTAGACCACCTGGATTTTGTTTGTGTTTGAAGGGGTGGGTGGCCTTCTCCCCCCACCCTAAGTGGATTGGGGCACCTTATGTAGCCTTTCCTGGGGGCAGAGTTCTGCCCCTAGGAAGGGGTACATGAGATGCCTCCATCCATTTGGGGTGGGGGGGGCACTGCAAATATTGGCAGAGCCACCCCCAAGCCTGGGGCAGTACATTTTGCCCCCCGGGGGCAGATGACTACACACGTGGCCATCTGCCCCTAGGAAAGGGGGAAAACAAAAATAAAACAAATTATAATTTGTTTTTGGTGGGTGTGGGATTGCACTGAACCACCATAGATGCTTTGAGTGGAAAGGGGGTGGCCCTCTCCCCCCACCCCAAATGGATGAGGGCATCTCATGTAGCCCTCTCTGGGGGCAGATTGCTAGCTCAATCTGCCCCTAGGAAAGAGGCAAAACAAAAATAAAAATAAAAAAATGATACCTTGTTTTGAGTGGGTGTGGGGGTCACTAAACCACCATGGATTTTTTTAATGGAAAGGGTGTGCCCACCGGTGTCTTCTTTTCGGAAATGCATGGGGGTCTCTGTTTTACTTGGTGGCTTCGACACCGTAGGCCTAAATCTGTAGGTTGTCCACATGAGCAAAATCTGCTTTGCGAAAGGCTTGAGGTTATCAGTGGGTTAGCCTTTTTCCCTTTGCGCCGAGGTAGGTGCATCCACACATGTGAGGTACCGTTTTTGTCGGGACACATGTGGGAACGCGGGAAGGTAGGACATCTGTTGTTGGCGGTGTTTTTCAGTGGGTGGGCAGAGGGAAATGTCTCTGAAATTTAGTGAAAAAAACTACAATTTTCAGACATTTCCCTCTTGCCACCCACCGAAAGACGCCGCCAACTTCACATGTCCTACCTTCCCGCATTCCCACAGGTGTCCCGACGAAAATGGTACCTCACATGTGTGGGTGCACCTACCTGGGCGCAGAGGGAAAATGCTAAACCACTGGTAACCCCAAAGGGTTTGGGGAAACAACCTACAGATTTGGGCCTAGGGTGTCGAAGCCACGAAGGAAAACAGGGTACCCCATGCATTTCCGAAAAGAGGACACCCTTGGGAATCCACAGAGGTCTGACTTGCGCAAATCGCCCCAGAATTTATTACCCACAATCCCAGAGAAAGTGAAAATTGTGTTTTTTCCACCAAATTTCAGACTTTGTCAGGGATTGTGGGTAATAAATTTTGGGGCGATTTGCGCAAATCAGACCTCTGTGGATTCCCACGGGTGTCTTCTTTTCGGAAATGCATGGGGTACCCTGTTTTCCTTTGTGGCTTTGACACCCTAGGCCCAAATCTGTAGGTTGTCCACATGAGCAAAATTCCTGAAAATCTACGGTGCGAAAAGACTTGGGGTTACCAGTGTTTTAGGCTTTTCCCTTTGCACCCAGGTAGGTGCACCCACACATGTGAAGTACCGTTATTGTCGGGAAACCTGTGGGAACGCAGGAAGGTAGACTATGTATTTTTGGCTGCATGTTTCTGTGGTTGACCAGAGTGAAATATGCAGAAATTATGTTTTTTTTTTATGTCATTTTCCTGATTTCCCCCCAGACTATGCAATCTTTCCCTACATAGTTGTTGCCTGGCCTGCGCAAATCACCCCTTCCTAAACTTGGAATATTTTCTACTTTTCAGAAATGTATGCCTTTCTGGCTTCCAATTCAACTTTTTCTTACCTTTTTCTTCCATTCCGTCCACACATGTCCTATTGGACAAAAAAACGCCAAAATCGCCTGCCTCTCACAAAACGGCTGATTAGCATATCAACATATGTTATTTTGGTTTCCACTCAATCTGTTCCTGAAAGCCTGGAAAATGGCGAATCCAGTACAGCAAACCATTTGTTCCTCGCTTTTACAAGGAAAAAAACAAATGTTCTCCGTTTTGGTTATTTTCTCACATCCCCCTACAGCAAACTAGGATTCCTGGGTGGCGTTACGACCGCCTATATGTGGGAAAAAAGGGTCCAACTTTGGCCGAGATATCTCAGGTAACAAAGAAGTTACAAGGGATTGAATGGCGACATAACAAAATCAACAAAAAGGCCTTGGCACTGGGGGGAAATACCCATGGCAGTTAAGGGGGTAAGACGGTAAAACCCCAGAGGAGATATCATGTGTAAGGTAGCTCAGTTAGCTAATGCTCCAAATGCAGATTGTGCACAGGAATATGTAACACCTGTGTTCACTTCCTGGCTTAATCTTCCGGTGGGATAATAGGCAGAGCGAATGCATTCAGCTTCCGATGCAACACAGCATTTTCCAAGTCAATTAGTTCAGAAAAAGTGTTGGAAAGCACTATTACTGTTGCTTTTTCTAATTATCCAGATTTTCGTGCAGACTGCAGCTGCCATTGCTGTGTTAGGGAGAATATGTTGAGTGTTCAAGCAAGGAGGTATGTATTAAGCAAGTACGCAGTGAGACAAGGGAGAGGCATAGAAAGGCCAGAGGGGCTATTTGAATAATGTAACAGGGCAGAGGACCGATGCTCTGCCCTCCTAGTAACATATGAGAGAATCAAATAGATCAGGCTTCGCAGCAAATGTTAAACGAGAAAGGAACAGAGTCCAGCTCTGTATTCAGAATAACAAAGGCAAAGAAAGGCTAGACTCTGAAGCCAGCATGAGATGGAATAAGAGAGACCAGACTCATTGTGAAAGGGTGTCCCGGCCCTCGCAGGGGTGCTAGAGGGGCAGCCCACGCAGTGGGCTGCCCCTCTGGCCACCCCCCTGGATCCACATACACCCCAGCTACTAGGCATCCCCGGGTCCGACACATCCGGCCATGGACCTCGGGAGTGCTTATAAGGGGGTGGGCTTGCCATTGCTCATCCTCCTTGTTTGCTGTACCCCTCCTCCCCGGAGGACAGTCAAAGCAGCAACATCACACACCTGGTCCCTCTACTCCCATAACAGGGCTTACTCAGAGGTACAAACAAGATTTCCTCTTTTTTGAAACCCCCATCCTTCCATTCCAAGAGACACACACGTCTCCTTGCCCCACACAAAAAAGTAGCAACTTGCAGATCGTAGAAAAGGCTGCAAATCCTTTATTTGGCAGGAGTCCACTTACAGGTGATCTGCCTCTTAACAAGCTGGCGTCCAAGCTGTGGCCCACTGGAAGTAATTGTTATTTCCTCTCTCTTACCATGAGCTCGTAGTCAGATGATAAATCCAGAAATGCAACATACAAAGACATGTTCTTTGGTGCTGCATCCTTTAATTTTCTTCTGTTTTCGTTTCTTCTTTACGTACTGCTATTTTAATTCTAATTTTGTGAAAAGTCGAGTTCTTTGACTAAAACACAATAAATAAATAAATAAATAAATAAAGCAAAGTCCCCAAGATGTCCCCTGTCCCCCCCCAGATTTTATGTGTCTCCTACGCCCCTGTAATCAACTGACTATGTCATGGACATGGACGTGTCAAGACTCATCTAACACGGATAAATATATGAGCTCGAAGCTGGCAATATCTAATGGCAGAAATCGACTTCTTTGGACTTCCCAACATCTAAGCAATTTGTACCACTGCTTTAGCAAATCCACAGTAGAGAACAGAAGTGATCTATTTCCTGATGGGTGATATGTAGCTGCTCTCCTACTTTTTAGAGAGGTACCCTCTAGAAATCAAAATGTAATGTGTAAAGATAAACATATATTCGATCCGGATCTCAAGCACCAAAAATCTTTAGTGGACAAAGAAATCAGGATGCTTAATAGGCTCCCGATATTGGAGTACGGCACTAAAATAAAACAACTAAGACTGAAATATAAAACTGGGTTAAATGCAGGAAGTCACTTATGTACCAACAAGATGGCAAGAATATGCTACGAGCTTTAGCTATGAAAAGCTCAGGAGCTATATGGCGACAACTAAATCAAGCAACCAATGTGCCCCAATCTGCCCTATTGACAAATGCAGTGCCTGAGCAGGCCTGGATTGAGCATTTTACTAAGCTGTACTCCCTTGAAGAAAATAGTGGGCCTGAAAATACACATATTAAAAAGACCAAAATAGCATTAGAATTTAACGTGGATGATATAATATTCTACATATCAAAACTATCTAATTCTAGGGCCCCAGGACAAAATGGCCTGTCTTATTACATCTTGAAGGCAAATCCTGAATCCAGGGCACGGATAGTACATCTCATTTATGTATGAGTATCAGAATTACAAATGATACCAGCAACCTGGCGCACATCGATAATTGTGCCTATATTTAAAAAGGGAAACCGTCATGACCCAGCCAGCTACCGACCCATCACATTGTTAGATGTGCTGGGCAAACTCTTCTCAAGACTTATCTTGAGAGATGTCACGCGTTGGATCACCACCCATAACGTATGTGATCCCCATCAGACGGGTTTTGTTCCGGGAATTGGCACGGCCATTAACCTGACAGTCATTACGGCAATCCAGCAGCAGATTAAGTATTCCAAGCAATCCATTTATAAGGCTTGTATGGGCTTTAAGTCTGCATTCGATACTGTAAGCAGATCTCGTTTGCTATCCAAGTTGGGAAAGGCTGAATTTCTAGAACCATTAGTGGCTCTGATCACACAACTTCACACAAATTCCACCGTTCGAGTAAGATTGATGGAGGAAGGTCTCCTGTCTGCACCCATTTCCACCTTTTGGGAGTTAAGCAGGGACGCATATTAGCATCCACCCTATTTAACTTTTATATAGCAGGCATGGGGAATGCTTTTGCATCTGTACAATCGGATCCCCATGACTAGGAACATCGTCGGTAGCATGGATATGCTATGCAGACGATCTTGTGTTATTGTCCAAGACACCACGTGGACTTCAAAGACTACTGAATGATTTGGACAAATATGCAGCCACAAATTATCTGAAGATAAATGTAGATAAAACTAAAGTACTGTGCTGTTATCCTAAAACACAAAAAATGAAAAGAACAACTGTAAATTGGCTCCTAAATGGGACCAAATTAGATATTATAGAACAGTACAAATATCTTGGAAATGTCATCAGTGGTCAAACAACCCATCCTTCATATGTAGCAGAAATTAGAGCAAAAACCAATTTGGTGACATCACAGGCAGTGATAATTCAAAATAGATATGGCAAGTTTTCCTGCTCAGCACTAGCAAACTTTTATAAGCAAAAAGCAACTGCTATTATCGTATATGGGTCTGAAACCAAACCACACCAGAATATGAATCTTTGCACTAGAATAGAAGGCATATTTTGGAAGCGAGTATTAAAGCTGCCTAAATGCCAACCAATGGCTATTGTTAGATTTTAATTAGACCTGCCTTCCGTATATGCCCTAGATTCATGGAAAGTGCTGAGTTTATATAGAAAATTGCTAAATATATCAGATGACAATTCCTTGACAAACAAAATATCAAAATACATGTTGCAATCAGATCATACATTTCCGTCTCAATGGCGGAACCACACGGTAAATGTAATGGATGCGGCAGAGATCTCACAGGATTTGCTCATGATTAATCACACAAAAGCTAAACTTAAATTGTGGCATGCTGACCGGATACTTGGCATAGAAACGTGTAAATAATATCAAGTATATAAAGGAAATCCTTTTACTGAAAAATGATCACGTGATATGGAATCATATCTTCTAAAGTTCCCAAGTCCTAAATATCGGTACGTCTATATGACCTATCGATTGAATTTGTGTAAAAGGGAAATTCTAGAAAAACGTCAGCAAATCAAAACATGTGACAACTTTTGTAGATTCTGCGGCATGCAAGAACAGCATGAGACATACCTTCTGAAATTGTTTTAATTTTATATTGTTGTATTATTTCTCTCTTGTTTTTTTTAATAATATCTTTTTTGTTCTATATTGCTATATTGTATATGCTCATGTATTTTTTCCTTTCTTCTGTAATATGAAATCAATGTTAAATGTAATGGCATTTTTTAAGATAATTCATTCAAACTTATTAATGTAAAGATGATGTCAAACTGTTTTACCCTTTTCTTTTCTTTTGTAACAATTATTGAAAGGTTGACTCTTCAGCCAACACAATAATAAAAAAAAAATGACAGCATCTCTCTGTGGCTGAGATGTGGGCAAGAAGGATCGGCGGTGACCCCCAGGTTCTAGATTTTTGACACTGGATGTGGTGGTGGGCTGTGGGCCTTGGGCCACAGTTTGGGAATGATTGTTGTAAGGGCAGTTCCACACAGGAGAATCACCATCTTGCATGGGTGTAGGCCCAGATGTTTTTAATTCATCCAACGTTGCCATGCAGATAGGCCCGCACCGAGGTTGGAAGGGCTTGATAGGGTATCACTATCAAGATGAATCCTGAGCTTCATGTCAGAAATTACGCAGTCGTCCACACAAGGGTGTTGCCTCCTATGCAAATGTACAATTCCAAACTCCTCAGTAGGCCTGGGAAAATCTCCTGAGAATTCAACACAGAATCCCCACCCTTTAAACTGCTGTATTGGGGTGCATTAGCGGGAGCCGGCGGGAAAATCCGAGCCTAAGTGAGGATTCCATGAGACCATGATGCTCCTGTGCATTTTGGGAGCTTGCATGTGTTTTCCCAGAGGTTGCGAACTTTGCATGTGATTCTGGTTCTTACGTGAGGATGCGGGCGTGTTTTTGGCTCAACGCAAGTTTAAACACCTATAAAAAGAACATGCAACTTCCTGTTTACTTTGTGGGCGGTGTTTGGCTACAGGAAAGAGCGACAGCACTGTTACACACTACATAGTAGGGTGAGCTGGATATGTTTTGAGAGGGAGATTAGGTAGCAATTTGTTTTATTGCCAGGGAGAGAAGGACTTCGTACTGTGTGGAAAAAGTTGCTATTTTTGTAGAGAAAACCTTTTATTGTCTTAGTTTGGGGAAGACATTTTCTTGCAAAGCCTTTTTGGTTTGGAGCGCCATTTTGTTTGGGTTGCCGTTTTATAAAAACATTTTGCTAGGGAACATTTCTTGAGGACAATCTTTTGTTGTGTTTTTTTATTTGAAGAACATGGACGAAAGTATGTCTCTGCAGTGAGTGAACTTGAAGTAGGGTGCACAGTTGTATGTGACACTGTTGTCCTCATAACACATTTAGTCTGGTGAGGCACAGGTACAATCTGGCCCCTCCTCCAACAGATGATTTTGCTGCTGGGGTTCATGGTGGTACTGGTGGTACTAATGTTGATGATGAGTCTGGAATTGATGGTGAGAATGACAGTGATGATCACAAGGTGCCAGAAGAGAAAAGGGAGGAAGGGGAGCATGCTGGAGTGGTGGATGAGGCAAAGGACGAAGTGGACCAAGCAGGAGTAGTGGAGGAGGGAATAGACGAATCACATGCAGGTAGTAAGGTGGTGAAGGAGGAAAGGAGGGAGGAACATTCAGGAGTGGTGGAGAAGAAAAGGGAGGAAGAGCATTCAGGTGAGAGGGCGTGGAGGAGAGTGCAGACCAGACAGTAGAGTGCTAGGGTCAGGAGTAGGATAAGGCACTAAGCCTAATAATGGGGCTAGGCAAACCCAAGACTCTCTCCTTACGTACACAGAGGACTGGAAGAATGCACTCCTCTGCTATTAACCTCTATAGACTGGGATTATTTTAAGGTAACTGGGACGGTTTTACCAGCAGAGCCTGAAACCGTCGAGTTCACCCTGTGCCAGGTATCCATCAGAAGGGGTGAAATGTTGGCCAGTTATTCATAGGGTACAATGGCAATTGCTGAACGACCTGAGGTGCTGGAACAGGAAAGTATATGCCACTGTCCACTCCCCAAACCTAAAACAACTCAGCAGGAGGCTGACTGCTCTGAGGACACTGAGAAACAGTGTCATCACCGCCATAAGTGAAAGCATGTTCCTCCAGTGAGCGGGTCATGTTCCTGCAGTGATGGTGTGCTAACCACACAGAAATGGCCCAGGCACCATCCCAGGATGTGTTCGTCCCAGGGTGCCTGTGCCAGAGAGCGAGCACATGGTCACCATTTCCCAGAAGCTCGGGACATGCTACCCAGAGTGAGCATAGATTGTTGTCTGCGGAGAATTGTGGGAAATGCCATCATTGGCTAGTAGGCTTCAGCATTTTATGCAGCTATACCTGACCACATGTTTTATTGTGATATCACCGGGAGTAAGGGACACTGAAAAACGTTTAATTTTGTTTGTGGAGTGGGGCTTTTTATGTTATGTTATGTTATGTTACCTGGACTTGTGGAGCGCACGGTCGCCCAAAGGCATCCTGGCGCTGGTGAGGAAGCTGCCGAACAAGAAAATCAGTGAAAAGCCAAAGAACTAGAATAGAGTGGTTTTCAGAGCTTTCCTAAAGGCCAGATGATTAGAGGTAGATTTGAGTAGCAAAGGGAGGGTGTTCCACAGCTTGGCCGCAGCAATGGAAAAAGCTCTGCCACCGAGTCTTTCCCGGTTGTACCTGGGAACCACAAGTAGATTGGTGGTCAAGGAGCGGAGATTACGTTCCGGGATATATCGGAAACATTTGGTTTGAAGGAATTCAGCTCCTAGACCCTGAATTGCCCGATGGACAATACACAGCAACTTGAACTTAACTCGCTGAGCCACTGGAAACCAGTGGAGTTGGCAGAGCACTGGCGAGATATGCGCGCCATAAGGAGAACCAGTGGCTAGTCTAGCTGCCAGGTTCTGCATACGTTGAAGTCGTTGGAGAAGGCCCACCGGCTGAGAAAGGTACAGGGAGTTGCAATTCACTTTGTCCACTGGACAGGGCAGGGGGCCCAATGACATAGGCCAAAAAGCGGGGGTCCATAGTGAGGGGCTGGGAGGGCAACCCACCAACATCACCTCCGTTTTATCGCCATTGAGCTGGAGCATATTTTGGTCCATCTAGACACTGATTGCTTTTAAACAGTCATGAAGACAGGCTGAGACCTCAGTTTGATCCTGATCCAAACAGATCAGGATTTGAGTATCATCAGTGTAGGAATAACATTTGAGTCCATACGAGCGGATAAGGCAGACCAGCGCCCAGATATAAATATTAAATAGAATAGGGGAAAGAGACAATCCCTGGGGAACACCACAAGTGAGGGTACAGGGGGAAGAAAGGAAAGGCGGCATAGCAAGGGTCTTAGTGCGATCTGCGAGAAAGGAAGTAAACCAAGCAAGGACTCCCGATTTGTGCTAAACGTGAAAGAAGAATAGGATGGTCCACCGTATCAAATGCGGCGGACAAATCCAACAGAATCAGAGCTCCAACTCCACCCCTCTTCAACAAGTCTAGACATATGCATATGCACTGAGACAAGCACACTCTGCGTCCCTCTCCCTTGCCTAAAGTCTGCCTGGGCATGATTAAAAATCTTTGAGGATTCCAGAAAGGAAGACAGAAGGGGTGTGACCAGAGATTCCAAAAGTTTAGAGAGGAACGGGAGCAGGCATATAGGGCGAAAATTAGAAGGGATAGTAGGATCAAGTGACGGCTTCTTAAGAAAAGGAATAACCCTTGCAGATTTGAGCTCCGGGGGTACCAATCCAGACTGGCAGGAGTTATTTATAGCCGCTGTAATGTCAGACAGAATGTCCGGGGCAATCGTCTTCATGATAATTGCAGGAATGGCGTCCTCCGGGGAGGAAGATTTAATCTTTAGAATGGCTGCTAGAACCTCTGCCTCGGTGAACAGAGGGAAGATGGACCAGCTAGCAGGGGGTGGTCAGAGAGGGTGGGTGGCACAAAGCTAGTGGTGCATGAGGACTGTGTGACGGAAGATTTAGCGATGTTAGAGCGAATCACATCGATTTTCGTAATAAAAAAGATGCAAGGTCATTACATAGCTTTTGCGATGGCTTAACCGTAGAGGTAAGAGGCTCAGAAGAAGCGACTGAACAATAGAAAATAGTGTTTTTGGCTTGCATAGAGCATTTTCAATTTTTTGAGCGAAGAAAGTGGCTTTGGCCAATTTGACATTGGCTAGGTAGATAGAGAGACTAAGCTTGTACGAGTCTCTAAGTAATGGGTCATAACTAATCCGCCATTTACGTTCAGCTTGTCTGAGTAGCAGGCGTGCGCTTTTTAGCTGATCAGTAAACCAGGGCTGAGAGAGTAGTCTATGACTTTGAGTTTAAGTGGGGCAAAGACATCGGCGGCGGACAGCAGCGACTTCGAGAGTGTAGTTAAAGATACAGGTCCCAGGGAGGTACACTTAGAGGTTATAAGGGCACCGAGTGCCTTGGGGTCAACTGAGCGCCAAGAGCGAAGTAACATCTTAGGGGGGAGAACTTTACAGACGGTATGAAGGAACATGAAATCAGGTGGTGATCAGACCAAGTCACTGGCTCAATAAGGCCCGGGCCAAGTAGAGCATTTTTGGCAAATACCATGGGCCTCATTACGACCCAGGCGGTAAGTTACCGCCTGGGCCGTGACTTTACCACCATGGCGTAAACTACGTTTACGCCATGGTGGTTGGCGGACTTACCGCCCCATTCCGACCTTGGCGGGGCGGTAAGTCCCCAATCCCCATTTACCCTTCCCCATTCCCATTTTTGCCCCATAGGGCATAATGGGAGTGGGGAAGGCGTTAATTACGCCACCGTAAATTACGGTGGCGTAATTAACTCCATGGTCCCTTAGCGCCATGGATTTTAACACCTGCTAAAAGCAGGTGTTAAAAGCACCATGGCGCTAGGGGACCTCGTAATTGGCGGTAAGGGGTCGGCGCAGCTAACGCTGGCGTAAACCCCTTACCGCCAGGGTCGTAATGAGGCCCGACGTATTTCCATGCAAGTGAGTGGGTGCTTGAATCAGTTGGCAAAGATGTAAATCAGAGAGGCTATCCAAAAGAGAGTTGAGTTCATCCGATCTAGGAAGGTTGAAATGCAGATTAAAATCACCTAATATCACGAGGTTGGTATACTGCAGGTTTAGAGCAGCTATGAGGTCAGCTAAACCCTTGACGCATCGACAGAGGGGGGCTTCCATATTAAGTGTGTGTGAGCAGGATATCTGGCTAACCGTGTACGTGTCTCTAAAAATGACTGCAATGCCTCCACCGCGCTTGGGGGACGGATGATCATAATGGGTGATGCGATAATTGGGGGGGAGGGCTTGCACTATAGCAGGCGCCGAACTCTGTGTCAGCCAAGTTTCGGTCAAGCATAAAAAGGCTGGTTGCCTATTTGTTAGCAAGTCCCAGATCTCACCCGAATGAGCTTGGAAGGGACCTGGTATTTAGCAGGCACAGAGTAGGGGCATCCAGCGTGGGATCAGTACTATGAGCACTTATGGTGGGGGAGGGGGTTGATAAGGCTGTATTGTGACTCCAGCCAATTGGCCACCTAGTCTCGGAAGGGGCCAAAGAAATCAGGAGGCTTCTGTCTAAGGGTCCCTTCCAGCACGTCCCGGCACGGACGGGCACAGACGGGCACAGACGGGCTTGCCTTAAGCGCGCCTTTGGCACGCTGGCGGCGCGCCCGCTGCACGGGCGGCCGATCCAGCACATAAGTGCCTGAAACGGGATGAAAGCGAGGCGGGAGGCTGAGCGCAAGGGCAAAGAAAGAGGACTAACAAGTCGTCTAAGCCCAGGAGATTCCCCTCAACACTGCCGGAAAGAATTTACCAGGAAATTACAGCACCGCCTAGAAACCGGTGAGCGGTGGCAGTCGTTGAAATAACTTCTTTCATAGACATAAAGTCACACCTTCACACAGTTACCATACAACTATTAAAAATAATAAAACAATGCTTTTAAAACGAAATGGTTTAAAAACCGATTTACACGTTTTGGCAGCTGTCCTCAAGTGGAGCAGCTTCCGTTGCATTCGTTTTCTCCTTCCGGTACTTCATATGAAGAAAACGGAAATAACACATTTTACAAGTGAATTTAAAAACAAAAACATCCCAAGAAAATCCATGTTAAACTTTGTTCAATGTAGTTTGGCTTGGTGTAATGTTTTGGGCGTTTAAGAATAAAGATTCAAGTGAGGGCAGAAATTTGCAGAGCAGGTTTCCAATGTCAGGAATCAGGCAGTCTTTTGTTTTAAATAAGAATAAATCACTCAATGAGGCTCAATATATTCGCTCTACTCTCCTTTAGAAAGGCGGCACAGTTCTCTCTCTACTCTCCTTTAGAGAGGTGGCACAGTTATCTCTCTTCTCTCCTTTAGATAGGCAGCACTGTTATCTCTCTACTCTCCTTTTTCTCTATTCCCCTTTAGATAGGTGGCACAGTTATCCCTCTACTCTCCTTTAGATCGGCAGCACAGTTGTCTCTCTCCTTTAGATAGGCGGCACAGTTATCTCTTTAATCTACGTTAGATAGGCAGCACAGTTATCTCTCTTCTTTAGATAGGCGGCCCAGTTATATCTCTACTCTCCTTCAGGGAGGTGGCACAGTTATCTCTCTACTCTCCTTTAGATAGGCAGCACTGTTATCTCTCTACTCGCCTTTAGATAGGCGGCACAGTTATCGCTCTACTCTCCTTTAGATAGGCGGCACTGTTATCTCTCTACTCGCCTTTAGATAGGCAGCACAGTTATCGCTCTTATCTCCATTAGAGAGCCGGCACAGTTATCTCTCTACTCTCCTTTTCTCCTCTAGAGAGGCGGCGCAGTTATCTCTCTACTCTCCTTTTCTCCTTTAGAGAGGCGGCACAGTTATCTCTCTACTCTCCTTTAGAGAGGTGGCACAGTTATCTCTCTACTCTCCTTTAGAGAGGTGGCACAGTTATCTCTCTACTCTCCTTTAGATAGGCGGCACAGTTATCTCTCTACTCTCCTTCAGATCGGCAGGAGAGTTATCTCTCTCCTCTAGATAGGCGGCACAGTTATCTCTTACTCTCCTTTAGATAGGCAGCACAGTTATCTCTCTACTCTCCTTTAGATAGGCGGCACAGTTATCTCTTTACTCTCCTTTAGATAGGCAGCACAGTTATCTCTCTTCTTATGTTAGGCGGCCCAGTTATCTCTCTACTCTCCTTCAGGGGGGTGGCACAGTTATCTCTCTACTCTCCTTTAGATAGGCAGCACTGTTATCTCTCTACTCGCCTTTAGATAGGTGGCACAACTATCGCTCTACTCTCCATTAGATAGGCGGCACTGTTATCTCTCTACTCGCCTTTAGATAGGCAGCACAGTTATCACTCTAAGCTCCATTAGAGAGGCGGCACAGTTATCTCTCTACTCTCCTTTTCTCCTTTAGAGAGGCGGCACAGTTATCTCTCTACTATCCTTTAGAGAGGTGGCACAGTTATCTCTCTACTCTCCTTTAGATAGGCGGCACAGTTATCTTTCTACTCTCCTTTAAATCGGCAGCACAGTTATCTCTCTACACTCCTTTAGATAGGCAGCACAGTTATCTCTTTACACTCCTTTAGATAGGCGGCACAGTTATCGCTCTACTCTCCTTTAGATAGGCGGCACTGTTATCTCTCTACTCGCCTTTAGATAGGTAGCACAGTTATCTCTCTACTCTCTTTTAGATATGCAGCACAGTTAACTCTCTACTCTCCTTTGGATAGGCGGCACAGTTATCTCTTTACTCTCCTTTAGATAGGCAGCACAGTTATCTCTCTTCTTAAGATAGGCGGTCCAGATATCTCTCTACTCTCCATTAGAAAGTCGGCACAGTTATCTCTCTAATCTCCTTCAGGGAGGTGGCACAGTTATCTCTTACTCTCCTTTAAACAGGCAGCACAGTTATCTCTCTACTCTCCTTTAGAAAGGCGGCACAGTTATCTCTCTATTCTCCTTCAGGGAGGTGGCACAGTTATCTCTTACTCTCCTTTAAACAGGCAGCACAGTTATCTCTCTACTCTCCTTTAGATAGGCGGCACAGTTATCTCTTTACTCTCCTTTAGATAGGCAGCACAGTTATCTCTCTTCTTTAGGTGGCCCAGTTATCTCTCTACTCTCCTTCAGGGAGGTGGCACAGTTATCTCTATACTCTCCTTTAGATAGGCAGCACTGTTATCTCTCTACTCGCCTTTAGATAGGCGGCACAGTTATCTCTCTACTCTGCTTTAGATCGGCAGCACAGTTATCTCTCTCCTTTAGATAGGCGGCACAGTTATCTCTTACTCTCCTTTAGATAGGCAGCACAGTTATCTCTCTACTCTCCTTTAGATCGGCAGCACAGTTATCTCTCTTCTTTAGATAGGCGGCCCAGTTATCTCTCTACTCTCCTTCAGGGAGGTGGCACAGTTATCTCTCTACTCTCCTTTAGATAGGCAGCACTGTTATCTCTCTATGTGCCTTTAGATAGGCGGCACAGTTATTGCTCTACTCTCCTTTAGATAGGCGGCACTGTTATCTCTCTACTCGCCTTTTCTCCTTTAGAGAGGCGGCACAGTTAGCTCTCTACTCTCCTTTAGAGAGTTGGCACAGTTATATCTCTACTCTCCTTTATATAGGCATCACTGTTATCTCTCTACTCTCCTTTTTCTCTATTCTCCTTTAGATAGGCGGCACAGTTATCTCTCTACTCTCCTTTAGAGAGGCGGCACAGTTATCTCTCTATTCTCCTTCAGGGAGGTGGCACAGTTATCTCTTACTCTCCTTTAAACAGGCAGCACAGTTATCTCTCTACTCTCCTTTAGATAGGCGGCACAGTTATCTCTTTACTCTCCTTTAGATAGGCAGCACAGTTATCTCTCTTCTTTAGGCGGCCCAGTTATCTCTCTACTCTCCTTCAGGGAGGTGGCACAGTTATCTCTATACTCTCCTTTAGATAGGCAGCACTGTTATCTCTCTACTCGCCTTTAGATAGGCGGCACAGTTATCTCTCTACTCTCCTTTAGCTCGGCAGCACAGTTATCTCTCTACTCGCCTTTTCTCCTTTAGAGAGGCGGCACAGTTAGCTCTCTACTCTCCTTTAGAGAGGTGGCACAGTTATATCTCTACTCTCCTTTAGATAGGCAGCACTGTTATCTCTCTACTGTCCTTTTTCTCTATTCTCCTTTAGATAGGCGGCACAGTTATCTCTCTACTCTCCTTTAGAGAGGTGGCACAGTTATCTCTCTACTCTCCTTTAGATAGGCGGCACAGTTATCTCTCTACTCTCCTTTAAGATAGGCGGCACAGTTATCTCTTTACTCTCCTTTAGATAGGCAGCACAGTTATCTCTCTACTCTCCTTCAGGGAGGTGGCATAGTTATCTCTCTACTCTCCTTTAGATAGGCAGCACTGTTATCTCTCTACTCGCCTTTAGATAGGCGGCACGATTATCGCTCTACTCTCCTTTAGATAGGTGGCACAGTTATCTCTCTACTCTCCTTTAGACCGGCAGCACTGTTATCTCTCTCCTTTAGATAGGCAGCACAGTTATCTCTTACTCTCCTTTAGATAGGCAGCACAGTTATCTCTCTTGTTTAGATAGGCGGTCCAGTTATCTCTCTACTCTCCTTCACGGAGGTGGCACAGTTATCTCTCTACTCTCCTTTAGATGGGCAGCACAGTTATCTCTCTTGTTTAGATAGGCGGTCCAGTTATCTCTCTACTCTCCTTCACGGAGGTGGCACTGTTATCTCTCTACTCGCCTTTAGATAGGCAGCACAGTTATCGCTCTAATCTCCATTAGAGAGGCAGCACAGTTATCTCTCTACTCGCCTTTTCTCCTTTAGATAGGCGGCACAGTTATTGCTCCACTCTCCTTTAGATAGGCGGCACTGTTATCTCTCTACTCGCCTTTAGATAGGCAGCACAGTTATCGCTCTAATCTCCATTAGAGAGGCGGCACAGTTAGCTCTCTACTCTCCTTTAGAGAGGTGGCACTGTTATATCTCTACTCTCCTTTAGATAGGCAGCACAGTTATCTCTCTCCTTTAGCTAGGCGGCACAGTTATCTCTCTACTCTCGTTTAGAGAGGTGGCACAGTTATCTCTCTACTCTCCTTTAGACAGGCAGCACAGTTATCTCTCTACCCTCCTTTAGATCAGCAGCACAGTTACCTCTCTCCTTTAGCTAGGCGGCACAGTTATCTCTTACTCTACTTTAGATAGGCAGCACAGTTATCTCTCTTCTTTAGATAGGCGCCCAGTTATCTCTCTACTCTCCTTTAGAAAGGCGGAACAGTTATCTCTCTACTCTCATTCACGGAGGTGGCACAGTTATCTCTCTACTCTCCTTTAGATAGGCGGCACAGTTATCGCTCTACTCTCCTTTAGAGAGGTGGCACAGTTATCTCTCTACTCTCCTTTAGATAGGCGGCACTGTTATCTCTCTACTCTCCTTTCTCTCTACTCTCCTTTAGATAGGCGGCACTGTTATCTCTCTACTCTCCTTTAGAGAGGTGGCACAGTTATCTCTCTACTCTCCTTTAGATAGGCGGCACTGTTATCTCTCTACTCTCCTTTAGATAGGCGGCACAGTTATCTCTCTACTCTCCTTTAGATAGGCGGCACAGTTATCGCTCTACTCTCCTTTAGATAGGCAGCATAGTTATCTCTTACTCTCCTTTAGATAGACAGCACAGTTATCTCTCTACTCTCCTTTAGATAGGCGGCACAGTTATCTCTTTACTCTCCTTTAGATCGGCAGCACAGTTATCTCTCTCCTTTAGATAGGCAGCACAGTTATCTCTCTCCTTTAGATAGGCGGCCCAGTTACCTCTCTACTCTTCTTCAGGTAGGTGGCACAGTTATCTCTCTACTCTCCTTTAGATCGGCAGCACAGTTATCTCTCTACTCTCCTTGAGATGGGCAGCACAGTTATCTCTCTTCTTTAGATAGGCGGCCCAGTTATCTCTCTACACGCCTTTAGATAGGCGGCACAGTTATTGCTCTACTCTCCTTTAGACAGACAGTGCTGTTATCTCTCTACTCGCCTTTAGATAGGCAGCACAGTTATCGCTCTAATCTCCATTAGAGAGGCAGCAGAGTTATCTCTCTACTCGCCTTTTCTCCTTTAGAGAGGTGGAACAGTAAGCTCTCTACTCTCCTTTAGATAGGCAGCACAGTTATCTCTCTACCCTCCTTTAGATCGGCAGCATAGTTATCTCTCTCCTTTAGCTAGGCGGCACGGTTATCTCTTACTCTCCTTTAGATAGGCAGCGCAGTTATCTCTCTACTCTCCTTTTTTCTATTCTCCTTTAGATAGGCGGCACAGTTATCTCTCTACTCTCCTTTAGAGAGGTGGCAGAGTTATCTCTCTACCCTCCTTTAGATCGGCAGCATAGTTATCTCTCTCCTTTAGCTAGGCAGCACGGTTATCTCTTTACTCTCCCTTAGATAGGCAGCACAGTTATCTCTCTTGTTTAGATAGGCGGCCCAGTTATCTCTCTACTCTCCTTTAGAAAGGTGGCACAGTTATCTCTCTACTCTCCTTCAGGGAGGTGGCACAGTTATCTCTCTACTCTCCTTTAGATAGGCAGCATTGTTATCTCTCTACGCGCCTTGAGATAGGCGGCACAGTTATCGCTCTACTCTCCTTTAGATAGGCAGCACAGTTATCGCTCTAATCTCCATTAGAGAGGCGGAACAGTTAGCTCTCTACTCTCCTTTAGATAGGCAGAACTGTTATCGCTCTACTCTCCTTTCTCTCTACTCTCCTTTAGATAGGCGACACAGTTATATGTCTACTCTCTTTTAGAGAGGTTGCACTGTTATCTCTCTACTCTCCTTTAGATATGCGGCACAGTTATCTCTCTACTCTCCATTATATAGGTGGCACAGTTATCGCTCTACTCTCCTTTAGATAGGCAGCACAGTTATCTCTTACTCTCCTTCAGATAGGCAGCACAGTTATCTCTCTTCTTTAGATAGGCGGCACTGTTATCTCTCTACTCGCCTTTAGATAGGCAGCACAGTTATCGCTCTAATCTCCATTAGAGAGGCAGCACAGTTATCTCTCTACTCGCCTTTTCTCCTTTAGAGAGGCGGCACATTTAGCTCTCTACTCTCCTTTAGAGAGGTGGCACAGTTATATCTCTACTCTCCTTTAGATAGGCAGCACTGTTATCTCTCTACTCTCCTTTTTCTCTATTCTCCTTTAGATAGGCGGCACAGTTATCTCTCTACTCTCCTTTACAGAGGTGGCACAGTTATCTCTCTACTCTCCTTTAGATAGGCAGCACAGTTATCTCTCTACCCTCCTTTAGATCGGCTGCACAGTTATCTCTCTCCTTTAGCTAGGCGGCACAGTTATCTCTTACTCTCCTTTAGATAGGCAGCACAGTTATCTCTCTACTCTCCTTTAGATAGGCGGCCCAGTTATCTCTTTATTCTCCTTTAGATAGGCAGAACAGTTATCTCTCTTCTTTAGATAGGCGGCCCACTTATCTCTCTACTCTCCTTTAGATAGGCAGCACTGTTATCTCTCTACTCGCCTTGAGATAGGCGGCACAGTTATCGCTCTACTCTCCTTTAGATAGGCGGCACTGTTATCTCTCTACTCACCTTTAGACAGGCAGCACAGTTATCGCTCTAATCTCCATTAGAGAGGCGGCACCGTTATCTCTCTACTCTCCTTTTCTCCTTTAGAGAGGTGGCACAGTTATCTCTCTACTCTCCTTTAGATAGGCTGCACTGTTATCTCTCTACTCTCCTTTCTCTCTACTCTCCTTTAGATAGGCGGCACAGTTATATGTCTACTCTCCATTAGAGAGGTGGCACAGTTATCTCTCTACTCTCCTTTAGATGGGCGGCACTGTTATCTCTCTACTCTCCTTTAGAAAGGTGGCACAGTTATCTCTCTACTCTCCTTTAGATAGGCGGCACAGTTATCGCTCTACTCTCCTTTAGATAGGCAGCATAGTTATCTCTTACTCTCCTTTAGATAGGCAGCACAGTTATCTCTCTACTCTCCTTTAGATAGACAGCACAGTTATCTCTCTACTCTCCTTTTCTCCTTTAGAGAGTCGGCACAGTTATCTCTCTACACTCCTTTAGAGAGGCGGCACTGTTATCTCTCTACTCGCCTTTAGATAGGCAGCTCAGTTATCGCTCTACTCTCCTTTAGAGAGGCAGCACAGTTATCTATCTACTCTCCTTTAGAGAGGTGGCACAATTATCTCTCTACTCGCCTTTAGGTAGGCAGCACAGTTATCTCTCTACTCTCCTTTAGCGAGGTGGCACAGTTATCTCTCTACTCTCCTTTAGATAGGCGGCACAGTTATCTCTCTACTCTCCTTTAGAGAGGCGGCACAGTTATCTCTCTACTCTCCTTTAGAGAGGCAGCACTGTTATCTCTCTACTCTCCTTTAGATAGGCGGCACAGTTATCTTCCCAAACTCAATAAAGTCTAATAAGTTATAAAGGTGATTCCTCTTGTCAAAGTAGAATGCAGACCACTGCAGAAATGTACAAAGACCCTGATTCATGGAACCGTGCAAAGTGTATTTTTGCAGGGCAAAGTCAGCGCATAGTAATTTCTGCAGTTCAAAATGGCTTTGCCCAGACTTTGCATGGCAAAAATACACTTTGCACAGTTCCATGAATCAGGGTTTGTGTCGGCAGCGCAAAGTCACTTTTCAGCAGTGCAGAGTCACTTTGAACTGGGCAAATAATCCATGAATCACGCCCTAAGTGTCTTATTGATTTATTCCGTTTATTCGGTATGGTAATTTGTCCAAGCAGGGACGTTTCTCATCATCTCCTGTTCTACATTCTGATTTCAGATGTACAGTCATGCTCATCTTGTCTTGTCTTGTCTTGTGGCTATCAAATTTTAATATTGCATTTTACGTGTTTTGCAGTAAAGTACTACTGTCGCTTAGAAATAAAAATGCTGTTCTATAATCTAGAATTCATCAACCTTTAATGGCTCCGGGCTTCGTTGCACCTCAGTTCCAACTCTAACCCCACTGCATATGTGACCACTGATGGTAGTTGAGAACAGCTGCCGAACATCAATGATATGAACGCCTGCACGCTTGGGTGCGATCCACGGTAACAGCACGCGAGTATGGATATTTGTTGGCAAAACCTGGCAATAGTGTGAATACCTAATTTTCCTCTGGCAATAGCTAGTATGTGATAATAATACCCTTTAAATGATTTGAATAATAGATGAAATAATGGCAATAATTGGTATTTGGTGAATTCATGGCAAATTATACAAAAGCTAAAAAGTAGCTTTGGCAATGTTTATGTTTGGAACAGTATAAATGGCAACAGAAAAAAAATACTTGGAGCGGCAATGAGCTTTGCACACTGCAGTAAGGTGGGGCTCATCACGAGTGTGTTGGTATCTCAGCGGTAAATCTGCCAAAATTCCACCAAACTGAATTAACATTACCGCCTGTTTGGGAGAATTCTCATAAATAGTTGATTTCCCTTACCTACTGAGTCCCTCAGCAGCTTTGCTGGATTTCTAGGATTTATTTGTTTCCACCTGGTAAGAGTGTGAGCCTCTGTCCCACTCTTACATGTGTTTTGCTATGTGTATTTCTACTTTCTGTGTGATCTTGGGCACTGGAGCCTCACCTACTCCATGTGCACCACTTTTTGTGTGTGTTACACAGCACCTTCAGTGCAGTGACACAGGGTTATCTTTGAGACTTCCCACTGACTCCATTTTTCTGGGGCTGACTACTGTCCCCCAGAAACAGGTAAAGTTGCCATTAACTTTATATACTTTAAACCACAGACCCAGTACACCCCATCTTACATGGAGTATTGGAAAGGGTTAACTCTTATCCCTTTTTGTCTGTACCTCTTGGAGCCTTGTTTCGCTCCTTTAACATTAAGACTTGGCTGGTGGCAGTGGTATCTACCCTAACCTTTCTACCGCGATTACATTGTATAAACATGGTATTGGTTCAGGCTATTATATTAGCCTGGAACAAAAACCTGCTTGACCAAATACATATTATTTTGGTTCCGGCTGGGTTTATTTGCCATTTCATTTTGTTAAACTCTTTCTCGTGTTTTTCTCTGCGCGCCAAACCGGGGATGACTCCTTTGTTCGCTGTCTTTTCACGGGCTTCTCCTTAAGGCGCCTGATGATAGTCTAGGTAGGCAGGATGTGAGGGAGGGATCTTCGGGCCCCTGCCATGGGTTGCCTTGGTAACCCAAGTTGCACTCTTGTCTGATTGGCTAAGGGGACTGGCCTTGCCAGGCCAGGCACCCTGCTGTGTGATTGACAGCCAGGCTGCATGAATGGGGGAAAACTGCATAAAAAGCAGGTCTCTGGGACTGAAATAGCAGAGTCGCCACTGGAACGTAAGAACCAACGAGGAACTGGAAGAAGAGGACCCTTACCACGACTGAACTGCCCGGTGAAGCCCTGCTACAGGTCCGAATCGCCAGAATCCGACGACAGAGAAGATCCTCCAGGAAACTTCTTCCCTTGAGCTGGTGGGACCAACCAGTTCGCCCAAACTACAAGCCAGGACCCTCCTCTGGTCGAATTCGCTGTACAGAGCTACAGTGGGCCAGATAGCCAGGAAGGTCGGACCCTGCTTGGGTTTTAAGGAGCGCACCTTTAATTTATTGTTTTGCTCTGCTGCTGGCTTCTTCCCTGGGTGGCGCAGGACCCTCCAGCCCTCCTACTTTGTGTGGTCCGACAGTCGCTTCAGGAACTGTGAGCCTGCAGGAACCACCAGGAACGTCCGCCTCAGCTACAGCTACAGCTCCCTCTCCGTTTTAAGTTACTGTGCAAATCAGTTTCGGTCAGCCGCAGTGAAAGTGTTTGAAATCTTTCTCCAATCCGAGGGCTTGTCCTTCTCTTCTCTTTGAACTAACTTTTCTACCAACCAACCTCGTCCGGAATCTGTGCCATAATCTTTGCAGCAAACTTCCCTGAACTGTGTGATCTTGAGCAAAATACTTTTGACCCATTGACTTTGGCCCTAAGCCTTTTCTATCTGATTTCCTCACTGTAGTTTCTCTTGTTCAATTGCCCTGAGTACTTACCTGTTGGTTTTGCCTAATTTCTAATAACGTTGTCTTTACCTCCCTTTTAAATTGCTGGAGTGCCATTTTGCGGTTCCATGTCATTTCATTGGGATGTTTTTTCGTGGGTTTTTTTCCCATGATTTTTTTTCTTGAAAAAACCCCACGAAAAAACATCCCGTGACGAAAGGACGTCGTACCCATTTTGCTCCCACTTCATTTTGTGAGCTTAACTTGTCTGGAATTTAAGGGAAGTGGTGTGGTATATTTATGATTGTGATTTTTAACTTGCTTAGAATAGTGAAATGTTATACAACTGTTGAGTAACTAAATATATATTCTTTTACTTAGAAACCTTGAGTCAGTGTTTGCCTGAATCATAGTAATTGCTGTCCTTTGTGTAACTCTTGTACTGCTTACTTACTCTTGAGATAAGTCTGGCTGCTCAGCTACTGCTACCACTATAACTGTGTAGTACAGGCTTGTACCAAAGGTGAAATTGTACTGTCACTTGTAGTCTTAATTGTGTGTAGTGTTCCCAAAGGGTACTGCATATAATTCTGCCTAACACTGGTGTACAGCAGTGAGGATAAAAGTATAGTAATTACACTTAGAGTGCTGCTATTACCTTGGATCAACTAACCACGAGGCTAACATCACTAAAAAGCAACATTAATCATGTCTGATATGGAAAGCCACAGTCAGGAGACCCTCCTGAATTACACTGCTGATTATTTAAGAAACATGTGTCAAGAAAGGAAACTCTCTGCCAAAGGCAAAAAGATTGAATTAGTTAAGTTGTTAAAGAACCAAAGTCTAGGGAGTAGGTCTGAAATACCTGACTCTCTAGCAAATGTGGAAAGTATTGAGGATGATATTATGGGCCTCATTACGAGTCCGGCGGTAACCGAGGCGGTAAAACTGCCTGGTTACCGCCGGAATCGTATTACATTCCGCCTCCGTGACTCCCGGAAATACCAGGGCATTACGACCCTGGTGTCCCGGGAATTCCAGAGGCGGAATTCGGTAAATCCCCATTCCCATTGAGTCCCATAGGACTCAATGGGAATGGGGAAGTGGAAACACCGGCACCATCTCGTGATGGTGCTGGTGTTTCCACGTCCGCCTGCAGGCGGGCAGTGTTAAACTCGCCAGGTCAGACCTGGCGGGAACATCACTTCCCGCCTGCAGGACTCGGGATCGGGCGGTCCGGAATTAACAGTGGCGGCGGGTTTACCGCCACTGTTAATTCCGGACCGCCCGACCTGAAATGAGGCCCTATGTCTATTAATGATGAGTTGGAAGAGGAAGATGTGTCTATTAATGTAGGCCTCCCTGGCCCCTTGCCTGCTCAGCAACCTCAACCCTTGTCCACTAGGACCCCCACAAGTCCTACACTCAGTCCTGAATGCATTGCTCTAGAGAAAATGAGGCTTGAACTGGAATTCAAACGTTTAAATGCTCAAACTGAACAAAGACATCAAGAACTTAAGCTCAGAGAAATGGAGTTGAATCATGAACTTGAAATGAAAAGATTCTCTCTTGAAAATGCTTCTCTCCCAGAGTCTTCTAGGTTTTCCAGTCCTAAGAGACCCTGTATGCCTAAAGAAATTGTGGGTATGTGTGAGGTTAAGCTTGATATTTTAGATTGGTTGGCAATGTTTGAATATAACCATGGTATTCAAGTTCTCACAGGGAATCAATTGCTTCCCTGGCTCTTCTCTAGGCTACCCACTGTTGCATCTGATGTTGTGATGGAGTTGGGGGATGGATAGGGTGGATTATGAGTGTGTGAAGCTATCTTTAATTGCTAGATTTGGGAAATCCCCTTCCCAGTACCTTAAGAGGTTTAGGACCCTCAAAAAGCATGATGGTACCCCTTGGGCTACCTGGGAGTGTTTGAAAAACTTAGATGGTTGTATTAAGGTTTACAGAGTAAACACTTATGAAGGAATGAGAAATCTTGTTATATTGGAGTCTATTTTTGATGTCTGCTCTCCTGAGCTCAGACATCACTTGGATGATTCTTAGGAGATAGATCCAAATAAGCTAGCTAAGGCTGCTGACTTGTGGGTTGCCAACAGGGCTACTCACAGGGATTCTGGGGCTACTCAGAAAAAGGATGAGGGGAAACAGCCAAAGAAAGACAAAAAAGAGAATTCTAATACCTCCAATCCAAAAGAGGGCCACAAACAGCAACATAAGGGTAAACCACAAGGGAAACCAAATCAGGCTAGTGCACCATCTGGACCCAAACCAGATGGAGGTCAGAACAGACCCCCATTCATCAAAACATTTGGGAAATGTTATGTTTGTGGGTCAACTGACCATGTGAAAGGGGATCACAGATGTAAGGTAAACCTTCAGGGGTCCACACTGTCTCCTTAGCCTTCTCCCCAGACGAAGAAGTATCTATGGCAAGTGGAAACTTTCACCTACTGGCTGAAGAACCCATTAGAGTCTCAGACAGTGTTTCTTTAGTGTCCCTGGGCTTGTGGGAACAACAGAATCTAGATGTCTATAATTCCATCCCAGATAATACTAAAGAGTATTATAAAGATAGTGTTCTTGTGAATGGTCAGGAAACCCCTGCCATCAGAGACACTGGAGCCAGCATTTTCTGGTGGATGAATCATTTATCAAAGTGGAGGATGTTGCTAAGGCACCCAAACGCCTCACCAAATTAGCTGGAGGCCCTGTGCAAATGCTTCCCCAGTTACCAGCTCTCATCCAGTGTAATGATATGACTGTCAAGATACCTGTTAGTATGCAGAGTGAAGTGCCTGGGAGAGTCCTGTTGGGTAATGACCTTAAAACTCTTGGAGTTGTGTCAAGGACCCCCAGGCCTCCCAGTAAAAGGAAACAGGAGCTCACAAGGGCTGCAAGGGAGAGAACCTTGAGAGGCTCTCCAGAGGAGATGATAGAGGAAAATATCACTCCCACTCCACAGGAGTTGCTCACTGCCATTTCTAGAAAAACAGAGGCAAAGGGGACACCCAAGACCTCCAGGAAAAAGTCAGACAGCACCCCTGTGCTACCAACAAGGACATCACCAAGATTGTCCAAAGTCACTCCTGTGACTACTCCACCTGCCGAGACAGATCTGGAAGAAGACACATACAAATACAAATACGAATACACTGTCTTAGTTGAAGATCTTGACCCTGTTGAACATCCTGATCTGCAGTCTTTACTGGCAGAAGGTGGACCCAACAGGGCAGACTTTAGCAAAGGACAGATAGAGTGTCCTACTCTTGAAAGTCTTCGACAGCCGGCTGTTAACCAACTTGATGGGCAAGAAGTTGGAAAGCACAGGTTAAGCTGGGAAGATGGCCTCTTCTACAGTGAACCAACTGAGTCTACCCCTGGAGACTGCAAAATAATGGTAGTGCTCCTTGCTAACAGACTCCAGTTCCTACAGTTAGCCCATGAGATACCTTTGGCTGGTCACTTGAGTTTCAAGAAGACCAAGGAAAGGCTCTCTTTCTACTTCTACTGGCCTACAATGGGTTCAGAACTGGACAAATTCTGTAGGAGCTGTCACACTTGCCAAACCTCTGGCAAGAGTGGAGCCAAGAATGTGGCACCCCTGGTGCCTCTCCCAGTGGTGGGAGTTCATTTTGAGAGAGTGGGCATTGACATTGTCGGTCCCCTTGACCCTCCCACATCTTCAGGGAACAGGTTTATCCTGGTTGTAGTAGACCATGCTACAAGATATCCAGTAGCCATACCTATGAGAACTGTTACGGCTCAGGCTGTGGCTAAGGCTCTACTTGGTATTTTTACCAGAGTAGGGTTTCCTAAGGAAGTGATATCCGACAGGGGATCCAATTTTATGTCCCACTACATGCAAGCCATGTGGAAAAACTGTGGTGTCACTTACAAGTTCTCTACAGCCTACCATCCACAGACAAATTGACTGTTAGAGAGGTTTAATCGTACTATGAAGAGCATGATAGGTGCTTTAGAGGAACCCCTTAAGAAAAAGTGGGAGCTTCTACTGCCATGCCTTCTCTTTGCATATAGAGAAGTCCCTCAGGAGGGAGTTGGTTACAGTCCCTTTGAACTTCTCTATGGCCATCCAGTCAGAGGTCCATTGGCCCTGATCAAAGAAGGGTTGGAGAGTGCTCCTTCCCCCAAGCCAGTCAGAGTGACTGACCAAGTGATAGGTCTCTGGAGGAGAATGTCACACATGATGGCAGAAGCAAGTGATAACTTGAATGCAGGTAAGGCTCTGGTCAAATATTGGCATGGCCAGGAGGCCAACATGGTTGAGTTTACTCAAGACCAGCTTGTACTAGTTATGGTGCCAACAAGGCAGAGGGCCTTGCAGGACAAATGGATAGGACCCTTCAAGATTGTGGGCAAACTTAGAGATGTGAACTATTTGGTGGATTTAGGCAGACCTAAGGAGGCTCCCAGAGTCTTTCACACCAACCGTTTAAAGGCTTATGTCTCAAGACCAGATGTAGGAGCTTTGCTTGTAGCTTCAGCCCAAGAGGAAGAGGAGAGTGAACCTCTACCTGACCTCCTCAGAGGCCAACCTTTAGATGAACAGATAGAAGGAGTTAATCTCTCTTCTCATCTGACTTCTGAACGACAAGAGGAGGGCAAAATTCTGATGCATCAGTTTGACTCCCTGTTTTCACTATCACCAGGCTTGACGTCTTGGGGCCAGCATGATATTCTCACTGGTGACTGTTTACCTGTCAAAAGCAAGGGGTACATAATGTCAGAACATGTGAGATCCCACATCAAAGAAGAGGTCAACAAGATGCTTGATCTCTGGGTTATAGAGCCCTCTAACAGTCCATGGTCTAGTCCAGTTGTTCTAGTACCAAAGGCAGGATCCAATGAGTTGAGATTATGTGTGGACTATACAGCGCTTTATGCAGTCACTAAGACTGATGCCCATCCTTTGCCAAAGACAGATGAACTGGTGGATAGACTTGGCTCAGCCAAGTACCTCAGTACATTTGACCTAACCATAGGCTATTGGCAAATAGCACTGACAGACCATGCCAAAGAGAAAACTGCATTCTCCACCCCAGCAGGCCTCTACCAGTTTAAGGTAATGCCTTTTGGACAAAAAATGCACCAGCTACATTTGAAAGGATGGTTAATCAAGTTCCGAATGGGATGGAGGACTTCTGCATGGCATACCTGGATGACATTGCAGTGTTCAGCCCTACATGGAGAGAACATATTGATCACCTGGGATATGTTTTGCAGGCTCTTGAGCAGGCCCATCCGACCATAAAGGCAAGCAAATGTCAAATTGGTCAGAGTAAAGTGGTCTACCTTGGTCATGAGGTAGGAGGAGGTGAGATAAGGCAATTGCCCAGAAAAGTACAAGCTGTGCAAAACTGGGCCACCCCCTACTACTCAAACCCAAGTGAGAGCTTTCCTAGGCCTCACTGGGTACTACAGGAATTTCATTGAGAACTATGGGACCACAGCTTCCCCTTTGAATGTGATCTCCTCTCCAAAATTCCCTAAAAAGGTTAGATGGAATGAGGAGTGCACTCAAGCCTTTGAAAGCCTGAAGAAAGCCCTTTGTCAAGCTCCAGTCCTAAGAGCTCCTGATTATCACCAACCCTTCACTGTGCAGACAGATGCCTCCAATATAGGTATAGGTGCAGTCCTTAGTCAACTGGATGAGAAAGGTAGGGAGAACCCCATTTGCTTCATCAATAGGAAACTGAAGGAACCAGAAACAAAAACAAGGTGGGCAACCATAGAGCGTGAATGCTTTGCCATTGTGTGGAGTTTGAAGAAGTTTAGAACATACTTGTATGGATCTACTTTTGTGATTCAAACTGACCACCAACCCTTGAGATGGTTAATGCAAATGAAAGGGGAAAACCCAAAACTGCTCAAATGGTCAATCTGCCGACAAGGGTTTGATTTTACCATTGAGCACAGAGCAGGATGTCACCACCAAAATGCTGATGGTCTCTCTAGGATGTTTATAACCGACTAGAGGAAGAGATTCATCCAGGAGTGGATTAAATCCTCCTGTCCCTTAGTCTGGGGGGGGTGAGTGTTAGGGTGATTTTTCATAAATGTTTGATTTCCCTTACCTACTGTGTTCCCTCAGCAGCTTTGCTGGATTTCTAGGATTTATTTTTTTCCACCTGGCAAGTGTGTGATCCTTTGTCCCACTTTTACATGTGTTTTGCTATGTGTATTTCTACTTTCTGTGTGATCTTGGGCACTGGAGCCTCACCTACTCCATGTGCACCACTCTTTGTGTGTGTTACACAGCACCTTCAGTGCAGTGACACAGGGTTGTCTTTGAGACTTTCCACTGACTCCATTTTTCTGGGGCCGGTTACTGTCCCCCAGAAACAGGTAAAGTTGCCATTAACTTTGTATAGTCACTTTTAACCACAGACCCAGTACACCCCATCTTACATGGAGTATTGGAAAGGGTTAACTCTCATCCCTTTTTGTCTGTACCTCTTGGAGCCTTGTTTCGCTCCCTTAACATTAAAACGTGGCTGGTGGCAGTGGTTTCTACCCTAACCTTTCTACCGCGATTATATTATATAAACGTGGCATTGGTTCAGACTATTATATTAGCCTCGAACATAAACCTGCTTGACCAAATGCATTTTATTTTGGTTCCAGCTGGGTTTATTCGCCATTTCTTTTTGTTAAAGTCTTTCTCGTGTTTTTCTCTGTGCGCCAAACCGGGGATGACTCCTTTGTTCGCTGTCTTTTTGCGGGCCTCTGCAAAGAAGCCCTCCTTAAGGCGCCTGATAGTCTAGGTAGGCAGGATGTGAGGGAGGGATCTTCGGACCCCTGCCATGGGTTCCCTTGGTAACCCAAGTCGCACTCTTGTCTGATTGGCTAAGGGGACTGGCCTTGCGAGGCCAGCCACCCTGCTGTGTGATTGACAGCCAGGTTGTATGAATGGGGGAAAACTGCATAAAAAGCAGGTCTCTGGGACTGGAAGAGCAGAGTCGCCACTGGAACGAAAGAACCAACGAGGAACTGGAAGAAGAGGACCCCTACCACGACAGAACCGCCTGGTGAAGCCCTGCTGCAGGTCCGAATCGGCAGAATCCGACGACAGAGAAGATCCTCCAGGAAACTTCTTCCCTTGAGCTGGTGGGACCAACCAGTTCGCCCAAACTACAAGCCAGGACCCTCCTCTGGTCGAATTCGCTGTACAGACCTACAGTGGGCCAGATAGCCAGGAAGGTCGGACCCTGCTTGGGTTTTAAGGAGCGCACCTTTAATTTATTGTTTTGCTCTGCTGCTGGCTTCTTCCCTGGGTGGCGCAGGACCCTCCAGCCCTCCTACTTTGTGTGGTCCGACAGTCGCTTCAGGAACTGTGAGCCTGCAGGAACCACCAGGAACGTCCGCCTCAGCTACAGCTACAGCTCCCTCTCCGTTTTAAGTTACTGTGCAAATCAGTTTCGGTCAGCCGCAGTGAAAGTGTTTGAAATCTTTCTCCAATCCGAGGGCTTGTCCTTCTCTTTGAACTAACTTTTCTACCAACCAACCTCGTCTGGAATCTGTGCCACGAACATTACCGCGAACTACTCTGAACTGTGTGATCTTGAGCAAAAGACTTTTGACCCATTGACTTTGGCCCTAAGCCTTTTCTATCTGATCTCCTCTCTGTCGTTTCTCTTGTTCAATTGCCCTGTGTACTTACCTGTTGGATTTGCCTAATTTCTGATAACTTTGTCTTTCCCTCCCTTTTAAATTGCCGGAGTGCTATTTTGCTCCCACTTCATTTTGTGAGCTTAACTTGTCTGGAATTTAAGGGAAGTGGTGTGGTGTATTTATGATTGTGATTTTTAACTTGCTTAGAATAGTGAAATGTTACACAACTGTTGAGTAAATAAATATATATTCTTTTACTTAGAAACCTTGAATCAGTGTTGCCTGAATCAAATTAATTGCTGTCCTTTGTGTAACTATTTGTAGTGCTCACTTACTCTTGAGATAAGTCTGACTGCTCCGCTACTGCTACCACTATAACTGTGTAGTACAGGCTTGTACCAAAGGTGAAATTGTACTGTCACTTGTAGTCTTACTTGTGTGTAGTGTTCCCACAGGGTACTGCATATAATTCTGCCTAACACCGCCACTTGGTCTGGCGGAATTACTGCTGTATTACAAGTGGTGGTAGGCGGTGTTAGTCCCCATTAATTGTAGTACATTGGACTACATGAGGACTTCGGTGAAACTAACGCCGGCAGTGATTCTGCTGGTGGTAATTCTGCCGATTTTGACGATTTATTGACGGAAAGATGGTGGATTTACCTCCAGCCCTAAACTGAAGGTGAATCCTCCTCCTCCTCCTCCTCTCCAAACTTGTAGTTGATAAGTCGCTGCATTAACACCTATTTTTACCACACCGCCCAACTTGTAATGTGGCCAATTGTCCCTTTGCAGCAGAGTGATTGTGTAATGGGTATTAACAGTGCAGCTTGGTTCGCCACGGAGTTCTGTACACTGACTAATCTGTCCAGTGAACAAATTGGACATGTTCGGAACTGCTTGATGACCAACATTGCTTTTGGCAGTTCAGTAAAATAATGATAATGGATTGGGAGGGATTGGGAGGGCATTGCCATTGCTTGCCTTTCTTACTGTACCTTTACATTCTGGGTTTCGGTAGCTGTGGGAGGAGGGTGCAGTAATCATCGGGAGATGTTAACCTCCTGCTGAGTACTTCACACTGCCTCTGGCAACTTGTAATGTGTGCAACACCCTATGTATTTTTCACATGAATCATGTTGTTATCAGGTGCCAATGGCTGGGGGACAGGGAGTTAGCGTGTGGGCAAGACAGTCTGAGCTTGAGCCAAAAAACACTTTGGATTAAGTTGGTAGAGTGGGAATTTATTAAGAAGTGTACTTTAGATTGTTTCGGTTTGTGTTGTACATAGTATATAACAATCCAGTATGCCCAATGCATTCAATGTGTACTGTAAAAACAAGAGGCGATAAATAAAAGTAATAAACAAGTAACAAGGGCAGAGTCGCCAAAACACTTATTTCCAGTGCCTACTTACTGCACCCAAAGTATATAAAACGCATGCAAAAAAGCTGGAGGGAAACCAAAAGGACAATTATAGTTAACTAAATGCCACAGGTGTATAATGTATAATTTAGTAAATGCGCTAAAAGTAACAAATGTGTGGTGGATTGAATCCTGGGACTCAGTTGATTTTGGGGTCACGCAGTTGAAGAGGCGTTCATCCAGTTGATGAGGCTCATACCAATTTCAAACCCTGATTCCATCTATAGCAGGAGGATTGGCTTGCCTTAAAACCCTCCAACCACCACAGCAAGTGTTGAAATTATAAACAGCGTTTTTAAAGGTTGTGTATGACCATTATCGAAGATGCATTGTGGCCAAACCAGCGTTGAGATGCATGGAATAAGGTGAACAATTCAAACATAAAAAGCAATATGAAGAAATGTCTCTCTCAGGTACTTTTATATGTCTCTACGGTATGACAGAATGTAGATTTCCTGTTACAGTATTATATGTACAACCAAAAACAGTGATGGGTGGAAGGTTTTGAATAAATCGGAACCACTGACAGTGCTCTGGGCGACCTTCCACACCACCGGTTTTTAGTTTGTCTGCGCCATTGCAAAAAGTATTATATTTATGCCTTGAATTATAAATGCAAAAGTCAGTTTGTTTTCTAGCCCTTGAGAAAGGATAGGAATGATCTGCTGTATTATGCTAATTAGTATTAGCATAATAATTCATAACCTTACATACACTGCCTAAAGAAGATTCAAGTATTACTAAACAGAAGCAGTTTTAAACAAATGATGACAGGAGAGTGCAAGTCTAATTGTGCAAGTGCAAGTCTAATTGCATAATAATTCATAACCTTACATACACTGCCTAAAGAAGATTCAAGTATTACTAAACAGAAGCAGTTTTAAACAAATGATGACAGGAGAGTGCAAGTCTAATTGTATTATGAATACACATTTGTGTTGCCATATCTTAAAGACAGTAGGAGTTACCTTGGAAGACCAGGCTTAACTGTCTCCTCATAGAAGACCACTGTGCTAATAGAAGCAGTGACATCCTTCTTAGTTGCATCAGAGTGAAAGTGTTGAAAACCTATAACAATTGCTGGTAAAAGGGTGGGGTAACACAGTGTTGAGATTGCTTGGGAATAGCGTGCTTTCTGTTCCTGTGTTCCCCCTGGAGTGCTGTTATAAAAGATTTACCAAACTAGCATCACTCAAGATTAGAGTTCCATCTGATTTCATGACACATGGATTGTTTTTAAGGTGGTACATTTGTTTTTAAGGTGGTACATAGGGATTTGAAGGAAATGCTCCTACCCACTTGGAGCCAGTGTAGTTGTAGGGAGATGAAAGATAGAGATAGGAGTTCCCTGAAGCCAGTTCAAAGAAGCGTGCAGGCAGATATGTTTTGTGCTCCATGGAGAATTGGTATTAGGTAGCCTGTCGCACCAAGGTCAAATAATGCACTTAGACTGATTCTTGAAGGCGAAAAATGTGTTGCTCCTGGATAGATCAGGGGTGGACTATGCACTGAATTCCGACTGTTTAGGGGTGGGCAATGGATTACTCTTCAAAACATTGTGAAGGTGGACTCTTCTCTCTGCACCTGAACTATTTGATGGGGGCAATAAATTGTAGTTGGACAGACCTGAGAGTGGGCAGCGTATTCACACTTAGATGAACACTGAGAATGGGCAATGTTTTGCACTTAGATTAATACAGAGAGTGGACAGCTTTTCCACTTAGAGTTGCTGGTGACAGCCTTTCTATAGCAATTGAAAGGGTTGTGCAGATATCCAAGGTGCTGCACTTATTAAAGTTCATGAGGGCGACCAAGCTACGCTTCCACAGTTGACCTGGGTGCTGCACTAAGCCAAGTCCATGAGGCCAACCAAGTCACGGTTTCTAGGCGATTGTAGAATGTGCTCCACTTCATGTAGTGTATGTGTTGGCAGAATGCTGCCTTTACGGTTAAGTCGGGTCTTGAAGGTAACCACCTAACGATAGCTGGATGTATGCAGAATACACCCACCATAGGCTATCTACTCAGATGTATCAGATTGATGCTGAATTCATCAATTCTAGGCTTTCACTCGATTATAACCTTTTTTTTTCCACTCGCAATCTGCACCATTGAAATTAGCCAAAGGTGCGTCATCACTCTGCACGCATCTGCCTTCACATAGAACTTGAATGACACTCTGTACAACACCACTGCCATAAGTACGTAGCTACCTTTCACTACAAAAATGTTAACCGCAGATGCACACCTAATGGACTATCCTCTTACACACACCCTGCTTATTTCCACAGTGTCATGAACCGCCGGATTCTTCCATTCTGGACTTTATGGTCCATGATGCACGGCGGTATGAACTCCTTGATCCTTCCATGATCCTTCCAACATGGCCGCCAGTTCCGAAATGCTGCACACCAGCCCTTGCGCATTACGTTCGACTTCCTAGAAAACAGCCACGCACCCGTGGCTCTGCGCATCTCAACGCTACTGCTTGGACCCCCATTTGTTTTCTTACTTACCTGGCTTATTCCTGGATTAATCCTGTGCTCGGTCCTACGGCGCTTCGGTTCACTCCGAGCCTGAAACTCTATCTCCTTCCTGGTTCCACGTCCTGGATACTGAACGCTACCCGGCGAAGGACAGCCGGAGAACTCACGCTGGAATCCGAAGACCCGCGACCAGGCCTATACAAGTCTTGGACAGTACGAAAGAAGAAAGCCACTTCCAAGAAGATCGCAAGTAAAGAGAAACAGGTGAGAAGGGGAGAAACTTGTGACAGATTGAGACGACTCAAGCCTGATACAAAAGCAGATATGGAAGCCACAGTTCAAGACCTCATGAGAGGTATGCAAGAATTAACCACTGAAGTCCAAAACCTCAAGCCTGAGAATGCGGCATTAAAGCAGTTAGTCTTATCTCGTGACTCTGCAGCCAAGGAAAGTGTCCTGGTAGGGGGAGTAGTGGACAAATATGATGGATCATCAAAAACCCTACGTGCCTTCCTTGATTCTTGTTTAGTACATTTCACCTTCAAACCGTACTATTTTTCCACCCCACGAGCAAAGGTCGGATTCATGATATCTCATCTCATGGGTAACGCCTTAACCTGGGCAACTCCCTTAGTCAATATGGGTGATCCTCTCCTGGATAATTACGATGGGTTTGTGGAAGCCCTTAAGGCCATGTTTGAACTCGTTTATAGTGCACAAGAAAGACTGCTTGAATTCCAACAAGGGACTCAGGATGTCATCACTTATGTGACTTTCTTTAAACAGCTAGTAAAAGAAGCCGATTGGTCCCAAGAAGCCAGCTTCACCCTCTTTCGAAGAGGTTTAAATGACGAGATAAAGGACGAATTAGCTAGAGTAGCTCGCCCAAGTTCCTTCCAAGCTCTCATGGACCTCTCCGTACAGATCGATTTCCGAATTCAGGAAAGAAAGGCAGAGAAGAAGAAGTCTAAGTCAACATCCCCAAAGGCAGCCACAGGTTATCCCTGCCCAAAGGAGACAGCTGCTTCGCAAGCCTCAGATCCAGAACCCATGCAACTAGGCGCCTTCCGAGGACCAATTTCTCCCCAAGAAAGGATC
Source organism: Ambystoma mexicanum (assembly GCF_040938575.1). Lineage (NCBI taxonomy): Eukaryota > Metazoa > Chordata > Amphibia > Caudata > Ambystomatidae > Ambystoma > Ambystoma mexicanum. The sequence continues at coordinate 930,842,672 of NC_090933.1, forward strand.
TGTCAGATTAATACAGGACTGTGCATGTATTGTGCCTCTGATAAACACCTTGTAAGAGAATGTCCTACAGCGCCACCTCAGCGTTCGGGAAACGCCATCTCCCGATCCTAAGCGGAGCACAGATTCAGGAGAAAGATGTCTGCTCCTCATCTATTACTTCCTTGAAATCTCCAGGACAGAACACTCTAGTGATTCTACAGACATTCGTGTCACCTATCAAAGAGGAATCCTACCCCCTCCTGGCCCTAGTGGACTGCGGTGCCATGGGCATTTTCATAGATCATGATTGGGTTGTCAACCATCACATTCCTCGAGAAACCAAAGAGGTAGTACAACCTGTTGAAGCCATTGATGGCAGACCCTTGTCTTCTGGACCCATAACTCACCAAACCAAGGACTTACTACTTTCAATAAACAACCATTAGGAAATACTTAGATTTGACATCATAAAATCTGCCCACTACCCCATGGATTTAGGCATGTCTTGGCTACAGAAGCACAATCCATACATCAATTGGCAGCAGGGTCCTTGTTTCTCGGTACAGAACATTGCATGTCCCATTGTTTATCTCTTGCCACATTGCTAGGTCCTTCAGCGGACTTCCAGGAGCACAAGCAACCATCCGTAATTGTATCCAACATTATCCAAATTCCTCAGGCATACCAAACATACTCAAATGTGTTTTCAACAGCCATTTTTCAAGCTCTCCCACCTCATAGACCAGAGGATTGTGCCATTGATACAGACCCATCTGCGGTGATTCCTTTTGGGAGAATGTTCATTTTATCTGAACCAGAAAAGAAATCTCTCCGAGAATATCTGGACACCAATTTGCCAAATGGTACTATCCGACCTTCCAAATCCCCAGCCGGTGCTTCCCTCTTCTTCGATCCTACAAAAGACACTAAGGAACTTCGACCTTGTCTGGATTACCGTGGCCTCAACCAATGCACACTCAAGGACCGCTATCCGCTACCACTCATTTTGGACATTCTGGAGGCAGTGAAGGGTGCTGTCATTTTCACTAAACTTGATCTCAGGGGTGCTCATCATCTCATTCGCATAAGGGAAGGCGATGAGTGGGAAACAGCCTTCAGAACTCCCTTTGGCCACTTTGAGTATATGGTAATGCCCTTTGGTCTCGCCAATGCCCCCGCAGTTTTTCAACGTTTCATGGATCGGGTTTTTTTCTGACATGCTGTTCCTTTTTGTCATGGCGTATCTGGACGATATTCTAATTTACTCCAATGAACCTCAGGCCCATCAAGAACATGTAAAAGCAGTATTACAACGCCTACGTGAACACAAGCTCCTGGCCAAGCCTGAAAAATGGCTTTTCCATGTATCAACTGTTCACTATCTTGGATTTGTACTTAGTTCCAAAGGTATCGGAATGGATCCTTCCAAGGTTGACTCCATCCTGTCTTGGCCTGCTCCCACAACTGTAAAACAGATTCAATCCTTCCTGGGACTTGCTAATTTTTACAGAAAATTCATACCTGTGTTTTCTGACATAGTATATCCCATTGTAACACTCTTAAAGAAGAACATTCCGTTTCAATGGTCCACGGCTCAAGAGACGCCCTTTCAACAACTGAAACAGGAATTCACTCGAGCTCCAATCCTAGCTCAACCTGACATAGATCGACCCTACTTGGTGGAAACAGACGCATCCGACTATGCCATTGGAACAGTCTTGAAACAAGAACGTGAGGACAAGATGGAGCATCCTATTGCATACTTATCCTGCACCTTGACTCCCAGCGAGACTCATTATTCGGTCCTGGAGAAGGAGCTGTTAGCCATCCGACAAGCCTTCACCGACTGGCGTCATCTTCTTTTGGGTGCCAAACACCCAGTACAAGTTCATACGGACCATCAAAATTTACAAGTCCTACAGTCCCTGGAGTGCAGAAACAGCCGTCAGGCCCGTTGGGCCTTCTTTTTTGCCCAATATCAATTTCAAATTCAACACTTTCCTGGAACACATTGCAGATGCCTTGTCCAGACGTCCTGATTATGAGCCCTTCGAAGCACGGACCTTTTCGGATGTTTCCTGACACTGTGTTTGTAGCTCAAGTCATTACTCTCCTGGAGGACATTTGTGCTAAAACACCTTCTTCCGAACTCTGGAAGGAATACAAAGGGAAGAAGCAAAGGAACCTCATGATGAAGGACGGATATCTCTTCAAGGAAACATGGCTGGCAATACCCACACAAGAACTAAGACATAAAATTACGAATCTATGCCATAATACCCTCCATTCAGGACACGAGGCATCACCACCACCCTCCATCTTATACAGAGACAGTTCTGGTGGCCAAGGATGATAGACGACATAAGAACCTATGTCCAATCCTGTGCAGTGTGGAACCAGAATAAACATGATAACAGAAAGCCAGCAGGCCTCTTACACCAACCAGCAATGCCAACACGACCTTGGGAAATAATCCCCACAGATTTCATCGTGGAATTACCGCATCCAGAGGATACCCAACCATAATGGTTGCCATCGATTTGTTTACACATATGGCTCACTTTACACCTTTGTTCAAGCTACCATCCTCATCTGAATTGGCTGGAATTTTCCTGGAACACATATTTAGGCTTCATGGACTACCTTCCAAGATCATCTCCAACAGAGGATCCCAATACATATCCCAGTTTTGGAAACAACTATGCCAAATATTGGGAATCCAGCGTGTGTTATCTTCAGGATATCATCCACAGACCAATGGAGCAACAGAACAAGTCAACCAGACCCTAGAACAGTACCTTCGCTGTTTTGCCACCAAAGTCCAGGACGATTGGTCGCTTTTGATTCCTGTGGCTGAATTCGCTTACAACAATTCGGATCATTCAGCTATCAAGACTAGTCCATACTTTTGCAGTCAAGGATTTCATCCTTCAGTTCTACCATCTGTTCTTCCACATCCTACCCCAGTTCCTTCGGTCGATTCCTGGATTCCTGGATTGAAACACTGGTTAACTTACACAAAGATGCCAAGGAACGTCTGGAAAAGGCCAGAATAGATGTCAAACGATATGGAGGCACCAAAAGGAGACCAAGCCCTTCTTATGCAGTGGGAGATAAGGTTTGGCTGTCTTCGAAACTTCTTCCTCGTCATCTGTGACCAAATAAACTGGCCCCCAAGTATCATGGGCCGTCTCTATAAAGGAAATCATTAATCCAGTGGCCTACCGACTCCAACTTCCAGAATCGTGGAAAAGGATTTACCCGGTCTTCCACACTTCCTTGTTAAAACCATTTGTAGAATCCACCCAAACTGCTCCAAGACCTACTCCTGTAATCATCAATAATCAACTTGAATTCAAGGTCTCCAGGATATGTGATTCCAGAAACAGACGAGGCCAACTCCAGTATCTGGTTGAATGGAAAGGATATCCTCCCAGCGAGCGCACCTGGGAACCTGTTTCAAACATGAATGCCCCCCGTTTAATACAAAGATATCATTGAATCCACCCAGGCAAACCCGGATGTGCAGGGTTTCATGGCACTGTGGTATGAACTCTGTGATCCTTCCAACATGACCGACAGTTCCGAAACGCTGCACACCAGCCCTTGCGCATTACGTTCGACTTCCTAGAAAACAGCCACGCCCCGCGGCTCCGCGTGTCTCAACGCTACTTATTGGAGTAGTTAGACTTGTGTTGTCGGAGTCCGCTTCCGTGCTCTTTTGATTTGCGTTTTCCCTTCATCCTATTCCTGGACCCCCGTTCGTTTGCTTACTTAACTATATTCCATAGCTTATTCCTGGATTAATCCTGTGCTCGGTCCTATGGCGCTTCGGTTCGCTCCGAGCCTGGAATTCTATCTCCTTCCTGGTTCCACATCCTGGATACTGAACGCTACCCGGCGAAGGACAGCCGGAGAACTCACGCTGGAATCCAAAGACCCGCGCCCAGCCCTATACAAGTATCGGACAGTACGAAAGAAGGAAGCCACTTCCAAGAAGATCGCAAGTAAAGAGAAACACATACCAATTAGACATGGGTGGCGAGCAGGGACTCGGCCAAGCCCTCTTAACTTTTAATGGCCATTATGCACACACGCAAACTAGCCCCTCCTAACTTTTCCAGACTTCAGACTTCGGGCCCTCCAAGGGTGTTCAACCTACAGCGTGTTGGGACCATGCCTATGATGAAAGGTGGTATACAAATGACAAAATGAATTGAAAGTAAAGACTATTAACGCAGCCTAGAGAAGACAATAGCACAATAATCACTGTGTATTTCTGGGAAATGCAACAGAGAATTTTCATCAGGGTATTAAGTGTCCTAATGCCTGTGTTGTTACTTAAGTCTTCTGGGCACTCAAAGAGTCCATGATTAAAAGGAGATTGTGCACGAACTGCTAAACTATGATATTTCTTTTCAAAATGTATTAATTAGCAAACAAACTCAAATTCTTAATCTTCTTGGATAGGAAGCAGAATGATTCACTAGGATTGTGGTATTTTTTTAACATAATGGTGGGGGGATCTTTTCATAGATATACTTAACACAATACAACATTTTAAGGACTTCACTGTTCATGAAACCAGCACTAGGTATTAAGAAAGAAATCTCCTGCTGCCTCAGACTTATTTTATTCTTTGAATTCTAGTATTTGTAGATGAACATTTATAATATACACAATAAAATAAATGACAAGCACCAGAATGCAAAGAAAATAAAATCGAAGACTGGAAAATGTATCCACACCTGACATGGGCAAATTGAGATATGTGGCATTTATTTCTACTTAGCATTGATTTCGTACACTAGCATATGTTCAATGAAAATTATTACATTTAAAATAGAAGTCTACATATATAGTGAAACAGTCCTTTGTGGAAAGGATGTTGCTTCCAATGCCTGTAGGTAAGATAGTTGGCAGTACCTGGGCATGGGAGGCTGTCACTTGTTAACCATACTTTGCATGTGACGCTATAACTGGCGTACAACGTCATTACCTATCCACATGAGGCTGTGCAGGCAAACGGAAGCATTGACCCTGATATATGAGGATTCCGATGAGTATGCCACTGACATATCTTGGCAGCATCCAGGGCATATCAAAGAAGTGCCCTATATGTGTGCCGACTGAATTAACAGTGTGGGCCTCATTACGAGTCCGGTGGTAACCCTGCCGGTGCTACAAACGGGTTTCCGCTGGACTCGTAAGATGTTACTGGTGCCTGACTTCCCGGTGCCATCTGGAGATTCCCAGTCCAGCGGCCCGAGAAGTCACGCGCCAGTAAAATGTAAGTTCCCATTCCCATAAAGTCCCATAGGACACTATGGGAGTGGGGACTCGGAAGCGCCGGCACCAGTGCTAACGGTGCTAGTGATTCCATGACCGGTCTGCCTTCCGTGGGCGCTGCGCCCTGCAGGGTCAGACCTGTCGCGCACAGTGGCTCCAGCAGGCAGACTCCTAGTTTGCCGGTTCAGAAACAAGGGACCGGTGAGCTTACCGGGACCCTTGGTTCCGGAACAGCAAACATTTAATGAGGCCCTGTGTCTGCATTAGAAACTATTGCTAGTTATTAATTTTGCATAATATGTACTTCGTTTGGAGCTTTTGTACTTTTATGATACTGCTTCCTGTAGTGTTGTTTAGGTTAAAAGTCATGTGACATTTGTTGCTATGATATAATCAGGTGAGTGGTGTCATTTTCGCTACCCCTGAAACCTGAAATTTGGGTGCAATTACATCCCTGTGCATTTGCATGGCATATCAACAGTAACAGCCATTGTACTGTAAAATAGTTTTAAGAATTCAGCAAGTGCTGGGTGGAATATGGCAGCTGAAGTAGGACAATGGGAGGCCAGCAGACACCAACACTGAATAAAACTAATAGTTTGGTCGGGTATGTTTTACTGCATTCACTGCTTCATCACTTGGAGTCATGAACATATGTATTCTCGGGAGTACTGCAACCTGAAAGACTTGTCCTTGTCCCCAAGCCCAGGGATTGTATCTCTCCAGCTCTGAAATCTCTTCACTGGCTCCCTGTAGCTGCAAGGATCAAGTTCAAGACCCTCTGCATAGTGCACAAGGCTTTCTGGGGCCCGGGGCCGCTCTACACATGGGCGTAATTATAGGGGGGACAGGGGGTTTTTGTTCCCCCCAACTTCTGTGGCATGCCTTTTTGTCCCCCCAACTTTTGGAGGTAGGGCAGGGGGGCCGCAATCATCAATTATGTAATTGGACAGCAGGAACCGGGCTGCGGTGCCCAGCAAGGCTTGCTCTGTCTCATTACATAATGCTGAGATGCAACACATTCAGGTCCGAGATCCCCTGCATGGCTCAGTCCCTCACCCTGGCTGGCCTGACTCAAAGTCAGCAGCCAGGGTGTTGAACTGGGTGTTGCAGGGCCTGGCGTCTGTGCTGCCACGCTAGCAGCATCACTTCCAGGGGCCGCGGCGCAGAGAATCGAGTTCCAGCTTTGTGTTTGTGCGACACACAGACAGGAACTGGTAAGCTCATTCAGCTTGCTGGTTTCTGTCTGGAGGTGCGTGAGTGCAAAGAGGTTAGGTCGGTCAGTGTAACATGAGACGTGGCCCGGGCGGCATTTGAAAGCAGAGCAGAGGTACTTTTTTCTAAAAGAAATACATTTTACATTGTGTTTGTGTATGTTTGTTGGGGGGGGGGGCTGCAGGATGACCCTGGTGAGGGTGTGTGTCACATTTGGACAATGTGAGCAGAGCTCACAGTACACATTAAGGCCACAGGTATGAAGAGACACTAACAATAAAAAATTATGCTTTCTTTGTGGCAAGACACAGCTCGGCAAAGCCTCTAAAATTAGTCTTGCCACTTTTCAGATGCTACTAAAGCATCACCATCCTAATTTCAAAAAGAAGTTGGCGGAAGGTGCCCCCTCCCCAAGTAGAATGGAAAGAGTCGAGCTGAGAAAACCTGTGACCCAAAACTGTCGTACTCTGCAAATTCTGTTAAATGAATTTGAGTGCTATATGCATTCCAAACATGGTGAACTTTTGTTAAGCAATTTTTGCTCTAGGTGCGCAGAAGGAACTGTATGGAATTTTGTGTTAAAAGCACACTTTTAGGACCCCTGTATAACTTTTCCCCCTGCCGCCAAAAATAATCTTCACCAAACTGGCAAAAAGTATTTTGAGTTATGCAGACACTTTTTCAGGAAGGTTGGTGCAAATTAGTAAATGGGTGTCATGGTTCAGGTTACAGGCCACCAAAAACTGCTTCACTTACCAAACTAAGCAGGGGAGTATCCAGCATTGTAAGAGTGTGGGGGGTGAGCAACGAAATTCAGTGTGTGGAATTCCACACGGTCTTATTGGTGCCCCCAAACCACCCACCCCTGCTCCAATCTACTTTTTTGGTAACATTAGTGGAAGATGCATTTTAACACACAAACACCCTGCCCCCCTGCAGGATCATTCCAGATGCAGGAAGGTCATCTATTAGAGCTCTGTCCAAGCAAGCCCTCTGAGACAAAATACATACAAACCTCCTAATTTGCATATGGATTGCAACAACAGAAATGACTTCATAGAAAAGGACATCGCAAGGAGCATCATCAGTCTTTGATACTTGGAGGCGCCATGAAAGTGACTTTAGAATAAGTTGCCATAAGTAAGCCAAGTGGCAAATAATTTTGTGGTGCAAAATACCTAAATTGCACCATTGTTATATGTGGAGCAACTCTATAGTCATTAGGCTTTTCCATTATAATACCATGACACATTAACATAAGCTTTGAAGTGAATCAGAGTCACTTGCAGAGCTGCAGATAAGGCCTGATGCGGTTAAATGATTTGCTCAGGATCACACACTTGGTTAAATGGTGAACCTGGGATGTGGACAATTTAAGCGGCCGCGCACATCTTTCAAGGTTTAGCTGATATAGATATTTATTAAGGTTTCATGTGCTTAAATAATTATTTATAGCAATGCCTTGGAAGCAAACCACATTACATAATAAACTAGCCTTTCATAGTAAAATAACCATACACTATATACATTGTCATAGAAATATGTTGAGCAATGGGAGTATGGCTTTAGTTTTATTCTCCCCATTCTGCATGCAAAGTCACAATAGCATCATGTAGATTAAAGTGAGCCTAACAAATCCCCCTTGGGTTTTAAAGCCATAGTCATTATTTCATAAAGCATGCAACATAATGCACCCTTCTCACTTCTGATCACTCCCTCCCATTCACATTTCTAAAGGGACAAAAGCCCCTGCTAATAGTACCCCCCTCCATCCCATCAGTGCCTAATCGCTCCCATTGTAATGCTCTGTTGATACAGAGCCACGTGAGGACCCTCTGCTGCCCGGGGCACCTTCGGACATTGTCCTCGCAGTGGGACACCTCTACCTTTCGGAACGGGCAAGGTGTCCTGCTGCTAGCACAATGAACGTGCTGAGCAGAATCAGTGAGCACACATTCTCCTGCCAGCGGCACACCTTTGCCATTGGGCACCCTCTTTGAGGTGCCTTACGGGAGAGGTGTCCCAATGACAAATGTCCCGGTCTGGCTCTGCAGCCCCTAGCAATATTAACGTGATACAACTCCACAACAGATGTCAACTATCCCTTTACTAATTACAGGGACAGAGACCGCAGGAGACGTTACCGAACCGACCACAGTGTATCAGGAGCTCCCACCACGCATGCCAGCCTGTACAGGTAGCTATGCCACACTACCATCCACTTTTTCACATTCAGCGTAACCACCATATGTTTTAGTAACCCCCCCATTCTGCATTATGGTTTTCAGTTGAAACTGAGCTCTGCTGGTAATACAGAGGCTTCTTATAACCTCTCCACCTCCTGACACACCCAATAGCATTCTGTGCATTTCTCAAGGAAACAAGAATCCCGGAGCAAGACCGAGGTAATAATTGGGACCCTTTGTAGTTCACAATATGGCGCCCCCCTCCCTTTCTGAGCGTGTGTACATTTACACAACCTGTCATCACTAATTCGAGGTATCCACCATATTGTCTTATACTAACAGGGAGCTTGACCCTACACCAAGGAGCACTTACAGGAAGGGCTCCACCGGCAAGTGCATCACAACGGTTGTAATTAAGCAACACAGAAGCCATCACACTTGAGTCTAGGGATTACCCTGTGCTCGAGACTTGACACAACCCAAGACCTGGGATCACAATATCGGCAGGTAAAGCCACAGCCGATCAATTTGAGGCTTAATTTAGTTTATAGAGTGTCAGACACATCCTGACCAACATTGAGATGGGGAATTATAATGTTTGTTTTTTGCATATTTATACAGGGTCTTCAAACAAGATGCCCCTATGAAGGCGGACTAAAAAGTGTCTTACGACCGCTGAAACGTGAAGAGTTTGGTTTGAGACCGAGCCCCACGTAGGCAAATAATTCTTTAACCTTTAAGACCCAGATACAACCTTTATTAGAGCCTCAGGACATTTATTGACCCTCACAAATTCCTGTCTTTTCACCAAATAGAACAACAGACGGGGAGGGATACAGGGATTGTCTCAGAACACCCGTAACTGGGTGCAAATTAGAGAACTGAATTCAAGTTTTCCTATTTTTAATTCACTTTCAATGTTATGTATTTAGAAAACTTTATGTCTTTGTTTTTTATGTTATTCAATGCTTTCGTCATGATGTAGCAAGATTAAGTTTATCACAATGTGTGTACTTTTTTGTATATTGGAAAGATGTTATTGTAGAGTTTAAACACACTTTGTCAACACACACTTTATCAATGTGAATTAAAGATCACATGTTTAATAAGATTTCTTCCCTCTCCAATATGCTCAATTATCCTAAGACCTTCACAAATAATTGACTTGGATGATTGAGGCAACACAAGTGTCACCCGCAAAGTAACCATCGCGTGATGACAAGAATTCCTCTTTAGATTTTTTCTTTTATAGGGGGGGGGATACACCTATATTTGCAGATTCTGGCTCTTAAAAGAGCCATGGGGGGCAGCTTGTGCCTTCCCCCATCCTCTACCACTCGGTACTCCACTGCTATTTGAACAAAGGAAAACATACCTTAATTTTAATCAGTCATAATCTTGTGGAAAAAAATCTATTAGCACGTACACATATAAGGTGCTCTGCAGACCCCAAGTTTGGAGATATATGGCATTTAAAAAGTGATACAAAGGATACTTGGTCACCCACTGCACTGCATTAACCGATGGCTTCTACCTTTGAATGAAAGGAAAAATCAAGGGAATTGCTGACATTCCAGTGAATCTGTTCATTTCGTCGATGGCTTTACAGTTCAGTCAGGTCAAGTCAACTTAGCCCAACATTTCAGGGACCAGGGGGTGATAAACTTTGGTCTGCTCAAAGGATGTTGCGCCACTGTTTCCATGTGTTATTGTGTATGTACATATAAATGTTGTGTGCACACATTGTATGTCAATGGAGATGCTGGGTGCATTTGTGTGTGAGAGAGAGTGTATGCAAGCATATGTTGTTGACTTTTGTGTCTGAATGAATGATAAATAATGCATTATTTGTATGTTCTATTGGAATTACGTTTGTCAATGTTATGTTGTGTCACTGGGTGCATGGCAAGCTGGCTGGAGATGTGGGGGGCCCAATTGAATTTTTAAGATAGGCCACCAGTCTTATGAAAGGTAATAACAGAGCCTCAGCAATGGACTCTTGTGGTGTTGTGTCTTGTATTATCCCTCAGGGATTTAGGTTGTTTGAACGAGGTACAAAATCACAGCGAAATTGACCATAGTCATTTTTGCTGCAAGTACGTTTTTACCTTGGTACAAAAATAAAACATGTCCCCCCAAACCACTAGTACACACATAACCCCCCCCATCCACTTACTTTTTCTCCATATGCCGCCTCTCCTATACACTGCAGCGTCAGATCCAACCATCTAATACAGGTCGGATCTGATGCTGCAGGGTTCCTTTTTCTCCTTTTTTTTTTGTTGGGTCCCCTGCCACCAATGCTGAGGAAGCGGGGGACACCCCCGCAACCGCCTAAGTAAAAAATACCAAAAATGGGGAGCGGGGGACACCCCCGCAACCCCAGCTCTTAATGCACAGTGTCTTCAGCTTCAAACTAATGGTGGTGACCGAATTCAGTGAAATCTATCATTCAACCACATTTTATCGAACAATTTGGCCAAAACAATCCCTAAGAGCCTTCACCTGTCCTCCCTCCACCCCACCCCTGACCCCCCAACATTTTCAGCAAAGTTACTCCACTGGCTCTGCATCCAACTTTGTCTTTCAGAAAATCTTCCTTCTCGAGCTCTCCGCTCATGCACCTCCAACTCTGAGGGTCAGACGCTTCTCCAAGCAGAGAGTTGTGGTAGATCTATCTCCTCGGCTGGGGCCTCCCTCTGGAACAGCCTCCCTACCTCTCTCAAACTTGAGCAGATCCACCTCCGGTTCCGTAAGCAACTCAAGACCTTCCTTTTCGCTTCCACTTTCTCACTTCCTCTCCCCTGCTGATGCACCTGACTGCTCTGCACACTGGTCACGTGTTCACCCTCTGAACTCGGGCCCAGGCTCCTGTATATCCAGTAGCCTTTCTGGTTTCCCAGCACTTTAGGGTCTGTATCTGCAACCCTACAGTCCCTTCTCTCTGCAGTTATGAGCCACCCGCTGGCTGCACTTGTGAGTTGACTGCAATTCCCCCTTCCCTTCCCCCCTGGCACTTCTCCCCTTCCCCACACTTGTGCGATCTGAATGACGCAAGTCCTAGTAAGATCGTTATTTTGTCCTCCCTTTGTTTACCGTCCTTGTCTTGTCGCGCCTAGAAACACTTGTGTACAGGCGTGTTATAAATATCATATCATATCATGTGGAAGGGGTGCCTTAGGGGTGCATAAAGGAATGTGAAAAAAAGGGAATTGTTAGTTTAATACTTGCTGACTAAAAAGAGGGTTGTTTTATGTGCTTCTACTACTGTGATTCTATTATTGAATTTACAGAGGAGGTAATGACAAACAGGGTTGTGTGTTTGCCTCCTGGTGTTTAACCTGTTCCTATCGGATCTACCCAAGGTATCAATAGCAGAACTTGGTTGCTCAGTGAAACTTGGCTAACACTTGGTGGGGTGTGCACTCTCGCTGATGACTTGACTATGGATCGTACCATAATTGGCGCCAAAGGCACATTTATGGCCCTAATTGATTCTGTTGATAAAAATGACCTGGTGTTTAATATGCAAAAAACGAAAATGATGGTCATAGCGGGTAGAAAAGCACACAGGTTTTACATCGAATTTAAAGTATGAACGCTAGAAAAAGTAAGTAGCTATCCGTACCTGGGACTTGAGCGTTCATCCTGTGGTAAATACAACATAATAATCGAGGGGGAAAAACGAAAGGCCCGTCAGCTAACGCATGCAATAGAAACGTTTGCAAGCCAGTCTGCAGGTTATACACTGGGAGGTATAATAAAACTGTACACGCAAAGCTATGCACCAGCAATCCTCTACGGCCTGGAGGCCCTTGAAATGAGCGATTTGTCATGGCTGAACGTCCTAGAGGGTCATTTTTGGAGGATGATTCTTGGTCTCCCCCCAGGGACCCCTGTGGCATCTATCAGGCTTCAATTGGGCCTGATATTGTTATGGGCACAGTTCTTGATTCGTAGAGGTACATTGAACATGAAACCCAGGTGTTGCCCGCAGTGTCCATTGTTGAGTATCCTAGGCCAAGGTTACATGAGGAGTACCTCTAAAATCAAGGAAAAAGCTTTCATAGTTTAAACGAGGATTGCTTTAAAATGATTGATTGGTCATCTGATTTTAATATGGGAAATGATTTCATGACCCTGAAATTAAACTGGGACTGGGTAAGCAACTTAGCCTCCCTGGGGAAGCTAAAAAACTATAGTCATGTCTCAGGTGTGACGTATAAATATTTAAAATCTGAGCAATATCTGGTAAAAAGTCTGAACCCATTGGTAAGAGACTTTAGATTTCGATTAAGAATAAATCAACTACCACTGCTCACGGTGCAGGAAGAGTCTATACCCAAATCCCAGTTGAAGAGCAGTTTTGTTGTGTTTGCTAAAACAGAAATGAACCTAGTGCTAGGCATATCTTGACACAATGTCCTGAAATGTATACCTGGAATATGAACTTTTTGGGTGATTTCGTGAGCCAATATGATGCCATCAAATCGGATACTTTTTGGGCCTACTGTTTAAACACTGATACAGGAAGAGTGCAAATTGCATTGTATAGATTGTGGACCCAGGTTAAACCACGGTTGGGGTAGCTGCATCGGAATATCTAATTGAGGACGAAACTCTAAATGAAATCTTAAATGAAATGACATTTTAAATGGAAATTTTATATGTTAGGTAATGTAAAGTATTGAAAATGAACACTTTTAAATGTAATATACAAATGTATATGTGATGTGTATTGTAGGTAGATGAATAGTAATGAATTGCAATGAATTGTAATATTGTTTGGTTTGTTTGTCTAAATAGTAATTTTTGTAAAAGTTCATTATTTGAACTAAAAACAAATAAGTTTTATTATTATTATTGAATTTAACTACACAAATAGAGGGCAGGAGGAAAATTTACAGAATTCAGATTCTTTTATTTTTGTATTCACATATTTGAGTATAAACAAACAGACCAAAACATTACAGACAGCACTGTGGATCCTCCCACTACCCTAACCATCCCCCAGACAACAGACCACATATTACAGAAAATCGAGAAATCTTCACCAAATTTTTTCAAAAAGATTACTCTTCTTTGTTCATATTATATGACCTTTTCAATCAGAGAAATGTTTTTGAAGTTCGTCAAACCAAGCTGAAACAGAGGGCAATGTATCACTCTTCCAGTCCCTAAAAACAATTTCTTGGCAGTTAGGGCAGCCCAGAAAGAACAGTATTCCTGAGGGTAAGAAAGATCCTCCACAAGACCTTCCTCACCCAACATCAGTGTGGCAAAGGCAAATTTTACATTAAGTCTAAGTATCTTATACATGTTAAGCGCTATTTCATTCCAGAAGCTTCTCATCCTGCTACATTCCCAATCATGTGACTGAATCACTCATAACCCTTCTAAAGAGCCTCTCTGGGGTCCAGTAAACCCTATTAAGGATTTTAATCTGTCTCACCCTTTCACCTAAGTTAAGGGAAGTTAAAGGCATGTCATTGCCCAAGCTGTGTCACCTATTCCTTAGCATGTCAGACCCCACATCCTCTGCTCAGGCATCCTCTCAGGAGGATAGCTCGGGGGCAGCGTGCTCACCTTGGAAGCAAGACGACACGGAACAACACAGGTTCGATCCCCGGGTCCACGCTTAGAAACTTCTGGGTTTAAGCGCGTTATAAATAACCTATCACATCATATCATTAAGCAGATCTACATGTGACCCTTATTGCTAAGCAAGGGTCTGTATACTTTAGATGCAAGGTGACCTTCCTTCTTAAAATCTATTAAGCTATCCGATAAGTACTTGCCCCTGGTAGGTTTTGAATCGCCAATTGCTGTCTTGAACAAACAATATTCTCCATAGGTGCAATCATTAAGGTTTCTCAAGGTAGTTAACTTATTGAAAGGTATCCCCTTGTTGTTGTCAAAGAGGTCCCCCAGCCAACATATATCATTCAGCAACCGATCGGGCACAGAAAAACATCCTCCATCCGATCCTGACCTTAGGATTTAGCCAGATAGATGACTTGGCAGAGAAAAATGTAATTCACATTCAATGATTTTGTAAATGGATGGATATATATTTTGATTAAAATGGGAGCCTCCATGGAATTGACAGTATTCAAATGCTACAAAATAAATACATTAACCTGTAATACTTCAATGTAATTTCGATGAAAACTAAATGGAAAACAATCAAACGAAATCTACTTATAGTTATCTTTTCCAGTTCCATCCCTACCGGCCATCTAGCCTGATACAAAGCTAAATCTACCCTCACCCCCTTCCAGCCTTCAGAGCTAATATGTGACTCTCTCCATCCAAGGACCCCTAAACTAGGAGCATGACCCTGCCCCATCCCTACTGTACTTCATGTCCGACATGTTACCAACTCTGTCCTTGCCCTATCACCCTTCAAACTTGACACTGCTTCAGCCCTACATGCCTTTGATCATGACATCTCACGGACTCTACTACAGCCCTGCTAATATTCAAGCCAGGTATTTGACTTACTCTGTCTCAGCCCAACTAGCCTGCAAATCCAGCTCTATCATTGAAGTAGTCATTCTGCACAGACTGCAGGGGGGGGGGATTCACCTCTGGTTCCTGCAAGTGGAAATACCAGAATTCTGAAGCAGGTCTAACCCATTCCCCGAACGTGGAACCACCCACTGGTGCCCCAAGCGGTCTGAGGACGAGCATTCCCTCAGAGAACAAATCACCAGGTGACCTCAGTTTCACAAGAGCCCACTGTATATTGTTTCTTTTTCCAACCATTCACCAGGCTCAATGGTTCCTCTGTGAACCTAAATCTATGTTCCTTTCTTGGGCCATCAAAGCCATCATTGGCTCCAATGATCTCGGCCACGTCCACAGTCTCTCCTTTCATTTTTACACCATAGCTTTTGCTGTCCCATTCAGATAGTCACCCATCACACTCTCTGGGCTCTTCCCTTTCCCACCTGCACTGCACTTAAAGGCTGTCAGTCTATACTTGATCTCAAGCATCCCCCCCCCTTAAAGTTTAAAAGAACATTTAAGTACTTCTCGATATGACTGGAGGTTACATGCCGAGGTCCCCCAATATACATTTCTAGCATGTGCCATGCTTAATCCCCATGAATATGCCTGTCAATTAAAGTCCTTTGTAATCTCTAATTAACAATATGTTTTTATATAGTGCTGCATGAAGGATACCTTGTGCTTCTAGGCTGATTACTTGTATGTTATTACCCAGTGGCACTCTATTTATTCTCCTTGGAAGGATGAAGGGCTGACTAAAGTTCCAAATCTAAATATACAGAGGATGACTGCAGGGGTGTGGGAGGTGCACAGTGGGTGTGCAGCACTTCACAATACAACAGATGAAAAGAGGTGAGGACGTACAGAAAGGAGTGTATACTAACAATATTTTTATTTAATTCACACGTCTTTGGTAATCCAGATACCAATCAGTCCTAGAGAGGAGGTTATAGACAGTCACGTGTCAGCTGCACCTGATATTTGACTGACTCGGCCCTGCCAGCCTGTCTGTAGGTCCCACTTAGTTCCTGTGGACTATGTGGCAGGTAAACCTACTGTGTCTTCATGTCTATGTCTCCAGTACCCAATGATACACATATATCCCATGCTCCTTTGTTCAGCGCCTAGAGGAGAAGTCCTCCATGGCAAGGTGGACAGACCTGGCTGAGGTCGAATCTGGAGGGTCATATTCTGGTATAGAAGGACTCAGTTTGGATGATGGGGAAATGGAAGTCCAGGACCTAGGCCATTGTTAGACCTCAGGCTTGTATCCCACCCCCGTGGTTGAGGCAATGTTTGAGACACCTACATTGGAGGATGCCAACCACATCATGGTGATTACGTGGCTACAAATATACTACTCACAAGATGGCCCCTACGCATTGCATGGCGATTACACGTTCAGAGAGGCAGTTTCTTGTCGCACTCAACAAGTACTCACAGAAGACGGTAAGGTGCGCATCGCAACTCTTCCATGCTGCACGGCTGCTTGTTTTCCTGCTCTCTTACCCGCCTTTCCCTGCTCCTTTGCCCTTCTTGTCCACTTTCGCCCGCCCTTCTTTTCATTCCTGTTGCTATTGATGACTCTTCCCCAGAGGAGGGTCTGAACGCTACTTTCTGCTCTTCTGGAATGCGTCCTCCTACGTGTTGTATTGTAAATGTTGCTAGAATGTGGAATGCTACTAGGTCATAGAGGGAATGATGGAATCTTCTGGGGAGATGTGGAATGTAAAGTTGGCAGTTAATATATGATGATTAAAGGGTATGGTTCAATTGGTAATAGTCTCCAGTGTTATTGATAACGGAATGATAAAACAATAGCGACGAAGATGAACAGGGCAGAGAAGGATGACTGACAGACAACAGATAAAGCGGGACCAAGAAAACTGTGAAAGATTCGAACATAAGCTGCGGAAGATTGAGAAACTGAGTCTGGAAAGCAGAGCAAAGAAACAAGCACTTATGTTAGGATACCTTTGATTAATAGTAATATGGACAGCGAGTGGCATCAAAATGCGCAAGAAAATAAGCAATGCATTATTTAAATAATTCAAACGACTTACGCGCATACAGTGATGCAGAACGCGAATGAGTTGACAGAGCGCGAGTGCAGGATGACGTGAGCTTATTAGAAAAGGGCACCAAAAAAGTGCCGAAACGGGCCTCCAGTGACGCGAAATCATTGGAAAAAGGCACGCAACAATGTGCCTGAGACGTGCCGCCATTTTAGAAATATACTGTATGATTGAGAAACGTTACAATAGTAACCTGATACCGGCAATCATACAGAAAGGAACAACAACGAAAGCGGCAAGACGCTGCAGAATCAATACAATAATACATCATACAAACATTATAACATTCAATCAAAGCAACAATAGCTCATCATGACAAATAAATAAAAGACAGCTGCAACTAAATTGTAAATAAATAAAACAAACAATTAATAGCACCAAAGGACACGAAACAACATCATATAACAATACTAATATACAGCACATATAAAGAATATACAAGAAAAGCTGAAAATGTCGTCTGATAATGCAAGTGGAGACACAAGTACCTCTTCACAAGTCACATCAATTACCCCAGTTATATCAACAGACCCAATAAACTTCTTGAGAAAACCCACTCCCTTCAATTTAGAACCACAGGATGACCAAGGGCAAAGATGGCAGGAGTGGCTAGATGAATTCAAAGAATTTCTGAGAGCAGTAGGAAATCAAAATGTTGTTAATAAATTAGACATTTTCACAAATTTAGTAGGAAGAGAAATGAAAAGTGTTATTAAGACAATATCACCAGATGAAAAAGCGACCTACCAACTGTGGATAGCAGCATGGATAGCAGCAATAAATGCAAGAATTGTTGTACCACCAAACAGAGATTATGAACGCTACATTTTCAATCAATGCACTCAAAGCCCAAGTGAAACCATTGCGCAGTTTGCATTGTGTTTACAATGGAAAGAGATGTATTGTGATTTCTCACATTTCAATGACGATGAAGAAATCAGACTACGGATTATTGAAGGGTGTCTGTCATCACAGTTTAGAAAACATCTACTAAGGAAGTCACTTCCACTGAAAGACGTGCTTGAGCTGGCACAAACTTATGAGAGGGTGGATACACAGGCAGCTAATATAGAAAATCCCAAAGGGCTGGATACCATTGCCATCGTAAATCAGAGACAAGGCACACAATAGCAAAGGAGGAATTTCAATGAATCTTTTTGGAACAATAGTCGTAAGGTTGGTGGTGGTGGAGAAAGACAGTGTTACAGATGTGTCTTCGAATTCCCGCATAGAAGTCAGTGTCCGGCACTAGGTCATATGTGTCTACATTGTGGACAAGAAAACCATTTCCAAAACATGCGCAGGGAAAAGTTGCCCTGGACACCAGTACAGAAATCAAATGCTCAAATAATTCCAGCTCGAAGATATGAAAATCAAAGACAATTTAATGCTAGAACAAAGATAGAAAGACTAAGTGGCAATGGAAGACCAATTTCAAATCAATCAATCAGAATTTCGACCAGGATTTGTAAGAAGCATGGATGATCAGGAAGAAATTAAACCAGACAAATGGGAACTGAACAAATACTCATGCCACAGATAAACAATGATCAAGAATGTACAAATGGAATATGTAATGATCCTTATGAAAATCCTCCAATTGAGGACAGGAAAGACATTGACAATGATGGATACCTGGATTACGACATGTACAACAAAGAATATGTGAGACTGATATATGATGTATCAGGTGGAAACAGAGCCATAAAAATAACAATAAGGTTAGGGAATCAAAACATACCATTCCTGGTGGACACTGGAGCAACAGTAAATGTAATGAGCAACAAAATATATGAAAAGATAGCACATTTTGTCAGGATTAATCAGGTGAGTACAAAGGCAGCGAATATGGCAAGGGAAATGTGCACAAAATCGCACAGTGAGTAACATTGAATCAAACAACGTGCACACAAGAACCACGACTCATGTATACTAAAACCCAGGAATGCAGATAGAGTGAAACAAAAATACCAATATATGAAAAGGGATGTGGGGTAAGCACTTAGAACCTCCTTATGACTGAAAGGAAAGTCGGCAAACTCCTTACCCACTATGCTATTACAGATACTGACAGCGCTAAGCCCACGTAGAGGGCAAGCAAGGACAGGATCTGTGCGCTGACACTCTGGATGATACTGAATAAGGAACTTAGAAACAGTACTCACGAGAACCGGAAAGACCACTTGAATGTCAGTAAACCCACGAACCCAGTTGATCAAACAGGGACCCAGAAGGCTATAACAGTAATGGGTGAAGGATAACTAAATACCTAAGACCTAAGTCAAAGAGCAAGTATGAATTGTGATTAAAGAAATAGTGAGGAAAACAAAAGGCATTCACACAGGGACTAGTTACAACAGCAGCCCACACCTAAATAATCAAATGGGAAATAAATGCAGAAGTGAAATGGAAAACATGGAATGGATCCCAATAGGAAGTAAGGATCAGGAGCAGGGAAAATGATATCACAAAAGGAAACCTTTCCCACCCATCCAAGGAGAAAAGGCAGGAAGATAAATCTAAAAAAGGAAAGACTAATGCATCAAGTTTTTCAGTAGTAAAGGATAGCATCAAAGAAACAGAAAACACAGGCAAATTGGGCTGTATCAAAGGGTAAAGCACAGAGAAAGGCTGCCTGCAGACAGAGGAAGACAGAAAGGGAAATCCAGAAAGCAGAAATCAATTAAGCACATGAATCCGAAATCCAGGGCGGAGGAACAGAAACAGGAACTAGGAACTAAGCACAAAAGCTAGGAACAAGGAACAAGGGACTAGTCACAACAGGAACACTGCAACGATGACCAGCGCTGGACTGAAGCAAACTGAGGCTTTTAAAGCTGCTTAACGAGCACACCCCTCAGGTGTGCCGCCTGCTGCACCTGCAGCCACAGGTGTTGCCTATCCTCCACCCAACCTTGTCCTGCAAGGGAGGAGGTGAAGCAGTGAGCCAGGCATTCTGGGAAGCATAGTCATTTGATTAAAGTAGCATGCTGGCTGCCAAAAACCTGGAATGGATCCGGAAGGGAAGTAACTTGGAAAATAAGGTTTTAGCGCTCCCAATTCTTCACAGCACTGTAGCATTAGGTTCGGAGGAAATATCCAGTAGGGAATAAACCCCAAAACATGCCCCCAAGTGGCGGGAACGGGAGCGAAGGGAGCAAATCGTGACACATTTATACCCATTGTGGCCAACAAAAGCAAACATATTTCAATGGGGAGCTATAAGAACGTTGACTGTAAAAGGGAAGTTCACACGTGATCTAGTACATAAAGATACTCGCATGCCTGTTGAGATGTTTGTCATATATAGTCCTGTAAAGAGGAGATGTCTCATCAGCTGTAAGACTGCAACAAGCCTGAAGATCATCAATGTGAATTACAACATATCTGAGATGATAAAGGGTATGCCTCCTCAAAAACAGGACATACAAACAATAACAGAAAACACAATGAACATAGAAAAATGTCCCAACTTGTTCAAAGGAGTGGGGAAGTTAAAAGGAGATGTAGTACATCTTCACATTGACTCGCAGGTTCAGCCGGTTCCCCAACATCCAAGTAGAATAGGGTTCCACCTCCAGGAAAAAGTGTCCAAGGAACTAAAACAACTAATTGACAATGATATAATTGAAAAGGTGGAAAGTGGTCCAACACCATGGGTGTCGACGTTGGCAGTGGTTCCAAAGGCTGATGGACGCATTTGTTTATGCTTGGACATGAGGATCCCTAATGTAGCTATACCAAGAGAGAGACATCCTGGACCTAGCATTGAAGAAATGATCATTAGGTTAAATAGAGCAACAAGATTTACAAAACTTGACTTAAATCAAGGATACCACCAACTTGAAATTGATCCTGAGTCCAGATACATAACCACATTCACAACTCATGAGGGTTTGTATAGATATAAGGGGCTCAGTTTTGGAATATCATCGGCAGCGGTAATATTTCAAGAAGCAATCAGGAAGGTAAATAGTAGACTAACCCTAAAGGAATCTAAATGTGATATGAGTAAACAAAAATTACGTTTTTTTGAATATGTATTCTCTGAAAAGGGAATATGAGCAGATTCAAACAAAGTGAACACCATTCTTGATCTAAAACCGCCAAGGGATGTGACTGAATTAAGATCATTCTTGGGAATGACAGGCTATTGTGCTCTTATGTGCCTGAGTTTGCAACATTAACAGATCCTTTGCAGCAACTGTTGAAGAAAGAGACAGTATTCTCATGGGATGAAAAATGCAATAACAGCTTTGAGTTAATAAAAAAGGAACTTGTCAATGGTCGACAGTTAGCCTATTACAACCCTGAATGGGAAATGGAAGTCACTGTAGACGATAGCCCTGTGGGACTAGGAGCAATTCTAGCGCAAATTGAGCCAGGAAAAGAGGATGGAAGGCACGTTATAATGTATGCTAGTCGAGCATTGAACAAAATCGAACAAGCATATTCGCAGGCAGAGAGAGACAGTTTAGCTGCTGTGTGGGCATGTGAAAAATGTCATCATTTCATAATTGGAAGACCATTCACGCTCATAACTGATCATCAGGCTCTAATATCATTATTTGGAAATACGAGAGTTAGAATGCCGCCACGAATTGAAAGATGGGGAATACGCCTGCAGGAATATGACTATGTTATTGTGCACAAACCTTGAAAAGAGGCAAACCCGGCTGATTACTTATCTCAACATCCACCAGAAGAAGGTGATGATAAGATGCAAATGGAGGCAGAAAATTATGTGTCATATTTGTCCATTAATGCCTTACCACCAACAATATCATGGGCAATATTTGCTGAAAAAAGCAAAACTGATCCAACAATTCAAGCAGCCATACATCTGAATATGACTGGTCAGTGGACAAAGATGTTGAAAGAACATTAGGTGGAAAGAGGAATAGATATGAAGGAGTTGCGAGACTGGCGAGAATCAGTGGGGAATTGGCATCAACAGATGATGGAATACTCCTTAGGGGAAATTGACTAGTGGCTCCTAAAAGTTTAAGGAAACGCTAGTAATGTTGGCACACAAAGGCCATAGAGGAATAACAAATACGAAGAAGATACTGAAAAATCAGGTGTGGTTCCCGTGGATGGATATCATGGTTGAAGATATTATAAAAACATTTCATTTTTTGCATGTCAAGTGTCTGCATCAGATAGCAGTGCTTGTCCACTTCAAATTGTCCCCTTACCAGATGCACCTTGGAGTAGAGTATCCATGGATTTCTATGGACCGCTGGAAGAAGGGGGATATTTATTAGTAATATTGGATGAATATTCGCAATTCCCTCTTGTAAAACATGTAATGTCAACAGCGTTTCATCATGTGGTTGGAGTTTTAGATGAGGTGTTCAGTGAATGGGGAATTCCCAAAGCAGTCAAGATGGATAATGGGCCTCCGTTTCATGGACATCAATTTGAGAGATTTGCAGCATATTTAGGATTTAAACACCAGAAGATTACTCCATTATGGCCACAAGCTAACGGAATGGTTGAGAAGTTTATGCTTGAAAAGCACGAGACAAAGAGCTCTAGTGGACAACATGTCGATAACTCAAGCAGTGTCACAAATGCTTAGAAGTTACCGGAATACTCTGCATGAGATGACAGGGTATTCGCTGTCTGAGCTAATGATCCAGTATAAACCCCAGACCGCAATTTAATGACTATACACTTGAAGAAGATGAAGAGATAAGGAGATGGGATGAAGAAAGGAGAAAGAAGGTCAAAGAATGGACTGATTACAAAAGGAGAGCAAAAGACAATACGATTAAAATAGGAGAACGTGTATTAGTACAGCAAAGGGTACGCTCTAAATTAGACTCAAGATACAAACCGGTGGTGTGGAAGGTGAAGAGAGTGAAGGGATCCATGATCACTGCCGTTGATGTGGACAATCATGAAGTAACAAGGATGTTTCAAGAGGACTATGATGGCAATGCTGAGAGCAAAGTGAAATGTAACTCTAATGGTGAAATGATTGAAAATGCAATGTGGGATGATATGAACACAGAAGATATTCAGAACAGTGGAGAAGTGAGTGGACATGAGGGTGGTGGTTGTGGTGGTCTAGGTTCTGGGGAAGACGTGTTTGCATCCTGATGAGTCAGGGTGTGGTGGAGAATCTGGAGAATATGATTCCAGAACGATACAGGTGGGAAGTCGTCCTCAGCGAGTGGTGCGTAAACCGGACCGACTAATTGAGCAAATGTAGACAGCAATTCATCGGCTTGTGAGTACACAGCAAACAATATCATATGTATATAGTTGATGTCATATTGTCATATGTATATAGTTAATGAATTTAAGCATTTTTTGTTACAACTAATTTAAATGATAAGTAAGGGGGGATTATTGTATTGTTAATGTTGCTAGAATGTGGAATGCTACTAGGTCATGGAGGTAATGATGGAATCTTCTGGGGAGATGTGGAATGTAAAGTTGGCAGTTAATATATGGTGATTAAAGGGTATGGTTCAATTGGTAATAGTCTCCAGTGTTATTGATAATGGAATGAGAAAACACTACGTTCTACTGCCACGGACATCACAAGGTATTTTCCTCCTTGGAAGATTTTTCCTTCGGCATAGCCTTTTTGGGAGCCTTGGCTCTCCCTGTTATCAGGGAAAGCTTTTGCTGTCAGAGAGGAAAGGCCTTTACTCTGCACCGCCAGTCAGCCCGCAAGACCACAAGTTAGGCAGTCCGCTGAGAGCCATGGATCTACAGATGAGTCTGAACTGTGGAAAGAGCAGCCACAAATCAAGCAAAGAGGGAGTGACCACAGAAAAACCACAATAGGGGAGGAGGCCAAACCGGCCAGGTGAATACTAGGTTTCAGCTAATTAATTTTAATTACCTACACAGAGTGTATATGACTCTGGCTAAGCTACACATTATGAATCCTTCCATATCACATGTGTGCCCATGATCTGGAGTGAGCTCTGTGGGCTTTTGGCACATGATTCGGGAGTACCAGGCTATAATTGCATACTGGAAAGGGGTGATGCTGTGTCTTAATGCTTTACTGCGTAGAAAATATACACGTGCAGCGGCAATCTGTCTGTGGGGGTTGATCCCGGGAGGAAGAAAGACAAAACACAAAAAGAGGATAGCACTGTTTATGATGATCTTAGTTAAGTGGAGAGTAGCAATATAATGTTCATGTGGTCCATCAATACGGCAATGGCTTAGGGACATACAACAGTGGAGGCTGGCAGAGGTAGAGAATATAAAGCAGTACAGGAACCCGGAAGAGGAAGAGTGGGTGGCGCGGGACTGGGGACAGATGTAAAATGAACTGGCTTCCACCTCAGACTTAAAACCCCCATGAAGAGGATGGATTTTGGTACTCGCCAGAATGAACATTGCATATGCAACTGGAAGTGGTAACGTAATGTATGTTTAGGGAAGTTATAGTCAAGAAAGGAAGTCGTTGATGGGGGATAATCAGAAATGCAGGGACGTCATTTAGGGGTCGCCAGAGGTCACAATTGCGACCTCTAAAAAAAAAAAAAAAACATATTTTTTTTTGTAATGCAAGCTCCTGGGCTGTGGCTCTTTACTTCTGGGGTGGCTGCCTTTCTTGTTCAGGCCCCTTAAAAAAAAAGAAGAAAAATAAGAACAGGAGTGCCACAAGTCTAGCACTTTCAGCACTGACCCTAAATAAGAAAGAATAGGAATACCAAATAATGTGTCTTTCTGGAATTCTATACAATAATTGCTAGGCTCATTAAATGTTTATTTCAGGCACACTTCAGGGGTGAGTCACTGATTTAGTCTGTTCTTAAACACCTCACTCAGCCTCTCATCCTTCTGAGGTCAATAAATTAGTACCAACACAGGTTGAGTGATATTGGGTGTATATTTTGTCTATATAAAGCGCTTAAGCATAAGTGCTATATAATAACACATCATTATCATTTGGTCCTGGACGTCTGCTTGCATACACAGTAATTTGGTAATATGGGCCTATACACACTGATCTTAATTATACATATGGCAATCCATTCTTGTATGAAATGTACATCACATAGTGATATCGTAACTATATTTTTCGTAGTGTACAATGCTATGTGATGCCGCTTCCTGTTTTGTCAACGGGTGAAATGTCGTGTTCCATAGCTACCCGCGATATCACTTTGGGGCGGGGTCAAATGACATCACTTCCTGTGATGTTATCAGGGGGATCAAGGGTCATGTGATGTCACTTCCGCTACCCCTGGCATTTTGGTGAAATGACGTCCCTGCAGAAATATAGTAATTGGCAACTCGGATGGGAGAGGGGAATAGGGATCAGTAGAGGGGTCTGAGGAGGAACAGGGAAGGTGGTACACATCTGTATGTTAACAGGGAGCACGTTATTCTGTTCTAAGAGCGACCAGGGTCAATATGATTATTGCCTGTAACTTTGTGACATGGTATGTTTTAATTTTGAAAATGAATTAAAAAAATAAAAGGCTGGCCATGCTGAATGGCTAACAACTGCAAAGGGAGCAATATATTGGGATATCCCACAGAACCTGAGGTAGATGGAGATACCCTCAATGCCACAATAGCAGATGACACCAGCAACCTTTTTATGCCTCACCCTGAAAGGGAATGGGGGGATTAGTTGCTAGTGGAATAGAGAGAGAGGTAGTTGCAAATCCTTAGATGTTTATTCATGCAGACCAGAAATATCTGAGTCCTGAGATATGAAGCTATGCGTTTAGTGGTGAGGGCACTTGTGTGTTTCAATCAATTTGGGAGTTGCGCTGTGAGACAGGATTAGCAGCGTGCATGTGGGGGGTTGGATAGCACTTAAGAAGTGAGCAATGGTTGTTCTGTTAGTTTGGTATATTTGTAGGCAGCTTGCTAATATGTGTGAGGATTGATGGTGAGCATATCCCAAGGTGGTGAGAGATTGAGGTGGGAGCGGCTTAGAGGGGGAAAGGAGTGAGGATTGCATTATCGAATATGAACCTCTTGACCCTGAATTATTGTTCCAGTTGGACTAAACATTTGGGAACATTTTGGAAGAGTTCTTATTAGTCTGATTCTATTTAAAGGGGGCATGGGTAGACCGACCCAAGTAACCCAATCTTCTGATTTCCTTTGTTGAAGCAGTGTGTGCGGGATGGGTGATGGAGAACCAAAGCAAAAGTCTCTGATCTCGTAAAGTCCTTAGCTGTGGTTTTGGTGTTCAGGCACATAACAAGTTGGAGAAAATGAGCGGAGATGGTTCCCTCTGTGCATTGTTTCTGGGAATGGGAGGTCTTTTTCTTGGTGTGGATCCATGTTGCTTGGGATTGATCAGATCTATAAGAGTGTTGTTCGAATAGAAAGGTTTTAAGGGACTTTCTGAAACTGAGGAGGTTTTGCTCTATGCAAAGCCATTTGGGGACAGAGTTCTAAAGATTTTGCAAAAGGTGATGATGGAAGCAGCAGTATGGATGGAGAATGCGGGGGTGTTCTAGGCTGTGGGTGCCCTCTGCATGAAGGCTTGTTTTTGTGTACAGGACAGCATGCAGAGTGGAATGTGGTTGGCTTGTCTGGTGTTTGTGTGGGTGATGGGTTTCTTACAATGGTTTTAACCTGTGGTTCAAGTGTGAGGAGCCTTCCCATAAGGAGACTGAGATTTTTCACCATTATATCATAACTATAAGTCTACCACAGGCGAATTAATCACTGCAGGTTTCTTACAGCTGATTTGACTTGAATACAAAATAGTCTTACGTTTATTTATTTAGTTTACCATATTAAAAACTTACACTAATCCCCTAGAAAAAGATTTAAAAAAAACACCCTTTTAAATGTTTTCTTTTTAAAAAAACATCCCTGCTCTATATAGTTAATTATGTGACTCCTCCTCTGCTTCAATCAGTGCACACAGTATAAACAGGACAATTTGACAAACGGGGACTGGAGCCTATGAATGTATCGCCATCCCACTAAAACAACATTTTGTCCTGAAGAGGGCTCTTAATAACAACAGCGGAACATCAGGGAAGGTGTTCACGAGACTCTGTTTAGCCGAAACATATGTAGACATCCCACTGACACCCTAAATAACGTTGTCTTTCTACAAATAACATCTGTTTAAACTGTCATCTGTATTTAGATAGTTTGCTCCTTTGTCAAAAATTCTGGCATTAATATCGTACTTGTATATTGAAAATATGATTGCCACTTACTAACCCTAGCCACCACTGGCATTAATTCTGAAGTATTGAGAATTGGGTTTCTTTAAATTGTATGTCACAAATTCTTAATTTTTCTAAAAATAGTGGTAATGCCTTGTGGAAAGCATATACCACATGATGTATTGAACTTAATTGTTGTTTAAAATGTGTTTTTATACATACTTCTCTGGCACGACACATTTTTGTCAATACATATGATACATGGGTAAAGAATTCTATCCTTTTGTTGAGTTTATATCGGACCACCTTATTAGGTAGACTAAGAGAGAGGTAATTGAGCACTCCCTTCATTGTGTAGCACACTGGAGGGAACTGCAATGGGAAGGTCCGAGGTGCAGAGCACACCGAGATGCTGATGACTGCAGGGAGAGGTGACCTGAGACAGCCCGGCATGGGAGCAAGAGCTCCCTGGAGCGGACTGGCATCAGAAAAGGGAGCCTTCTGAAAAGGCTGTCCTTTTCCCTTTCAATTAAAGTGATTGTTCCCCGTTCCCGAGAAGCCGGACCAGGGGTGTTTCAGAGGCAGAGTGTCAAGATGTCTTCAATCCTGTCTGGCGCAGAGGCAGCACGAACACCTGCCTCCCTGTAGGGTCTTGGCACCTGGACCTGAAAGGAACCACAGGTTACCGCGACCCACTGAGCAAAGAGGGTTAGGGTCTGTAGAGTGGATGGATAGAGGGTAGTAGGGTCACCGGAAAAAGGGTTAGGGAGAGGATGTAGATGGGGAAGGGGAAGTAGGGAAAAGTTGCTCCTCAGATCCTGCTGCCTCAACCACTGGTTGATCTTGTGGTGTGTTCTCCGCCCTTGCAAACCACACACATTCACACCTTTACCCAGCAGTATGAAGCCTTTGTTGTGGAACTTGGAACCACACCTTGTGAGCTTTTTATTGGAGCTCTAATCACAGCCTGCAATCATCATGAGACTTAGCATGGGCCTTATATTCCTCACTGCATCACTGCATTACCTTCATGCAGTTTTAAAAGGCGTGTGCTAACATACACATTTACATAGCACCTTGTGACATTACTCTTTACACATTGTAATAAAACTAGAAATGTGCTTAGCTGCGGCTCGTGGTTGTTTGTCCTTAAGTGTTGCACAGGAAGTCCCCGAATGTTCTGTGACGAGCTCCACTGGAAAATACCAAAACAACAATGAGCGTGAGCTGGGCTAAACCTAACGTTCTTAGCACTATGCTTGTACCCCCAAACAACGTTGATATACCACCCCCACCAAAACCTCGATTACAAGGACTACCATCGCATTCTACAAACCCACACCATCTGCAACAGTTAGTTTGTGATTTATGGAATACAATGTCCATGCCATTTACTATACATAGGCAAGACAACCAGACCAGTAAAATAGCGGATCTCAGAGCATAGATTCTGCATCAAAAACAAAATACTGGACAAGCCCTTGGTCGAGCTTTTTAACCGACTAGGACACACCAATGATGCCATCTCTTGGACTATCATACAGCAATTAACTCCACAAAAAAGAGGAGGGGACAGGGATAAAGCACTAACGAGACTAGAACAACAGCTAGTCCACAAACCTGACACCGTCAGAACAGGTTTGAATGTGTCTGTAGAATGGAAACACTTCTACAGCCAGTGAAGTGCTTGGGATTGTTTACTTTCCAGGTGACCCTCACATCCCCCACGTATTATGGGGTTACTTGTTTTTGTTCTATGCTGGGTAAATGACATACCTTCTTGTTTGACAGGCTATCAGCATAAAGTTGTGTAGTCGACCCTCTGTCACCTACCTACTTAGTATTTGTCCTTTTTAATCCATCTGTACTGCAGGCCTAGCTGTTTGGTTGAAAATTACTAAATAATGATGACATTCATATCCTGTTATTGCAATCTGTACCATTCAAATACATTATCATGAACTGCATTCCATATGTATACTGCCACACACAGTGTGAGGACTAACGAACAAATGGTTCTCTAAGATGTTTTTCATATATAGTCGACTGCAATTGTCAAAGCATACATGACTGTATAATTGGGCTGTGGTCGCTTAAATGTTTGCTTTTTCTGTTATCATCACAAGCATTGTCTGCCCGTGCATCCCAAGTGTATATCGC
This sequence comes from Ambystoma mexicanum, assembly GCF_040938575.1. NCBI lineage: Eukaryota > Metazoa > Chordata > Amphibia > Caudata > Ambystomatidae > Ambystoma > Ambystoma mexicanum. The sequence goes on from NC_090933.1 coordinate 930,872,216, forward strand.
CATACAGCATGTGAGGAATAAGGAACACATGTGTCCTAACATAGCCGACTGCAGATGTTAATGTAGACATGATTTTATAATTAGGCGATTCGACTTAGAAGTCTTTGTTTTACTGTTTGTCATTATGAGCACCTTTTTGCCAGTGTAATGACAATGTAGAGATGGTAATTACCAATGCATGCCCTTGACATATGGCTCACAGCACAGGCAATCCCTAATGTGTATGGTTCCATCTTTCGATTACTAGCATACCCACTCTTGGCACACACAGAGTGCATACACCTCACATTGCTACCCTAGCACGTCGGGCGAGCTCGAGCTCCTCCGCCCACAGTGCTACTCGCACGCACCTTCCCAATCTTGCAGCACGCATTATTCATGCACACGGCCAACACGGTTAGCAGGCCCGCCCCCCGGGCTCCCATTGCGGCTGCTGATTGGTCTTTGAACGGATGACGCCCCACCAGGGGTGCTCCACCGCCTAACCAATCAACACGACCCTTCAATTTGATTACCCTGGGTCGTCATGATGACGGTTTCACTTTCTCGCGGCTTTTGCGTCCAGAGACGCCGTGCCGCACAGCTCAGATGACTGCTTTGAGTCACGGAAGTAAGTGCAACATTATGTGCCTCTGTGTGAACTACATATTTGGGTGAATAACGCTTCGAATCACGGAAGCGCGCGCCACACGATGTGCCTCTTCTTGGGCCACTTATTAGGCTGAAGTTTAGAACGCCGCCCTGACCCACCTTAGTACAAGTATTATACGTATATTGTTTGCGCACCAATATGAGCCACTTTTCGCTCTTGTATAACACGCTCCTTAACAATGTTGGTTTGCTCACCACTGTGCGTTTGTTGTACACAGGTATTGTCACTTTGTGAACAATCTGGGTTAGCAGCCACCATCCACAGTGGGTGTCTCCGCCATTATCAACTTAGAAGACACTTAGAAGACCCCATTTATATGTGGAACCAGGATCTGTACAGAACCCTCACAGACCCTTGTATGTCATTACAGATACACACTTGTTTCCTCAACGGCGCATTTAATGCCGTCCAGACATCTATACCAATGAAGGATGGTATCACTTACCCTTGCACTGGATAAGTCTTCTGTAAGAATCAGGCTCCTTAATAAGGGAGTTTTTCCTTCTTTTTTAATTAAGCATCCTGAGGGCGCTTATTGAATTATCAGTTTTATATTTGAGGTCACTACTCCACTCACCACACTCCATTTGTTGTTTATAGATAGAGATCCCGGGACAATCATTATTCCATCACACGTCCTGATGAAGGCCTGCTCACAAAGCTGCACCTTACAGCTCTCCTAGGCCGAAACACCTTTGTGTCGACGATAAACACTATCTGAACCGTGCACAGTTCAAGCATTGTTTTTTGTGATTTTTGTATATATGTTCATAAATTTGGGTTATGTTCTTTCTTGTAACTGCACAATTGAAATGATTGACCAAGAGTAGCAGTTTGTTGTTGTTCTTATTCCATTGAAATCCAGTCTTTTCCACTGGATCATACCTATCTGTATTGTTTTGTCAAATACCCCTGGGTACTCTATCCCCACCAATATTATCCAGATGTCATTAAAACACGTTCAGTTGAAAAAATGTATTCCTAGTGACTGCTGTACTTGTTAGAATGCTGGAGTGGTGTGCCTCTCACCCTTAAATTTCGATTTTATCTAAGTATACCCACCTGGGTTTTTCAGGGCCTTGCCAGGTGCCCTAATATTTAATTTTCTTCCCCCAAACAATGGGCAATGGTGCACCAATGGTGCGCGCAGATCGGGTTGCTTTCACCCGTGGCTCTGCATATGTGTTTTCTACAAAACCTCTGCTAGGCGATCGTAGACTGTATGTTTCAGGTTGCCTCACCCAGAACCTTGTTGAGCGTCCTATATTCACTCAGTCACCCCAATGATGCACTCAGCATGCGGGTTAATGTTCTGCCATGCGTGGCGGTCTCTACGGCCAAGTAACCATGTCTGCCATGCACTGCGGCTTCAGCCGCCATGTAAACATGCCCCTGAAACTTGGTTAGTCTTTCTCTTCTCTCGCGAAAGTAAACCAAGAGGCACTTATCTGTGAGCTGTTGCGGGGCATGCGGTGAGTTCAGGCGGGTTGAATGCCCCGCATAGGTTTGCTCTGGGCGGAGCGCTGGGAATCACGTCCGTTCTTCTCAAAAGCCGGAATAGCAAGTGGGAGCGCACGGGCGCGGCTCGCGTATGCGCAGTTTGTCGGGCGTGCCTATCGCATGGGTCTTTTCCTCCTGGCAGGCTTGTGGAGCACACGGCCTGCTGGGTAGTGTAGTCTCTTCGTGGTTCTTTGTCCCTGCATGCTCTGCCTGCAACAAGGATGGAAAAGCCTCCTTATGTACCGCATGTAGGGCATTTGCAAGGGATTTACAGGGCCAGGGTGACCATGGGTGTTTGTTTGCCAGATAAAATTCTGCTAACCTGCCCAGCCCTGACACAGAGGTTGGACCCCAAGTAGCAGAGGCTGCAGATTGTGTGCTCCACATTGTGAGTTTCTGTGCAATAAGAAAACTGGTGCGCGAAGCGTGAGGGTTTGAACATTCTATTTCGGCTGAAATACTTTGTGGCTCCACCGTCAAATAATAAGTGGAGTCATGTAAAAATGAAAAGGGCCTATACTAAAAAACCTATTGCCAATCCTTACAGCTAAATGCAAATAGTATGAGGTAGTGTTCACGAAAAAGAAACAAGCGTTCACAAAATGATATGTCAGGATGTTCAGACCGTTGGCCTCCCATGCCCACGTTTTCAGCACAGGACAAGGAGGTTCACTCAAGCAAAGCACACACTGTGGCTTCTTCGACACAAGGATACAGTTCCATTACCAGCATCAGGGCCTTCTGTGTCCAAGTCTCTTTACTTCTCAAAGCCTCTTAATTCAGAGGGCCTGATGTACCAACACAAAACACAAAGTTCCTTTCCTCTTATAAAGACTCACTTCAGGAGATTCAGCCTGGATACCCCTCTTCCAGGCTTAGATCCCTTTTGTATCACGGTCGTTACTGTGGATCCCCCTCTTCTTGGCTGAGATCTCCCTTTTTAGAATGTTCAGAGAATATTCTTTCTCTGGTGACTCACGGTTCACCCCGGATCCCCCTCAGCCAGGCTCATATCCTTCCTCTTACACATTTGGTTCTCCCTTAGCCGGGCTCGGAACAATTTCAGTTTGCATTAAACTATCGAAGACTTTCAAATGAGGCGCCGGACCACTCTGTGTATGGTATCTTTCTTGGGCTCCAAAGTTCAATCACTCCTCTGGTTTTCAATTATATTTGCGGCGCTCGTCACATACGTTTCACACACTGTTCTCTTTAGATTTCTTCATACATTGTTGCCCCTTGCAACCTTGCACTTAACACAGGCTGGTCTGGTATCAGTCTCTACGACTCACCGGCTGTGCTGTCTTTACTGGCGCTGCTTTGTTGTAGGAGCCAAGGACAGTACCACAGTGGTAAACGCTCCTCCCCACCTTGGTTATCGGTGCGGGAGAGCCCTGGGTACCTCTGACACACAGGGCAGGTTTCTTCACATTTAGTCCCAGGTCTTAGGCTTTTTATTTTCCAAGGTTCACTAAGGAAACAGTCTGAAAAGGTCAAGGGCACTTCCCTCCTTGCAATCCTTTCTGGTGTTGCTATCTTTCTCCTCGTATTAAACTGCCATCTTGAAACAGCTGCTTCCTCTTTGGAGATATTAAGGTCTCCAAAGATACTAAAACGTTAGGTGTCTATCTTGACTCCATGCTCTCACTGAACAGACAAACAAATGCACTAAGGTCGGCATCAGCCTATACCTGTAAACTTATCACCGCCTGCAGACTCTTTCTAAACTCCATCAACTGCATCACCCTCGCCAGAACACTCATTATGGCCAAAATCGACTACTGCTGCGCTCTCTACCTTGGGACCAGTCAGTCCAACCTCAATAAACTGCAAACTGTACAAAATAATTCCATAAGGGCAGCCGTAAACATCCCGAGACGATCCCACATCTCCTCTGTCAGAGCTGACTTATGCTGGCTCCCGGTAAAACAAAGAATTCCTTGAAAACCCTAGCCTTGACCCACAAATGCCTGAATAACATGGCCAAAAAGCGGGTGGCGTGGGTTTCCCAGTCTTAGCTTCCAAACTCTGGAACACTCTGTCTACTCCTATCAGAGCTGAACCGTTGTTCCAAACCTTCAAGAACAATGCCAAAATTTGGCTATTCTCTCATGATCTATAAGGCTCCCCGCTCAGCCCTGCCTGCCACTTGTAATATAAGTTATCGGTTATACACCTTCCTTTTGTATTTGTATCTTAATCTGCCAATGTATTTCTTGCTGTACATTTTATTGTATATATTTGTGTGTGTAAATTTACTGTGTATGCACTGTTTACTGTACCTGCTTGCAAGATGATGCGCCCGGTTGCCCCTGGGCCTGGTTTGCGCTTTATAAATAAATAAATAAATAAACAAATCCTTGTGTGCTTTGTCTTGATCAGAGTGTGCTTTTGTGCTATGCCTTTTATCTGTGTGGGGAAGTGTGATGGAAGTCAGGTGTGTGTAATGATCAGTAATTTCCTCACCTTGCCTGACCATTGTGTTGGGACATGTCAGATATACGGCTCTGGTATTAGTCCGTTTTCACTCACGGTGAGCTGTCCGTGAGAAATTGTTTGTGTCAGGAAAGGGGAGGGGGGCTTGAGTTCCTAAGTATCCTACTTGGTAGGATGGGGAAAAGGTATTACAGGGAAGGGGATACCACGTCTCACCATGTGGTGTCCCACTCCCACTCCCCGATAACCCCTCCTCTAGTTGATCCTACCACACTGGTCCACCCGCAGGAACTGGATCCAAAAGTGATGGGCATGTCCTGGCCAACTGGATGACAGATCCCCGGGGACTAGCGGGTGAGACACCATCTGGTTTATCACACATGGCACTGTGGAATGCTAAACAATCAGACCACTGCCAAGTCAAAGACAGGCTTTGTGTCCTTAAGCACTTTGCACAGATGCACAAGCCTAGGGTTTGATCAAAAAACCATCTCACTCTCCATAAAAAAGGACCCAAATGTTCCTTCCTTTGACCAAAAGGGATAACACTTCTTAATTAAAGGAGGATTGGCACCTCTCAGTGAAAGGAAACATCAACTTTCCCCAGGGCACAGTGAAGGAAGGGTGTGAGGGGTACAGCCTTTTGCCTTTGAAGACCCAGGACCTTGGACTATAAAGGAGCATGCGCCCACATCCTGAAAGCAGTCAATCCCAGACTTCAAATCCAAAAATGGGGAGTCTGGAGCAGACGGTGTGTGTTTGTTGTTTGTGTGCAATCACTCCAATTTCTTTAATATGATTCTGGGGTCACCCTACTTTGTGGTGCCACACCCCATAAAATACAGTTGAATCTCATGACAGATTCAGTCCAATTGTAGAAATAGCTCCTCCACCTTTACTTCCAATGGCTTCCAAAGCATCTTACCTATCCCTCACCCTCATCCCAATTATCTACCCAACTTCGCTTCTCCCTACCACTACTGAATGTTTTACCATACTCCTCCTTTGCCTCTCTGACAGGCAAAAAAGTGCTTCAACACCATAACTTATGGCAGTAGCTGCTATACAAATACAAGATAGCATTACATGATCAGCTTGCAGGGCACAGGTTTCGATCCAAGTAGGGCTAACACAACTTTCCATCTTTCCATTGTAGATAAGTTGTGAATCTAGTTAGATACAGGCAACTAAAAGATGATCACTGGTAAGGTCCGTCATTTTTATTTTTATATGTCTTCTTTTTTATAGATATATTTATAGATTTATATTGTAAAAATTGGGTAGGACTCCCAGAATCTGGCTAAATGGATCTATTTGATTTCTACGAAAATATTTCCTCAAATACCATTATATCTGTTCCTTTTTTTAACACGTCTTATCGCAAATCAATGCAGGGGGAGTCCCCTGCATCCACCATCTAAATCACCCCACCTTAATTAATACCCTAACCCAACCCACGTCACGTCTACATTGTGGTTAAACGTGTTATAAAAAATTCAATGTATTGGGCTTTGCTGAAATATTCTTCAATGTAATAGTAAAATATTGGCAAAACAACAGCTGCGAAGGGATCATTATGAAACTATACTTTATTAAGATAAAGGCATTATAAAAAGCTTCCAAGGTGATGCCTTTCACTCTCACCAAAGGAGCTTGATCATATGACGATCACTCAATATTTTAATAGTCCTGTCTCCATACTAAAAGAGACATTCTTTCTCTCTTTCCACAACACCTATAAAAGATCGATTTATTTGTGATGTTTGGAGGTCATATTGGAATTTCATCATACCTGAAGATGCATATAGTTCACTGTGTTACTCTTGAAAGACACTAACATGTACATTAAAGTTTTAACATCCTAATTAATTATATTGAGATCACTGAACGGCAAAAACATGATAATCTACCGTTGCACTCTGATGAAAATGAACAATGAATTAGAACTTATTCTGATGTCGTACTGGTCCACTATACTTTTATTGTTATTAGTGAGTTGGTTTTATTGTAAAAACCTTTTCACTACAATATAATTAATACCATGTAAATGACACATAACACAAAGCATGAAATACAACACACTTTGTCACTATAATACCTATTAATAATATCAGTTAGAATCAATAAAACCTCATCAATATTTCCCTTAAGATGAACCAATTAATATTTTAATTATGAGTTTTTATCATACTAAATATATTCAATTAAAAATGCAACAGGTCCAACAGTTGTGATACAACACTCCCTACCATCAAGCTGGATCATAAATTCTCATTGCAATCGAAGAACAGTAGTCCTGCAAAGTTTTAAAATACTTATGCTTTATAGATCCTGTAACGTCACAAAAATGAATTCGATGTTTCTTCTAAGTCTGAATTTTTGAACAGTCTGCAGGGTCTCTCATCCTTAGATATGTTAGGCCTAGGACTAACTGTTTCCCAAGTTGGCAAATTAAATGTAAACCTTAAATAAATATCACATGCTCTACTACACGAAAATAAAGTAATATATTTAGGGAACATTGTTTTTTTTCTGGGGAAGCAGGTATACTCCTCATAATGCATGTATGAACATAATTGATCCACAGTTTCACAATTGTCTAACGCATAGGGTTTCTTCACATTTAATGGATTATTAATGGATTATCTATTTGATCTAATCCTAATGGAGCCAGGAGGTAATAGATTTAGTTATCAACATAGAATGAAAGCTCTCAAACAATGAGTTATCTGGCGTGATTAGCATTTTCTGAAACAGGTTCGGTTTGGACCAAAGTACAAAATTAGCCAATGATGTCAAACCACACTTGTGTCTAATAACATACCCTGTTATAGATAATGAAAGACCCAAGCCGAGCTTCCAAATTGTCATTTGCAGAGAGTTTCAATATTGTCCCAGGTCCATTAACATAATTGTTTAACCATAAACTAAGACCAGAACAATTTTAGCTAAATAACGTTTACGGAGAGGAATACGTGAGAATTTACACAAAGTAAACCTCAAATAATATCTTCTTTGAAATGTGCCACTTAACAAATTCACTAAATGTTAGATAACTTCAGAGGTTATGGCATAGTTCTTAAACCATTCCAAATTCCTTAACTTCCTTGTATTTTGTAAAGTGCCACGTACAAAATACATCTGAAACATAATCTTGCAATTAATTATTCAATGCTTTAAATTGTAGGAAAACAGGCACCAAGTGGAAATAAAGTGAAAGAGATAAAGGGAAATAACATGCACAAGAACACAATAAACTTCTACTGCCATTATATGCCCAAGAATGTGTATAATTCTTCATCCACATTATGTCCCATTGGGAATTTAGTTTCAATTCGCTCTTGACACCATTTAGTGAATTCCATACTCTATGTATAGCAGAGAATCGAAAATCCTTAAGGCTTCCAGCATGAACCTCGTGAAAATGTTTAGGCATAGGATATGTGAAATCAGCATTTTTAATATTTCTCATGTGTTGAAGAATATGTATCTTTAACTCACAAGTCATGCTTCAGCGTACACTTTATTGCACCCCCATGTCAATACTTATACTACTGAGTCTGTTTCTCAAGTAATCTTAAAGTAGATATTTTCTTTGTGTCAGGAGTGTGGTTGCGGCCTCCCCGCAAATCAGGAGGCTGGTAAAACCCATGCACAAGCCTCCTCGGAGTTGGAGGCCACCATCTACTCCTGCTGTGACCAATGGAAGTGCTCCCATGCGCCCCCACGTTCCCTTCCCTCCACCCCTCATTTCCATAAATTTAAAACACACCCCACTTGCTTGGCGCTTCCTTGTCCCTCTCTGCCACCGAGAACACTGGTGTTCTCGGCGCATCCCCAACGAGGCAATGGCCACCATGGAAATGGAGAAGGGACTATGTGTATTTCCCTTCTCCCCGATCCATGGGGGCCATCTTGTTTTGTAGTTTTTTTTAAAGTTGAGAAACGGCATGTTTACCATTTCCCAGCGTAAAATAAGCCCCACTATTAGAATCCTAATAGCAATAAACCCCTCAGAGTGGGGGCAAGTAATGCCCTGGGTAAGAGTTAAAGCCCTCACTTCGCTTGGGCTTCTGGGTAACAGTATGAATTGCAGTTGGTAGCATCTTGGCAGACCTTGCACTTCATGCACTTATTGAAACCTTTACCGGAATCTTAGCCAAGAGGACCCCAACATGCCTTGCTCTTCTGACTTCTTTCTTACTACAAAAGCTGATACTGAATTATCTTTCTGAGAGTGTCATTTTCTATAGTTATTCTTGGGTGTGTTATCTGCTCCTTAAACAAGTCAATGTTTGCTGATAATAGATTGTTAATCCTGAGATTTGGCAACATAAACTTTGATGTTGTTACATGATATGCTATGTTTTACATTGATGAGCTCTTCACCCATACATCCTCATTTATATGTTAGACTTTGATTTGTAAGAGATGGTTTTCATACAATATGTTTCAGAAGGATATTACAGGATTCTGTTGCCTTCCACTGATATATTGCCCTTGATACATATCCGCATATGAATCTATGATTGGTTTACTGAGTTTACATGAGGGTCGACCTCATAGGTGAACATGTGCTGCAATGTGTCACGGATGTGACTGCCAAGAGTGCATGTGGATTTCATTTTGCCATTGTGCTAGTGGTTTAGCGTTGAGCTTCTGGTGGTGCAAGTGGGATTTCTGGATCCCAACAGGAGCATTATACTTCACTGGACTTCCCATTAGCACAAGGTCAGGTTACAGGTATCCTCCGGACAGTGAAATGGATATACAGGGACTCTGGTGGGTGGGTGTGTGTGGTTTTCCTCTAGAGCACCAGGAGCCTTGGAGATTTGTGATGTCATGGAGAATGAGGCAGTATTTTTCTCTATAGGTGGGTATGTATTACCGCCAATGTGCTTATATTTACATTGATATGTTTTATATCATATATATAATATAAAACGTTTGTACTGCAATAACCTAATGGTACAGATAAGAGGACATGCATTGAATGTATCTTGGATGTATCTGACAATTGTGCATGTAATTTGCATGTTATTCAGAGTGCATTCTTCAGCATGAAAAGTATAGCAGAGCCCACAACTGTAGACAGTTGCCCTAGGAGTTGATAGACTATTTATAGTACCTATCCCTCCCCTCCCCCCTTGTGCTGCAACCCATAGAACACAGCTGAGGCCCATGATACATTTGGACCAGCTGTCATAGTCACTGATAAAAAAAGTTATTGCTGCGCCTGAACACAATGCGCTGCATGATTCTATGTTTTAAACTAATCATATCTGCTGGTAATTGAATAGTTACCAAATTCTAATTACTATTTGCATGCAATATAATGCTCTTTTTATTTCCATGTTTGCACAGACTACGGTCTTCCGAAGGACCTTCATCCACCACAGCGCTTCGAAGCCATAACAATGGCAGAAGGTACTATACAAATATCAAACAATATAACATGTGCATGAAGAACTCTTTCAATGGAATTCCAGAGAATAATAACCTCCCACTATTCTAGCAACATATGTTTATCAAGACTGTGCTATATATTACAAATGTGTATTTTGTACACATGCGATTCAAAGCTCTGCCGGAACTGGCAGCTCTAACCAATGCTGCCACGTGTTCTCCAAATCAATTCATCTCAACTAGCAGTGGGTGCACGTCGCCACTGATTCTGCTGAGAGGTGGGTGCAAGGGCCAGGTCCATCCACATGCTATCCTGCAGGCACTATGTATCCCTTCACTGCAATACTCAGAAGAGGGGTGTTCGGGGTCAGATAGAAGGTTGTTGCTGTACATGTTCCTGCTGAAATACATGGGCATCATCATTTATGTTCAAATGGTCAAATATAAAAATACAAAACAATGGGTTCCGTCCGGTTCTCAAATCCAGTATGGGCTCTTGAGAAGATTTTAGTCGTGTATGAAGGTTGTGCCTTTCGAGCACAATGCTCACTTTTTTGGGGAAACACCTTGCCCCTCTCACAAAGCTTTCATATCATCTTCTGAGATGGCCGATCCATCTATGTTTTCCCCGACTGGTGATAAGAGAAACAGTCTCTTGCCTTCTGTCCCTAAATCATTCTAGAACAGTGCGTTTCTCCTCTGATCTGTAAATTCACTCCAGTCATGACTTCTATGTAATTTTCAAATTTATTCAACCGCTAAGGTAAATGAAGAGGAGAACTTCCCGGAATCTCCAGGAAAAACATGGTAGTGAGACCGCCCGAATTGCTGGTCTTTGAGATGTCTTCCTCCTTCAAAGTGTGCCGGATACTGTCCCCTGAGTGCCACTGTGAAATGCCCCACTTCACAGCAATGGGAGAGTACAGCCCATTCCCCGTCGCCAGTGTAGCATTCTGAAAGGAGGCGCGCCAAGTGAACAGACACTGTGTAAGGGTGCTTCGCAAAGTTGAATGCTGAGCAGCCTTTGCTTTACTTTACTTGTACATCAGGTGGACATGATACGCTGGAACTGCTCAGTGCCCGTGCCGTTGCAAACGGCTTCTAGCTTGGTGCTGCCCCTAGTGGGGACGTCCACTAAGCCTGGCACCAGCCAAAAGGGGGAGGGAGGACTCCCCAATAATCTGCCCTGGGCATTATGTGGGTGGGCACGTCACTAGGGGGCAACGCGAGGGGAGGCAGGGCCAAAGAGCAGCCTATATAAGACGGCCAGCGCTCCGGGGCACCCTCTTTGGTCCTGCGTCTGTGGTTTCGAGACAAACGCCCACCCTCCCTGTGGTTGGTACGATGTAATAATCTGTTTTCTCTACTGTTAAGGAAGCTGCACCCAACGCAGAAAGCTGAGGCGTGGCAGAGAAAAAGATCACCTGTAAGATAACTCCTGGCTCTATGTATGTACATAATTTCCACTCAGCCAACTGGTCCTGCCTCTTTCTTCAGGGGAACTACGCAATGCCAGATGATAAAGGAAGGTGTGCGATAAGGGGAGCGCAGATGTGGTGGCCGGTATGACTGTGGGTGTTATGCTGAGAAACGCCACAGGTGTGGGGTGACAGTGCTAAGGAGAAGCTCCGCAACCACATGTCGCTACAGTATTATTTACATGCTAGTCCACGCCCATTGCCTTCACTACGGAGGCTCCTGGAGGACAAGGCCCGCGATGTAGCAGGGGGTACTCATGGACAGAGCGCAGGGGTGGTCCCAGTCAGGAGCCTGCAGTTTGTTACCCATGACATGAAAATTGTCAATTTGAACCGTGAAGGAAATATTCAGGCATGTAGCATTCCTGAACTTTCCATGTGTATCCCCTTCTACAAAGTGTCTTGGAGCTTTCACAGCTCTGATAGCAGGTTGTATAGGCCGCTGCAAGAATTCAGCATCACAACTAGTGCACAGCTCCTATCCAGGACACACTACAAACCACACACTAGTCCACCCATGTACTTGGCCCGATCTTGGAAAGCTCCCAGACAAGCCACGGTTGCTACAAGCCTCGGCAACGCCAAATAAGAACCATACGAATCATATAGGACACTGACAACAAATAGTACATGGCACCAAACATAGGTGGCCATCGTTCATGAATCGAATTACTTTACTTTTCAGGAGAACCTTAGCAGTATCTGGGCTAACTGGTCAATGATAAGCACATTATTATTTCCTTCTAATCACTGAGGACAATATCATGAATCTTTGCATCTTGTCGCTCAACTGGAGAGTATTATAAAAGCGGGTTCACCTGCTCTCATGAATAACTACACATCATACTCACTCTCATGAACTGTGTACATGTGTCTGAAATCCTTGTTTGCCACCAGGGTGCTCTGTGAAGGGCCTGGCTGGTGGAGAGGATTGACCAGGAGTCGAGGTGTTAAAATGCTGTATTTATGAGGGCTTTTTTGATTCTTGGGAGAAAACAAATGTCAATATGTCCAAGGATGTCAATTTACCAAAACGCTGTGGGCAGTGGATGTGATGCCACACACCCAATGACATCACAGGAAGAATCCTCATGTGAATTGTGCCCTCAATGACATGACTGAAAAGGATGTCATAATACCTTCGGAAGATATCACCCGAAATTGTGTCACAAATGTTTTTTTTTTTTAAAACGAAACTCATTGTGAATTGAATAAAATGCCAAACTATACTGAAGCTGGCAAAAGGCTATTTTAGTTTTCAATGATATATTACCCTCAGTGCTGCCTCCATATGCCATGGGTGCCAGGGTCACACCCAGCAGAATCATCGAGCATCACTACCTTATGTCAGATTCCAGCACAGCCTTGTATGGCCACTCACTGCCATCTTATCCTCACATGCCATGTATAATCATAATACGCTAAAGAAAGCCTCACTTACTCAAGCACCACCATGGTATAATATACTGCGTGCAGGCTTAAGTTACCAAAGCAATGCCATCCTATGCCAGTTTATGCCTCACACATGATCTACCTTCAAGGTATAGGCTGACACGCCCAAGTGCAGGCATCATATGTCAAGTGCAGCCTTCAATTGCCCAAGTGCCACCATTTGAAAAAGTTGGATATGCCAGGTGTAGTCATGCTATGTAGGGCACAACTTCCCATACCCTTGTGTTTCCATCACAGGTCAAGTGTAGACTCATTTGATCAGGCACAAGATTGCATCGCTCAACCGCCCGTGCCACTTGACAGTAGTGGATTTAGGTCTGTGGGCACGTAGTCTACAAAACAAAACGGGCCCAAGCCTGGGTATTGAGGTGGGGCAGGCGAGGGCAATGGGCTCCGGGGAGGACGAATGTTGGCACTGCTGATGGTGTATTTAAGATATGATATGATATGAAGGCGTAACCGATTCTGCTGGTTTGCTCTTCGTATAGCAACAACTGTCCATAGTCACTTCTAGAAAGTCTCAATATGAACAGGTTCAAGAAATAAGGTCCTTTGAACTTAAATGATTGCCCGGGACCATGCAATTTGGACAACGTAAGATGCCAGTATTTGTGCCCAGGTGTCCTTATTCTAAAATGTACATCTTTACTTAGAAAAACATATCTACTGCCACCCTCTCTTTAGTTTAACACCAAACTATTAAATATGTTGTATTGTTTTCTTCATGAGCAAACCCCATTTCTTTTGTGTTTAATAAGGCGGATTTGTAGAGTGGCAAACCACATTCTAAACCAATCTTAAAATATAAAACAAATGTTTCCATTCCCCTGTGTGTCTATTATTCATGAATTTGTCTTGGCGTGCAGATTTTGATGTATATACATTTTTCATTAGTCAATTCCATGGCATCACTCATTTGTTGATTAGATCATTAACTGTTATATCTTGTTGCCTCCGTTCATATTCTGATCATTACTGTTTTTTCATTTGTCATCTGCATTGTTACTACTATTTCTTGTTCTTAATAATCTCAAAGATTATTAAACAAAAAACATCTGTTGAGTAAAACTAGAAAGGTTTAATTTCTTGTTTTCTATACAGCACTTGCTAACATATTTGGTCAATGTTGTAGCACTGTAAATAACAGATAGGAAGTTTTCAAATGTAATGGTACTCAAATTCCAATTTCTGGAATTCTCAAAAAAAGTATCTAGAAATAAGTGCATGAAGGCTCACAAATATGATATAACAAGTCACATGTAAGCATACTTTGAACACAGAGATGTCTCGGTGACACAAGCACACACTAGCGAACAGATAAAGCTCCACAATAATTCGGAAGTTGTCATGAAAAGCACCATTGTAGGTAAATGTTTCGTTTCTTTATGCCACTGGATAAAGCTCACAGTTCAGCAGAAACTGCGTGTGGTGGCGGCTGCTCTCTCTGTATAAGGCGTGTTACACCTGGAACGGCAAATGGGACCACTCACATGCTCAAAGCCAAAGTGGTTTACTTCATGGCATTAGTGTTGCTCACTGTGCAATACATGACTTTTTTGCATCCACGTGTGAGGGCGGTTGGCCAGAGGGCACAGGCGGTGCCAGTGTTGCCAAGATGATTGGCGGGGGTTGCCGCCCCTAAATGGCGTCCCTGATCCATGAGTCACCAAGGCAGCCGTGGAATGTTAATGCAGCACAGGGAAAACCGCCCTTTCAGTAACTAAGAAGACATTGACAGGCGTGAAAAAATGCGACGGACCAAGGAGTTCAGAATAGTCGTTTCACTGTAATTACGGACCACAAACGTGGGTCCCCCAGAAGACCTGAACGGGACGACCCCGGGTGCCGGACATTACAGACAGGTTCCACCCGTTGGAAGAAGAAAGTCGCCGTCCCAGAGCTGAGCGCGTTTGAACGGCCTTTCTAAGAATGCAGACGTCTGCTGCGTAAGTCTACGCAGGATTTGGGACTTGGCGCCAGTCCAAGCTGCAGCAGTTCCTCGAAAAGCTGATCAAGGGAGACACGGAGAAGGCCAAACATATGGCGAGTGCTGCGCGCGATCCCTGGGTGAAAGCTAAAAGGCTCAAGACAGAAATGTACAGGGTGACGATCATCTTCAGGGCCATGCTATTTTAGGGGTTATTTGACATGGGGCATGGCCAAATACCCCATGCAACCGACACAAAAGAAATTAAGATATCCAAGAATCTACAAACATTCATTTGTTCGCAGGCATTGGTGTGCATATGACTTTCAATACCTTGGCCCCTGCTGACAACTCAAATGAGGTGGAAAAATGCTCACTCACTGATAACTTCAACTGCCAAGCAAATGCAGCCTTCGAGCATTTGCAGCTCTGCTAGGCCCACCAAACTGCACATGAATCCATTGATGCCTCCACGCCAGGCTGCGACACCTAGAGGCCATGTACAATGTTGCAGTGAAACTGACATAGTCTGTGTGCAACTTTTACAGACAGGGCAGATTCTGTGTGTGTCAGTGTAAAGACTGGAGGGGGTATCTGTACTTCTGCCCTTTATATGGCATAGCAGACGCACAGAGCACCCCAGCCAAGTTTCTCTATATGGTAGCTGTGGACGAGCAACCAAGGCTTAAACTCTCAGGAGGTGATGCAGGCTGGTTCTTAAGTACAGTGAGTCCCCACGCCCCCACAAAGGAATGTCCACACACTATGTTATGTGCTAACACAGTTTGTTATATAAAAATAAGGTTCCGCAATTCAGTAACACACTTCGTACTCTGGTAATTGTAAAATGACAAATATATACCATTTCTATGGGGTACCACACTTAGCTTTAGATTCCTTTAAAATGCATCAACTGATGACAGTTATTATGCAGCATACAAATCATGCAGCAAGTGTATCAACATAGATCATAAGGAAGGAAGGCAGGTTAGGTTAAACAATGGCAGAATGGAGGCACAATTCTGAGTGAGTGTAATAAAAGTATTAACAAGCCCAGTCCATAAATGTTTAATAAGTCTTTCTTCCTGGTCAAAAAGTTTA
Source organism: Ambystoma mexicanum (assembly GCF_040938575.1). Lineage (NCBI taxonomy): Eukaryota > Metazoa > Chordata > Amphibia > Caudata > Ambystomatidae > Ambystoma > Ambystoma mexicanum. Next base: position 930,888,168 of record NC_090933.1, read on the forward strand.
ACCACCCCACTGTACCTGTAGTGGAAGAATTTTCTTCCACGGGTCGTCAATGGTGCCCATCGAGGGTGGACTACCTTTAAAGCAGGAGCCACTGGGCGTCGAGATCCTCGAAGAAAAGTGGAACACTGCTGTCAATGTTGCAGCTTTGACCTTTGTGGTGCTCTTCGACGATTGATTGTGGAAGTCCTGGGAAAACGAGGCGTGCAGTAAACCTCGATGCAAAGTGTTCGGTGCCGCAAAGAAGACTCATTGATGGATGTAGGCCCAGCAGAGGGCGTCATGTGTCATGAGTCGTGTTTGGCGGTCCTCTGGTCTGTCGATGCTGCAGCCGCAGCATGTACCTCGGGATAGCTACGGCGATCGGGACTCAATCAAAGATCCAAGCTGGACCTTGGATCTTTGCTTCGTCAATGTCCTTGGGACATCTTTGTTGGCTCCGGTTGGCGGGAAACCCACAGGTGGACTTTTCCTCGGTAGCCGGCGACCTCGACTTTCTCCAGTGGGACAAAGTGGTCAGCGGTGATGGCAAGGGAGCCCTCGTTCAAATGTTCTTAGGCAATGTAGAGCTTTTCGGCTCTAGGTGTCGAACAGTACAGTATCAAGATGTCCCCAATCCGAACTCCGGTCAACGGCAATGCACTTGGATGGCGTGGATGTCCTGGCAGACCCCTTCTCCGGATGTCAGACTCACAGAACTGGCTTCCAGGGTGCTTCGATGAAGAATAGCTGTTTTTTGACGATGGTCCTTCGTAGCTTGGGAAGAGGTTTCCTGCCCAGGTCCTCTCTCGGATCAGTCCTCGACAGACACAACCGCTTTTAGATTTCGTCGAAGGAAAGCAGCAGCAATCTTCTTCTTCCAGCTGGGTTTCAAGGGTGAGCTTCAAGTTTCAGCTTCTGAACAAATTGGGAAGTAAGAGGTTCCCAAATATGCACATCTGTCCCTCATTCACTCTGGCTGAGTCAGGCTCAGTCAGCCGATCACACAGAAGGGCATTCATCCAGGCAGGCAGACAATCAGGCTCACAGGCATTCAGGCCATTCACTTCCACCCAGACACCCATAACAAGGAATGTGGATTGGAGCGAGCACCCAGCCTTTCACCATACTGCATTCATGCAGTTTCAGGCAGGGCTGTCTCATTCATTGTGTCACACACACAGAAACCAGACATCCATAACACAGAATGCATATTGGTCACACACTCTATTCACACAGGTCCCACCCCAAGGGTGTACCCACAACATACAGTCACTGGGAAGGCTCCATCCAGTCTGGCCTGGAATTCCTCACAACACCATATATGGTTCATCAGCCCAACAGCCAGTCAGGGGAAGGGACAGAGTCAGGGCTTCCCAGGACTTTGGGCAACAAGTTAACCGGCAATAGAAACAAAGAGACCCCATGGGCCATCTTGCCTTCTATCAGGAATCCACTGATTCCTATGGCAGGGCTTGGGTATCCCAAAATGGAGGATACTCAGAGCACCTGTCACATCAGCATGAAGTTGCCACCAGCCCATACCCTGCTCTGTGGGCCACACACAGGTGCCCAAAAACATACACTAGGGGTACAGGGCTGTACCCCCACCCATGGGTGCCATAGTGGTATTCCAAGGGTCTCAGGCAGTCAAAATAAAAAGGCCCTGCCAATCCAGGTGATTAATACTTGTCTCAGGGACACCTATGCCCACCCTCATTTTGGGTGCATCAGTAAATGTGATGAGCAGCACACATTCTGTGCTTCTGATATCCAGGCCATCCATGAAGCCAGTCAAGGTAAAAATGTATGCATTCAGATGCGAAGCACCCATTTCATGAGTGACAACACTAAACTGCATGTCACGCCTGCAGACACTGCACCAGTTCTCAGCTGTGACACAGTAGAAGATTTGTAGCTCATGCACTTCCATTCAGGTACACAAAGAAGAAATGAAGATGTCCTAGAAGGGTTTGAAGAACTATTCAAGGGCATCGGCTGCTTCGCTCGCATGAAGTGTGACTACACATCACTGCAACTGTACAGCCAAAAGCACTCAAAGACTGCTGTTCCCCTTCCACTTACGATTTAAGGTGGAGGAACTACGCAAGATGGAGGAAAGTGGTATTTTTTAGACAGCGAGTGGGCCAACCCCATGGGTCTCACCAATAGTTGTAGCACGAAAGCCCAAGAGGCCTGATCACGTTTCCATCTGTGTGACCATGCGCCTGCACAACAGGGCAGTAAAGAGAGAAAGGCACCCTATCCCTGTGCTGAATGACCAACCTAGATAAAGGCTCCTGCTACATCGACACCTTCTCCTCACACATAGGCCTATCCCATTACAAAGACCTGAGCTCTGATGTCTCTTCGGCGGCAGAGGTGTGTCAGAACACAATCCGAGGCATCATCTCAGGGATTCCAGGAGTTATTAATGTAAGCAACAGCATACCTATGATTACATAGACAGGCTATTGTTCTTCAGACTAATATTTCAGAAAGAGGGAGTCTCTGGAGACCTGCAAAAGGTCAGAGACATCAATGCAGCCCATAGAACCAGTGCAAGGTTTGGAGTTTACTGGGAATTATTAATTACTGTGGGAGCTTAATCCCCAACACTGACAGAGTCACTCAGAAGGCTTCCCAAAACAGCTGAACGGGTTGAAGGGGGCGAGCTGCAGGGCTGCAGCATTCTAAGGTACAACAAAATGTGATCGCAGAGGACACCAAAATGGCCCATTTCACCCCAGGTTGAGCACCAAACTTGTTGTAGGTGCCAGCTACCCCCGGGATAAGAGCAGTGATAACTCAATGTTCCTCATCCAGAGACATCGTCCTAGTGGTCACCGCAAGCCGGGCCCTAACACCACCCAAAACACGCTACTCACAAATCAAGAAGGAAGTGATGGCATTGGTGTGGGGTGTTAACACTTTCACCTATACCTTTACGGGTGACCCTTCAAAATTTGGAAGGACCACAAACTGCTGATCCTATTGTTCAATGAATCATCTCTGCGCTCTCCACCCAGAATAGAAAAATGGACACGCCAAATACAGGAATTTGATTGCGCAATTTGATTGGAACCAAGTGATTTTCTTTACCAACATCCCTGTGAAGCCAGAGCGGGTGAAGCAAGAGTGGCCATCTGCCTAGAAGAACTCGTGAGCATGGTCACAACAGGGAATATTTCGCGAGCTTTAATCATGGAAGAAATAAAAAATACACTATGGGATGGAATGGTTTCCTCGAAGCATAGCTACACAGCACTCAGTCGGTGCAACAGCACTTCAAGAGCTGTTTACTTAGGAGACAAGAGCTTTGGGATCCACAAAAGTCCTTACATCTGCAAGGGTTATACATCATTATCTCCAGCTCACTGACCAACCAGGCAATGCTCCTTGCACACGCCAGCCACAGGGCATATGTAAAACCAAGACCCACTTATGAAAGAATGTCTGGTTCCCAGCACTGGAAGAAGCAGTAAAGACAATCATAGGGAGATGCATCTCTTGCCAAGCCACAGGCACTGCCTCGTCACCCGAACCAATCAGGTCCAGGGGTATTGCTAGGTCTGGAAAATATCTGGGGCTACGCTATTGTCAGAGCTGTCGGTACTCTGGGATAGCTAGCCTTTTGGTTGTAGCCCCTGAGATTCTATCCGAGGCTACAACCAAAAGACCCAGGGCTATAGCTCCCTTAGCCCCTCCCCCCCCTAGCAATTCCTCTGATCAGGTCCATGACCCCGGTGGTAGAACCATGAGTGTGAGGCATCAGAAAGTACTTACATGCCTATGGGACATGGTCCTCAGTTTCAGTGGCGGCTCTCATGGAGCGTTGGTGCAAGACAAACCAGAACCCAATCACCCGTACAGGCGTCCTTTCGAAGCCCTCATACGTGATGCTCATGTGACAGTCGCATGACGCACGACTGACGTCACCCACAACATACAAAATGCTCATCAGAACGGGGCAGTGCTTGTCAACATTGCCTGGACTTGTGAGTAGCTATTTCACATTTTTTGCGCTCTGGTTGCCTTTTCTGGATTTGTTCTTTCTAGAGTGGTCTCTGGATTGCCCTCTCTTGGATTTGGCATTTTTGGTACTCTTTGGATTGATTTCTGGTGTTGAACTCTGCCTGTCTTCTGGATTCCTTCAAGCTGCTCCATACTGAATCGTATTATTGGACTCTTGCTGCAGCTGGTTTTAGGCCCTGGGTTTTTCAACTTTTCTTTGGATCTTATCGAACTGCGTATGGTATCAGACTCTATTGTTTTCTCTTTGTATTTCAGTAGTGGTGCCTTCATGCCGCCGGGGTTATGCCCATTCGGATTGTCTCTGTTTTTTTCTTCTTTCCCTTGTGGTAAGAGAACGGGCTTTCTGGTCTATGGGCATTCTTGCCTTCTGTGTCATCTGTGAATACAATAGGTTTCCCTTCTTTCCACTGCCACATCAAGGTAGGTCAGAGACTTGGGAGAGGGTGAATAAGCAACTCCTTCTGTGAACCAGGTGATATAATAATTGTCTTGTTTTTTCTCCCACAGCTTAGGGAGCACATCTTTGTGATGCTCCCCCCTCCGTTTCGTTCGGCTCCTCCAATCATGTGTATTCTGCTCTGCGTGTGGTCGGGAGAAAGTGCTGTCACTTTCCTGGACATCCCTTAGAATCTGTAATACTGTGAACACACCACTGCAGACCTGGACTTCCTGGCCAATGGTCAACAAACATTTGCAATGGTAGCGAGATTTCCCATTACCCTGAGGTGGAGATAGTTGAATCAAAGCAGCACACACACAGGCTAGGACTGGCCTACAGAGCAACAGGGCAATGCCCCAACCAAAAACACAAAAAGCTAGTGTGGCCCAGTCTTTTTGGTCAAAGTGGGACATATTTTTGGCCAGTTTGATAAGTTACTTCACCATGCGTCTTGTGATTTTTGACCAGTGTCACTGAATACATATTCTTTAAAATGCACAATTTGTATCACATTTCTATCAAAAACCTCATCCTTGAGTACTAATCAAACAGTCTGTCACAAAAGGAATGAATTGCCATTTCCAATTGTGAGCGACATTTTCATTGGTGCCTGAGACAGTTTTATGCACCAGTCGGACCGTGCCCGCACAGTTATTCTGAAGCTGGAGAGGAACTTTGTAATACATGGCCATACTATCTACATGAAGACGGAAATTGGATCCCCGTTCCGGGAGTGTGAAATCCAGTGATTCTTAGAGGATTTCAGAATCCGACACAGAATAATCACCCTCTGCTGGTCTCAAGCAAACACAGGCGTGGAGTGCTTCATGTGCACCCTAAACAAGATCCTCAGGCTAGTCATAGAGGGCCATGAGGATCTACAATGGGTTATCTTTCAATTTGTATGAGAATATCCCACAATGCCACATATGGGCTCAGGAGTGGCTCCAGTAAGCCTTGAGCTGGTGAGACCACCAAGAATCACCATCCCAACTGCTCCAGGGTCGGTGCCTGCGGGAATGGACGAACAGAGATGCGCTGCAAGATGAGAGGAACGCAGCTGTGCCGAAAGCAGTTAGAGTCGGGCACTGCAGCCTGGGCTGCGTGTCAGTGATTCAGTGTGCATCAGAAACTCGAGAAAACAAGGCAAGTTCAGCCTAACGTTTCATCCATGGCCATAGCATGTTGTGGGTCAACCAGCGTCACGAAAAACCTGTCACATTTCAAGGCACTGCGTATCAATAGTTCCAGGAGAGACTGTGATGAGGAAGAAACCCTTGATGGAAGGGATGGTCAAGGGTACGAGGCAGGAAGAGTTGATGCAGTGGTAGAGGAGAAGGGCACCCCTCGGCAGAACCATCACCTGAGCTGAAAGGTGCAGCAGTAAGGTTTAGCCATGGGCCATCAAATGGATGTTGATGCGCTGTTGGAAGAAAAAGCAGTCAAGTTCAAAGACTTTAATGTGGGGTGATGTGATAAAATGGACTGCCAAATAAAGCCGGATGCATATTCCAGAGCCCCATGGCAGTGATCCACTCACCTGCCTCCATGTCGCAGATCATACTGGGGGGCTCTCTCGCCTTTCCCAGCTGGGCAGCATCTCCGCAGGGAAGACCCAGCAGTCATGATCTTGAGAGCCTACTTCCCGCAGGTACCGAGCCCGTCTACAGGATCCTAATATAGGTAGGACAGAACAAGTAGTAGAGGGATATCATTTTGAAGTGGTGTAATGGGTCTGCAGAGAGACAAATGACTTTGTGGTGTTCACTATATGATTAGTCTCTATTACTAAATCTGAAGCAACACTACAGCTAGTTAGTCCATGAGTGAGACTATTTTGAAGAATGTATTTTGAGCACTAAGTCACTCCTTTGGACTGACAATGCTGAAATAATTAGGGACTGGCAATTTCGACAGGTTGGGTAAATGGTTTGCGCATATTCACACTGGATTTGAGACAAGTCTGGCCTTTTGGAACCTGACCACTTGTTTCCCAGTTCTTATCACACAGCACATTGTCTGACTGTAAATTTCAAGAATTAAAATAATACCCGTTTTGAAGATCTCACTTGGAAAGTACAAAAATCCCAAGAAAAACCAACATGACAATATTGTAAACATACCCATATATGGGTGAAGAGGAGGGGCTGACCAATAGTCCCAGGATTGCAGAAAATCTGAATCATAGTGCTTTTCAGGCCAGAAAAGCACATTGTAGGGTGACATTTTTTTTTGGGGTCAGAATGCCATATGCAGCAGAGGGCATCTCGGGTAGCGCACATTTATCATATATATCGAAAATCTAGACTTAAAACTGAGCAGAAAGTGAGTTCTGATCAAAAACAGATTGGTCAGCCATTTTGGTTGTGACAAGATCAGGCAGATTCTAAGATGGTTGCCGAAGCTTACAAAATGGTTGAATTTCACAAAGTCATGCTGAAATAATTAAATAATTTTCTCATAGAAGTTCTTTAAGTGTTCATTCAAGAAGGACATATCTGGAGAATGTGCTCAGACCTCTTGGCAGCAATTTTGTCATTGATGAGTCAGGGCAGCCAAGGAAGGTAGCAATTAGAGCCGACAATATTACCTCGAGGATGATGTCAAGTGGGGTCTGTCTTGAGACATCAAAGGATTCATATTAAAGGTCAAGAGCATCTCACACAAATTGAATTAGCTAGCATGCGTACTTATGATATGGGGACCTGGTGAGTGGCAGTTCAGTAAACCAACCCTGGAAGGGGAAAGGGCTTGCCTTTGATTGTCTAACCCAATAAGAATGAACTACATCATGAAACGGAAAACTATGCCATCTACAAAATGTATAAAAGGGGCTGATGTTAAGAGCCCAGGGCTGTTATTTCTGATGTCTGAATAAAGCTGACGTTTTGAAAATCAGTCCAGGATCCTGTCTCTGCCTCTTTGTTTCAAGCCTCTGCATGCCTGATCCATAGCTGCCACCAGGGAGGGCGATGGGCCCTTGTCTTCACAGGCATGCTATGCACAATGACCTTCATTGTTATTGTGTAAAGATTAGTTGAAATTCTAGAAAAAAATCAAACTTCTTTGTGTCCAATAAGCAGTCCTTGCCAGAGGCCTATGACCATTGGTCGCCTCCCTTATGTTTAGACCCATTGAAATAAAATGGCCAAATGTAAAAATGAAAATATACAGCAGACAATGGGCTACACTAGGAAGACAGACTCTGAAAATGAAAACCTTTCAATCAAAAACACTACACAGTGAAATGCAATGACAAAAGATGATCTGCCTAGGATCACAGTAATATCAGGTGGCAAAGCCAGAATATGAGCCTCACCACTTTGATTTCACTGTCTCCAAATTGGCTTAGTAGCCCCCTCTCCCGAGTAATGCATTAGGCTCTTAATGGCAGCTGGTCAACATATTGCCATCCTGGACACTATTGCTCAGTCTTTAGTACCATTGTTTGGAGGGACTGAGCTCTAGACATACATCATACTAATTGAATGTTAGTGCTTGCAACTAGCACTTAGTAGTGCAAGCAGGACTGATAGCACAGTAGGTGTTGCTACCACCAAAGTGCATGTACTCAAGTGTAGCAACTTCAGAGAGAGGAATGACTGAGTTGTCCTCGGCAGGATTTGGTACTGTGATGTGATATGTGAACACAGATATCTGCAAAAAGTGCTTAGCACACTGTGACACTTAAACCTATCAACGTGCACTTCATCGTCAGCATGGGAACATTATAAATATATTCAGAAATGCTATACAAACTGTGCTATGTTGAACGCACAAAGTGTACATGCTACAATGAACACAGTGTGCATTACAGAGTTAATGGTTCAGATTTGACTTTAGTTGTCAATAACAGCCCAGCGCCAGGTCCAGCAACTCAGGAGCTCACTAAACAAAATATTTGCATGTGTTATTCATGCATTGCAAAAAATATCCACTGACATCTTTGTATCAGGTAGCCAGATGGGGCTCCTCCCAGGGTGGGAGGCTAGTGGGCATGCTCAGTTTGCCCACCCAGTATGACGTCTAAGGGCATCCTCATGGTTATGGCTCAGCGGCTGCGTCCACATGACCCATGCATTGGCACTGTTAGCAACAAATCATTAAGCAACAAATCTATCCACAAGTTGATGACACATTGTGTGCTACTTGATGGACCTTAAGTAGCAGAACTTGACAAAAAGGGGTAAAGTCCACACAGTGCAATAAAACCTTGTTTGTACACATGTTAAAAACAAGTCCTAGTTGAGATTGTTATTGCTGTGTGAATGCATATTTGTGACTATTTGATTCAATGTTTCATTGATTCTGCACTGATGGGTTTATTGGTTAGCCTACTGCTTTCTGGTTTTCTGTTCTTTCCTGGTTTCTGATTTTCTTTCTTCTATCCTCTTGATCTCCCTTTCTTTTTAGTTTCTTTCTTCTACAAAAATGTTTTTTTTCTTCTATGTGCTGTTAATTATTTGTCTAGAGGATATATTGATTACTCATGACGCTTGTATCTCGTAATGTTGCAATAAAGCTTTTAAACTGGCACAAAAAAACAAGTCCTGGTTAAGAGTGGATTCCATAGTAAATTGACCACTTGTCTCTCGTTCTCACTTTCTCTCATCTCGACTCCCAGGACACTGCCATTGACTTTATGGCCTCCGAATCGCCTGGTTGCCTAGAATGCCAGAACAACCTCTACAGCCCCTTTACCAGTTGGGGTGCTCAAGGTTCGGGCTTCACTCTCTATACCTTGTCGTTTGGCAAGCTCATCTGCTCCTTTGGGTTTTCGTATTATTTCTTTGGCAATGATACACCTCGTTCTCCTTCCCTTCCTTTAGCTGGGAACCTTCTTCCCACATCACTGGCAGCCTGACCTCAATACATCGCTGGATAGCAATGCGCTGCCTGATGCTTAACTCCTCCAAAACTGAGGCAATTTACCTCCAGGCATCTGACACCTCACCCTTGCGCACGCCTCTACTTCTGCCCCGACACTCTCAACCATCCTGTTTCACTCTCACTCAACCTGATGGTTTCCTGATGGTTTCCTTTGTCGGTGATTTGACAGTACAACGATTCATTCTCTCTCTCAGTATGACTCCCAGGGCCAACTTTCTCAACATCCAAAAAAAATCCACCTTTAAAATGCTTGATCGCGCCCTTCTCCTCAGAAGGCTAGCGTACTTATCCAGCCTCCTCATGGGATTTCCTTTCGGCCACGTGTACCAACCTGAAAAGGTATTTCATTTTTCTACTTGCACCCTCTTCAACCTTCCCCAATCGTCATCCACCTATGCCCGCCGCCTCGGTGAGGGGTGCCTGTCCCTGTGCGGTTTCCCCTTCCTTAAATCCCTCCTTCTTGTCTACAAATTGATCTACGAGCAATTCCATCCCTCTTTGCTCAGCCACTGGCACTACATCTCCAACACTCTGCAACCTCTCTGTCCTTGTCATTCCGACACTACCTCTCACTTTTTCTTCTTCACCCTAGTCGATCCCCACAATTGGAGCACTCAACCCTCTGGCATCAAGAGCATACACATTCTATCTGGCTTCAAGACATCCTAAAAAGCCACTTTCTTCCCTTGGAAAGAGCACCGGTAATAAAATATCCTACCCTGCCCTTTCACCTGTAAACACTTGTAAATACCACACATCAGAGTAGCATACCTTATGTGTATATCTCAAGCCTGTATTATGTACATTTCTAAAGGGACGTCAGTTCCGTCTCCTCTTGCTATCCCAAAGCCTTCCAACTACTAACTGCCCCTGCATCTCAAATACCAATGTAAGGCACCCACGCATAGGATTTCCTCTTCTGTCATATATGTGCTTGTATAGTTACTCCATGAAGCTCTCCCCCCTTGCCAAATAAATACAAAATAAGAAGCATATCCGCAAAAACACAGTTTAACTGGGAAAATTACTAACTGAACTTTAGATTGGAAGCACTTTTGGATCAGGCTTACCAACGTTTTTTTGTTCTAACCACAACTTTAGGAAACAAGTACTTAATGTGTATCAAGTGCCCTTATGGTGTCATTAGCCCCTGACACAGTCGCTTTGTTTTCTCCCCAGGTGGAATGGGGTATAGATTTGTGGTATAGTACTCACATAGTAAAGGAACATGAGATGAGCTACAGCATCATACTCAAGTATAAATGCTGAGCGATTCCCAACCTGGTGAAGAGAGGGTCCCTGGAATGCCCCTCCTCAACCCATGAAAATGACAGCCCGAAGAGTCAAGAATGCATGAAACAACTCACTGTTTGGACAGCACCCATGAGGGCCAGGGACATCCACTTATGCAAACAGATATTCTCTTATACAGCCATTCAAACCTTATCCAGTCAATAGGCCTCATTATGAGTCCGGCGGTAGCCGTGCTGGAAACCCGGCCAGCTGCCACCGGACATGTAATACCATTCCGCTCTGTGATTGCCGGAATCACTGGGGCATTACAACCCTGGTGACCCGGAAATTCTGGAGGCGGAATTCTGTAAATCCCCATTCCCATGCGAATGGGGACCATGGAAACACTGGTTCCGTCTATGACAGAGCCGGTGTTTCCATGTCCGCCTGCAGGCGGGTGGTGCTAATACCACCAGATAAGACCTGGCAGGAGTGACACCCCCTGCCTGCAGGACTCGGAATCAGCCGGTCCGGAAACAACGGTGGCGGCGGATTTACCGCCACCATTGTTTCCGGACCGGCTGACTTGTAATGAGGCCCAATGTCTTTATGGAAACAGGTTCCACTACTCTGATCATGGATCCAAATGCCTTGATGGATCTGATTGCCAAACAACAGAAAACCATTGTGCTGACATCGGTAGTGACACCACTATATAGCAACGTTAGTCATGAAGCATCCTCGCAGCCATGCAAAAAGTTACACGGACACACACATGCGCACACGAAGAACATGCTTGCACAGTTCTGTAGATAGAGGACAGACACATCTACATACTGCAGAAAGCTTTTATTATTTTTCTCATTAGCCAAGTGCAGAAACACTGAATGCAAGGCAAAAGAAGAGATGCAGAGTAAGCTTTCAGACACTTATTGCAGCTAACCCTATGGAACTACAAGATTTTATAAGAAGCCTGGTAGAGCCGAATACTGCTAAGCCATAAGAAACATAGCACAGTATAGATATACAGAAATCATAGTATACCTATAATGAGGTTGCATGAGGCCGCATGACGAGAGGTGAAGAAAAGCTGAACTAGGCTGCACAGAGACAAACAGCACATTCTGAAGCTAAGAGACAAGGAGCCATCTGCAGAAAAGCAGAATAAATCATCATTAATTGCAGACCAGAGACCTCGATTTTATGGTCCTCAACCACATGGTGCAGTTGAGCCAGACAATGGTCATTCACCCACGGTGGGAAGACGAACAGTTCTCAGCAACACAGACATGAAGTGAAACATGGATTCTCTAACAACGTTGCAACACTGAGGGCAAAATGCGTGTAGTGAACGCGCACCACCCTCTCTTGTTAGATAATCCTTATAGTTTGATCACCATTCAATGGAATTCAAAGAGGGGTGCAAACCAGCTGGAAAGGTGCCTCCGTGGAATGGCACACAACGAAAACAGGGGGTATGGACCAAGGCCGTTAAGCCAGCGGTGCGGGCTGCACTCCCAAACACCACAGCGTGGTGTGCACATTCAATGTAGTTCGGGCAAAAAGAGTAACAAACTTCCGTTAACTTGTTGCAAAGTGCGACTGTTTAATTTTTATCTTTATATTCAACAACTGTACATCTTAGTAAAGGCAGATGTGCAGGGCGAGCTCAAGAAATGGCCAATACATTTCGGAACAGAGTTCCTTCGTCAGGGCCAGCTCCTTCCCAAATTAATTGGATCTGAATGTCAAAAAGTTGAACAAACAAATCTATTAGATAACACACAACATGTAAACAACAGTAGTTGGTTAAAAATACAACATTCATAAAGTGAATCCACATAAATCATGACAGAACAAGTAAAGGAAGACATCAGCATGTACATGATTAAAATCTTTTGAAATTTTTCAATATGCCGGGTATGGGTGCACCATGTTCAAAAATGGGGGTATGAATACCCAAATCCAATCACACAAATCGTAATAAACCATAAGGATTTCAACACATACCAGTAATCAGAAAATAAAATAAAGAGTACATACGTGTAATACCATAACATGTGTAAAGTAGCAAATCGTAGGATCACAGCAATATGGGGACGCCAATGAAAATAGAAGAAGGAAGAAAAAAGAAAAAAGAAAAGAGTACAGAAAATGACAACGGGAATATAATTGGCTATATTTTCTCTTTAGTGCAAAGAAATCTCGTAAATATAGCTGCACTGACCTTGCCATGGATACAGCATGAGCTTAAATCTTTGACAATCTCATCAGAATAACGATTCCTGAGAGACGTTTCTAACCGCGTGCAGACTCTATCTGAAAGAGACGTGCAACGCGGTGAACACAGTGCTAAAAAGGTTATACCATTCTCGAAGCTCAAACTTCTACAAACACTGTTAGGCTAGGTCCAAATGTGAGAGGCACCTTACCTGACGACGGAAGGAAAGTGAGTCAACTGAGGACGCCACAGGGGCTCGCTCCTCGTAGCCATGGTTCTTTTACTGTGTTTACCTAAGGTTGTCAAGGCAATATAAGGAGCCGTAAATCTCCGGCGGCCATGATTGAAAGGCTACTAGTGTGTGTTATAGATGTAGAATCTCCCGTTCTGTTGTGCATATTGTCAACTTAAAAGTTATTCTAAACTAGCTCAAGCTGTTCAATTGGAGTTTACCAAACAAAACGTGGAACAAGCAAAGAAATAAAAATAATTATAAAAATAAGAATACAAATAAAAAAATAACACTGAGGGCACTCTCACAGGCAAAAGTGGTAGCACTGACGGTTACATTGGGAACTCAAAATGTTTCTCATTACCTTGATAAGGTGCGCTGAGTACAGAGCTGGGTCCCAAGCCTGGGGAGATCAGCTCCAGCCAATCAGGGAACAAAAATCCAGGGGTGGATGGCAGAGGGCACATGCCAATGGTAATCCTGCGATGCTGCAACAATGTAATAGATAGTTTCCGGGGAAGGGGCAGGCAAAGCCACCTGACATGTGAGGACCAATAGAGTAACATCTATAGGTGCCATGCATAGGCACTACCACCCCAGCTGCCCAATCAAAATCAAACCAAATGGCCCAACACGGGTTTAGGAGCTGTGAGTCCAGGAGATTTTCAATGTCCTGTATGATCCCTGTCTGTTTGTGTAATACACAACAGTTCTAACTTGCCCTTGGTTGAGTCCTCCGTCTGTGCACTTGGGAAGGCTTTGTTGGGCCCAGGCAGCTGGAAAGGTGAGCTTGTAGTTTGGCCCCCAGTCCCTCTGGTATACCTAAGACAACACTGGCAAGTGGAGTGGCGCTAAGTTCCTCAACCTACTCCTTCCTGGGCAGAATTATGAAAACCCACCAACATCATATACACCCTTTGCAGCATCACATCTGATATAGGAACGGTCATTGAAATGAAAAAAATACATGCTCACTGAGGTCATCTTTTCACAGAGAAGGCCTTAATGCAAGCAAAAACGAATCCATATAGTGATACACCTCCCAGTTCCTTCCCATCAACTCTGTGAATCTCTGACACTCTTTCAAGTTGAGGGACATTTCCGCACAACACATCTGAGTGAGCAGTTGCACAAAAGCTAGAGGGAGCGAAGTTCTGAAAATATGAAACCCGGTACAGCAATTGTGCCACAGCCGCAGTCTATAACAAAGCAATAGGGGAACACAATCTAGAAATGGGAAAACCAAATGAGGCTCAAGATAGCAAACAATGGTAAACTCAAGGACTATGGGATTGTTCATGCAAATGGGCGACTCATACTCCCTCATTACAAGAGTGCCGGTCTGGTAAAAAAGCTGATAATTTCAGCTCTGGCAATGTTACTGTACTGACACACTTTAAGTTTGCCGCTGGGGGTCATGGACCTCCCGGCAGGCCTGACCTGCCGGAATTTCAGGCCCTTACCCAGAAACTAATGCCTGAATCACTGTATGGTGCCGGTCATTCAGTAAATCCCATCCTATTGAGTCCTATGGGACGCCGTGGGAATGGGAATTTACCATCAATCCGCTGCCCGTAATATCCCAGTAATATCGAGAAATACTGGCAGGATACCGGCGGGATACCAGCAACCCTGTAATGAGCCGTATAGATTAACATTTAAGGTCAGTTAACAATTCTGCTCTTGTTCAATGGCAGTCATACTGAAACACGTGGCAAGTGCTTTATTTCTCAGTCTGGTCTGGTTAATGATAGATGGCTGCTCCATTGCTTGCTAGCTTATGCCGCACTTTATAAATTCTATATCTACACAGATATACGCGCAATGGCTCTCACTCCCAATGCACAGTTTTTGCTCTCTGACTTTACAGGCTCCCTTCCACTGTTGGTTCTCCTCTGGTTCTTAGCAGTGCCATAGCTTCTAGAGTGCCCTGGTCTTTGCTCTTTCTATCATGCGAGCACGCTCTTCTGGGTGGTCGGAGGATCTCTTCTCGAAGTGGCAGTTATTCCTTGATTAATATCCCTCACTGGCCCTGCCAAATGAGGATTGTGACCTGTGGCGATGGGCGATATTCATTAAGGTCTCTTCATGCTTAACATTCATTCTCTGACGTAGTGTGACTCTCCAAGTGAGAACTTCGATGTTCATCTTGTCCAGTCTGTGACTGGAGTGCTTCGTTGTTCAGCATGTTTGACCATGTGACGGACTGAGGGTATCGAGGTGCAGGGGTCCTGCTGTACAGGGCTAGGAGACACAGCAACAAGGTTAAGGGCTAGCAGTACTTAGTGCAAACTTTCACTTTCTTCTCAAGCACGAATTCTGCTCAACTCAAGGACTGCGCTGCTTAGGAACGCTGCCTGTCCTTCAACTTTCTGCTTTCTCTGTGGTTTCATTGCGATTTCAGGTTGTGATGAAAAACAGCATTTGCATTTACTTTTCCACTCTGCTGCTGTAGATTTGAGCTCACCATCTTTTGACGTGTTTCGGTTTCTTTTTTGCTCCTTCTTAGAGGTTTCTTTCCTTTCTCTTAAGCAACGCTTCTCCTTGCTTTGTCTTGTCTACGAAGCTTCCTTCCTGGGAGCCCTGCCTCAAGCAGATCTTTTTTCTCTCAAGGGGAGAGCACACCTTCCTTTCATTTTATGGGTAATGCAACAAGTATCTGTTTTATGAATATATGACACCGACTTTCCATCTGTTCCTGGAGCTTTCTGTAGATTGCGTTATCAATTGGAATTTTCCATTGCTGAACTGTTTTTATAATGTTACTCAGGCTAAGTGCACGTACGGCAAATTCCTATTCACTGACTGACTGGGATTCCAATCCTGAGCAAGGAAGACATTGAAGCTATTTTCACTAAACAATGGCAAATCGCTGTCATAATTCTTGCAAACCTATTTAAATTTTTGTTGAGGTATTTATAAAGTGCAGACGATATTAAAAATGTGACTGTCTGTGCAATGCACCACAGTACATAAAAACCTACAAGGCATTCACAATACAAAAATATTATATTACAAGGAATACAGAGTCTGACTCCAGAAAACGCAATTAGATGTGGAATTGAGCTGCTGGGTAAAAGGGCTGTCACACTGCGCCACCAAAGACAAAAATATATTTAAGTTTGGTTCACCTTTCAATCAGTGGAATTATTCAAAAACTACTTTATTGCAACTCATTTGAGTACCTGGGGCACACCCACACCCTAGAAAAATGTGCCAAAAGCAAAATGTACTCAATTAGTGCACCAAGAATGCGATGTTTTTGTTGTTCATTTATTTTCAGTTGGGTTGATTTCTCAATAAGAATTCAAAATCTGGTACATGTGCCCGTCTTCTTTGAAACGTGTGTCTGCCCACCGAGGCCGTTTTCAAAAACTGGGTTGGTCAAAACAACAACTGTTCAAATAACGAATCACCTTCATTAGTGACAGAAAAGATCACAACATCAAAAATTGCATTTGATCAAATGAAGACAAACATACAGGTCATACATTTAGACAGAAACTCATGGAGTGGTGTTGGGTCGGATTGGTTAGGGAGGGAGAGAAATGCTGTCAACAGTTCATCAGTTGCTTTACACGAACATATGCTTATTACATCCAGTTAAAACATTTCAATATTGTCCCACTTACATTAGAGAATGTGGTTAAAGTGGTTCCATGTAATAATGTCCCCACAAAAATATCGCCATGCAAAATGGCCGTTTTTTGTGGGGACATTATTGCATGGAACATGCGAGGACACCCCTGCAACCCCCAAACCTTTTATTTTTTTGGGCTGCCCCTATCCCCATATATATGGTCACCCATATAATATCGCCACAACCTTTTCCCGGCGATATTATGTACAGCGACCATATATATGGGGATAATATTACCTGATACCGTTAAAGTTAAGTGACACCTCCCAGAAGTCACAATTACCTCATGTGTGATATCAGGCAAAACAGGCTCAGTGACATGATCACCCCTCAGGCTATATCTAAATTCACCAGTGTCTCCCAGTGGTTCAACCTTACACACTGGAATGGTTTACATGCTTAACATGGTGCATCCAGATGACTGATGGTAATATGAAATTACTCACCAATTGATTTGTGTTTGAAAACATTCAACAACTTGTTGCTGAAGTTAGCATTCTACACATATTTTTATACGGGATAGATCCCTGGCACCTGTAAGCGATGGATCAGAACAGAGAGGAACATTTCTCTCTTTTTTTTTTTTTTTTATAAATAAAAGAGGAACATTTCTCATGAAATCCTGATCAGAGTCTCCGTCTTTTGCTGGTCCTAATTATGGCACATGTGACATCATCCCACAAGAATAGGGTGACGTCACATGCAGGCCGCATTATAATTGTTCAATGCGGTGGCCATGCTTTGGGCTAATAGCGTCCATTTTTAGACAGCCTACGTAAACCGCATTGTAATTGTTTAATGCGGCAGCCATATTTTGGGCTAATACTGTTTCTTGTCAGATGGTCCACATTCTAATTAAATGCATAGCCATGTTTATAGGCTAGTGAGTCTAGTGTATATCATATAGTGCATACTTACCGAGATGCGCTCATCCACGAATAAAAGGACAGCCATACACGTGAAGCACCTCCCCTATGCTTGCTATCCCAGAAAGTTACCTCTGGGTCAAAGGTGAAGTTAAGACTTGCACTATATCATTTCGGAACATCTAATAAATAGTCTATAGGGTAATGACTTGTCCATCTCAGATGAGTTTGCTGCTGATTTTACATACATTCTTAATAATTTTTAAAACCCCTTAAGTGCCAAGGACGAGGTATCTCGTCCTTGGGATTACCTTCCCACTGCCAAGGACGAGATAGCTCGTCCTTGGCACTTAAGGGGTTAATGAAGGAGAAATTGTTAGAAGGCTTTGAATGGTGAAATACGGAAATCACCAAAAAAGGCCTTGGCACTGGGGGGGGGACCCATGGAAGTTAAATAGCACTAACCACGTTGGTGATAGCCTGCTCCATTTTTGTTACTCTCATTGTCACACTTCGCTAGAAGTTACATCATAAACATTAATTCTCCAATTTCACAATGTTAGAAAATACAGTAGTAAGTATGCCTCTGCGTTTCTGACACTGATTCTTATATATCCATAACAGTTACAAAGATTAAAGTCGTAGCTCAACATGACAATATATTTTATTCATATACAAACATTAATAGAAATGAAACCATTTCGTGATCTGTGCTATTTAAGTCTTAAACATCATTAAGAATGTATGTAAAATCAGTAGGAAACTGATCTGAGATGGACAAGTCATTACCCTTTAGCGGCCATTTTGTAGCATTGCTACAATCTGTTGAAATATTGTAAACATTGTAGAATCTAATATAACCATCATTCCCGATTGTGAGATGTTATTCCATATTCAAAATCCATAAATCAAGCTGAATTAAGCAAGGAATAATGCACTTGTAGTGATCCAAACGAATCGGGGTGGATCATATGATATAAATGACAATGATGTATTGTCTTAGTCCGAGTGATGATCTATAAGCAGGTAGAGGTGACACTGACCCGTATTACCATCTGTAGATTGGTAAGAATGAGAGTCATGTGACACCATACATTCTAGTTATGGTCCTTATTCAGATATGTACTGGCGCCTGTATGCTCAAGGAACATGATACACATTTACAATAATTACAACATTTGAAACCCAATTTTGTATCATAAAAAGCAGAACAGTGCCAAAGAGTAACACATTGTGATTTGGTTTCACTATGGTCCTATTGATAATCATTTAATTGTGTCAGATTAGTTCACTTTGAAAATCCGTACATGTAAATAACCACTATGCTCAAATCATTAGATTAGTATTTTAACCTAAAAATGAATTTGTGGTCTGAGTTTAGACCAATAATATTCGTCCTAAAATAGAAAATCAGTTGTGCTTCCTGTCTCAACTGTTTTACTTAGTCACCACTTACTGAACAATAGCCATAATCATGAGCCATTCAACAATCAACAGTATTGTTGCATTTAGTATATTGGATAAGGTAACAAGAATGTTCAAAGATGCTGTTGCTGTGGTTGCAGTAAAAAAGAAATAGATGATGGTCCAGATACAGCGAAGGGTAAAATACATTTCACACATTTAGTTGCCAGCTTTCGAAAAAAACAAATTTCAAGGTCCTGGTATAGAATGTAAATAGGGTTGGTTAACTATAGTTATTGGTGCCTTAACTAGGTTCCCTTTTGAAATGTAATTTGTAACGAGGGCGACAGACTACTGGTTGTGTGGGCACATACTCTCTGCTAAGATGGTGGATATCGAATAAGGATAAGAATGCATGCTTTAAATGCTGGTGCTGTAACAGACGAATACTCTGATACACGCTGAAAGGCTTTTCTGGTGCAGTTGAGTTACACCATCCACAAAGGTAAGAGATATGGGGAAGAAGATCGTAAGACTTTTGAAGGATAAGTAGCAAAGGCTAAGTAGCAAAGGTGCAATAATGTATGGTTTGCATTTACAGAATTGACAGTGCACTTTACAATGTGGCACTGGTCGCAGTCTTCCAGTGACCAACCCTGTCCATGAATGTTTCGCTACCTGAATTCAAGTAAGGCATGAAATGAGGATGAGATGTTGAAATATTAGGAATCATACATGAGGATATTCATTAGAACTATTTATGAATCAACAGATATTTGGCCATTAACCAACACTTGTCGTGAACATTACAAAAGAAAACTAACAACTGATGGAGAAATCAATCTGGTGAGTGAGTAGCATGTACGCTTATAATATAAAGGGATATTGCTAATCAATTGGAATTATCGGGTGCCTATGGTATGCTCAGGATATTATACACATCTTATAATGATGTAATAGATATCAAGATCAATATGGTATATCTTGCCATATGAGACTGTGGTTAATGAAGTTCATGGCATTCCAATGTAAATAGAGAATAAGGAAAGGCAATACATAATAAGGATAGTAATAGTTTAACTTGGTTTAGGAGGAATGTCAGAGATCTGTTTGGGTGATTTAGCTTTAGCCACAGCACATTTATATATGTTACATTGTATTTTTTGTAGATAGAATAAAAGTGACATAGCCATGAAGAAGCTCCCTACCCTCCACTAAAATACAGTTTTAGGCTATGCGAAATATGCGTTGGCTGTCAAATTGAAGATACTAAACTCAATACAAGACAAATATTAATGGTTGAGTAGTTTTTGTGCTTATAATTTATATGAACTGTGATATAGTCATAACGTGATGATTATCAACAACAGAATTGCTCTTGCATGGATTGCATGCTGATTGGATTAAAGAGAGAGCGATTCAACAGAGGGGACAGTAACCTACATGTTTAGATGGGTTCTGAATTTGCTGGTCCCAAAGAACCAAGCTACACTTCAACAAGAAGGCGGAAACATGTCTGGGGATGCTTGTGGTCTCGTTTAGAAGGCGTGCAAACAGTAAGTTCAAGCTAAAACCACCTGATTTGCATATGGTCTTTCTCTTTCCGGTAATGAAATGGCAGGCTGAAGAACAATGGAGGGCTGGAGGATTGCTGGAGGGTTGCCTAGAGCTACGCCAGTGGTCAAGATTACTTCAAAACCTTCCACCAATCACTCCTTTTGTTTTGCTAAAGTTACACTAAGTGGGATAATATGCCCAGACGCAGGTCCCGAACATGCCCTAAATAGAGACCGAAGCTACAAATCACTGATGGTGCCCGATGAGATCCAAACATGTCTGGGGTTGCTTATGGTCATGTGCAGAAGAGATGTGATAAAGCAGCTCAGGCTAGATGGCCCCTTTTGAAGTGAGACCAAGCCTAATCTACATACGGCCTTTCCCCTTTCGGTAATAGCGTGGCAGGCTGAAGAGCTAAGTTTAGAGGATTGCCCTGTGTTTTGTCAGAGGTTAAGATTAATTAAAAACCTTCCAGCTATCACTCCTTTTGCTTTGTTAAAGTCCCCCTGAGAGGGACGGGTATGCCCAGAGTTGGGTCCACAACTTCATGTGCTTAGAGAATCACAAACTACGGGCCACTGAAGATGCCCCTGTGCTCTTGTGCAGAAGTGATGTGACCAAGCAGTTCAGGCTGGCCTTTCCCTTCTGGGGTGGGACTTGCATATGGTCTTTCCCCTTTCTGCAATGGCATAGGCTGAAGAACAGTGGTCCGCAGGCTTGCCCAGAGCTTTGCCAGTGGTTAAGATTCATTCAAAACCTTCCAGCCATCCCTTCTTTTGTTTTGCTAAAGTCAACCCGAGTGAAACGGGTATGCCCAGACGTGGGTCTCAAGCTTGCCGTGACTAGAGACCAAAGCGACACCTTAACAATGCTGCCCAATGAGTCTGCAGCATGTCTGGGGTTGCCTGTGGTTTTGTGCAAAAGGCATGTGACCGAACAGATCAAGCTGGACTGCCCATTTTGGGATGGGGACAACCCTGGTTTGCAGATGGTCTCTCCCCCTTTTGTAATGCCATGGGAGGCTGAAGAACGTCTCTGGATGACTACCCGGAGCTATGCCAGATGTTACGATTAATTGAAAACCTTCCAGTCATCACCCCTTTTGTTTTGCTAAACTACGATGAGTACAGAACATAGCAGAGCACTTCCTGCTCTGCCTCGAGAAATATGATGCAATCTCATGGGAATTGCAATCCCTACACTGGTTACCCCTAAATGTTGAAGTAAATGTGAATTCCCTCCATGTGGTCTAGTTCCTCAGAGACAAGCTCTAATATTACCACCTGGGTCGCAGTTTGTCGCCTGTTTTTTGCCACTGGCTGAAGCTTCCGAGAATTAAGAAATGCGAATCAGCTGATCAGACTTCCTCTGTGATGGCCTCCAGAAGGTGGACGGATCTCGCTCTTGAACCTGGAACTGAGAGGCATTATGGAAAAGGGAGCAAGTGGGCACAACGCATCTTTCCCCGCGATAACTGCCATCCCCATAACTGAACCAGCAACTGGATCACTCTGGCCTGCCCAGCATCTCTTTAGTGGCCGGAATGGCAGCGACAGACAGGATTTACAGGAACTGCAACATAACAACAGTTACATTGATTAATGCACCCCAATTAGCTATTTGTGACCAGCTTCAGCATTCCCCGTCCATGCAATAGGTAGTCCCCCCCTCTACTGTGCGCCTCACATCCTTCCCACCATCACAGGTGTGCGTTGCATAGGGCAAAGAGAACACATCAGCAGGATTGCCTACTGTCAGGTTGCGGGATCTTCTGCATGCCGCGCCATCTCCCTGCTTCTATGCTCAGCTGTGATGTTCACTTTCAACACAATGGCCCTCATTAGGACCCTGGCGGAAAGGGGTTTACGCCGGCGTAAAGCATGGCGTACCTTTCCGCCAGACTACGAGTTCCCGTAGCGCAATGGTGATTTTTTCGCCTGCTTTTTGCAGGCGGAAAAATCCATGGCGCTACGGGACTTGTTGTTAATTACGCCACCGTAATTTACGGTGGCGTAATTAACGCCTTCCCCACTCCCATTATACCCTATGGGGCAAAAATGGGGATGGGGAAGGGTAAATGGGGATTGGGGACTTACCGCCCCGCCAAGGTCGGAATGGGGCGGTAAGTCCGCCAACCCCCATGGCGGAGTTGGCAGCTTTGCGCCATGGACCATGGTGCAAATTGCACCATGGTCCTCCGCCAGGGTCGTAATGAGGCCCAATGTATTCTGTTATGATGTGATTCTTGTCTTTGTGTTGTTGGAAAGGAGGGAGATGTGTTGTGAAGTACTTGTTCTGTATGGATGGAATGCTGATGTCAGGCAGTGGAATGCTTGGTGATGAATGTAGTGTCAGGGTTCCAGCTCAGATCAGTTGAGCCTGGGTGATGGGACCCAGTGGTTCTATGCCTCCCTACTTGTTAGCTTAATGTAACTTGTAATAATGTCTATCTGAATAAGCTAAAGAAGACTACAGAAGGTACATTATTTCATATTCTTTAAAAAAAAATATATTGAATGAAAATGCAAGACCAGTCAAGCTTTGCCCTCGCTGCAGAGAACTATGAAATATTATGGCAACAAAAATCAAGGCTGCATCTCCGCATGGCTCGTATGATACTCTGCCTGAAGCGCATCACAGAAGAGAATTTTTAAGAGCAATAAAATGTTATTGATAGCAAACATTTGGTGTGTCACACTGACGCATCAGGAATGGCTGCAGCTGAGTGTTTTGTTTGCTCCTTCAGTTTGCAGTTATATTCAGAATGGGCTGAATCGCCGTAGGGAACCCTGGGGAATGATGCGCCCTTTGCTGTGACACGTCTGGTTCATGTGGGTTGGTTTCAGTAGTGC
Organism: Ambystoma mexicanum; assembly: GCF_040938575.1. Taxonomy (NCBI): domain Eukaryota; kingdom Metazoa; phylum Chordata; class Amphibia; order Caudata; family Ambystomatidae; genus Ambystoma; species Ambystoma mexicanum. The sequence continues at coordinate 930,911,513 of NC_090933.1, forward strand.
AGTGTAATGTAACATATCTAGGTCTTGTACAGCTCCACCTCTGCCACTGTGGTGGTCTCTTGACTCTAAGATCTTCAAGGGAAGTGGTTGGCTGATTAGTGGCAGTAGAGGGAGAGGCACAGTGCGGGTCATGGCATGTTGAGTGCAGATTTAGAAGCACCCGCTGTCTGTGTGCTGGTGAGCTTCTCGGTAAACTGGGCACATGGGATGTATGTTGCCATAAGGGCCACAGGCAGGGGTGTTGCTAGGTCTGTAAAGATCCGGGGCTATGCTAATGTCGGGACTGTCAGGACTCTGGGATTCTATCCGAGGCAACAACCAAAAGACCAGGGGCTATAGCCCCCTCATTCCCCCCCTAGCAATGCCTCTGGACGCATGGTGCAATGCTCTAGTCATTCCGATGATATGCATCCTAGGAGCATTGGTACACTATGTGGAAATGCAGAGTGGTGGCATGATAGAACAGATAGGAGTGGCGAGTCTTTTGGGGGCACTGCATGAGAGTCTATGCCACCGCTGGGTGTGTCCTGGTTTGTTGAAATGCCGAGTGCAAGGAGGTTGAGGGAGCATAAAGGTGATGATGATTACTGGGGTTGTGGGCACTATAGCTTGGTTATAGAACCCCCCTTCTGGGTGGCAGTCTCTTCAGGATTATGTTCACTCATGGGTGTAATTTTAGGGTGGGACAGGGGTGTTTGTCCCCCCAACTTTCATGGCACACCATTTTGTCCCCATTCATTTGGCTGGGGCACCTTTTCTTCAGATGTCATGTCCCCCCCAACATTTTTAGCAAAGTTACTTCACTGTGTTCACTCCCTTCATGTGTCCTTGCGGTTACTGTCAATTGGTGCATCCAGTTTCCCACCAGTTCGTGTTTATTTTTGTTGTTCAATTTGAAAATGGAGTACTTGTTGTTCATGATTGTTTTTGCTATTTCGGGGCATGATAATCTGGAGGTGAGGGTATAAGCGAGGCCAGTATTGAGCATCTTGTTATTGACCTGTGGACTTTTGATGGAAGGTCCATGTTGGGGTGATATCCTGAGTGTCTAGTGCAGTGCCGTGTTTTGGTGTGCAGTGTTTTGAGCCTGAAAACAAACCTCGTTGGGTAAACGATATTTTTCCACACTTGTATAAGCGGTACCGGATATCCCATGCTTATTTGGGCTTGTTTAAAGGTGTCAGGGGTTCTTGATTTCGTTATACGATGGCTTAGAGATGTGGTTCATGTTGGTGTTATGCTAGGTGCGCTGTGGTGTGCATTGAGCATGGAATACGCAGTAGCAAAAAAGCTTCCATGCTAATTTCTCTGACATCCGTAATTGCTTCATCAGTTGAAGGGTTATTTCATCTGGGATTGCATGCACACACACACACACACACAAGATATAAACATAGATAAGCGTGATCGCAAAAACCTATGCTTGCGCGCATAGAGTCCTCGAGACTCTGTGAGATGCCGCCATGTTTTATGCCTCATTCTCTATCACAAAAGTGTGCAATGCAGGTATGAACGCACACGGATGATGCCAACTTTATTCTGCAGTATGACTTATACAAAAATAAGGTTTAGCAATGTGACTGCCAAGTGGATTTACACATATAGCAACAACAAAGCTTTATTAATAAACAGTACTGGAATAAACAGGTTTTCAGTGGGGTTAATGTCTCAGCCACTGCTGACAGCAACTGCAGTATCAATAAGAGGACTTTAAAACACTGAGATAGTACAAAAGGCAAAGTCTGAAATGGAGTAAAAGGCCTGCACTCAAGTGGCCATGGAGCCTTAACCTCTCCACACTCAAGATTGCATTGCTAGCGACATGACGTAGGATGTTATGTATGTGATATAAGCCATCCACAGTTACATTAAAGTGATAACCAGAGTGTGATACACTGATATCGTTAATGCCTTTTGAAATGGCATCACTCTTTCCCGTCAGTAATGCCACACCACATATGTAAACATGTATTGAATCATATCTCCCACCAGAACAGCATCAGAAATGAATGGCAACCTATCATATTTATAGAAATCGGGTGCGACCTGAACATTGACACCATTTACAAGCTTGACATGTGTTTTCCGTGAATGGTACTTGCACAAGTTCATATGAAATAATATGTGGCCAGTATTTAGCATCAGAAACAATGCCACCCAATGGAACAGATTTTGGTTATTGTCTGTGTATGTTTAGCTGTCCGAGTCCGCGAATCATTGTGTGTTTCCCGGGTCAGTGTTTCAAGAGTATAAATGTGGTCTATTCCTTCATCTCTAGGAGCTCATAGTGTTTTGCTGGATACCCGTAGGGCTGTTTGAGCTCCTACCCTGCTCACAGCGTGTGCCCTTTCAGTCACTCTCGTGATCACTCATTAGGGCGTCATCACACACTGTGCCACCCTAGCTCTGAGCCACTCAACATCCCCTCAGCCAAGGGGTTGGGTTGGCCACTCAGTAGGGCGCCAGACCACAGCTCGGGAATTTCCTGGTCACAATAGTCCAATTGCCTCTCACCACTCGACCCCCAGCATCATCCAACACTGCACATCCAAGGGGGCCTTCCACCAGAAATGAATTATTGAGGTGAAGTAGAGGTTGCTGGACAGTCAAGAGACCACCACTCATCAGCCTGCCTCTTCCCTCCTCAATAACAGCCTTAAGCCTCGCATGCAATTATCTGCCATCGAGCCCCATGCTCCTATCTCATCAGGAGTTACAAAACCAGTTTGTCTCCAGAGTGCTGGCACTGGTGTTCGTACTCTTGAAGAGGCACACCACCCATTTCAGATGCCACGGCTGTGGCTTGTACCACAGGATCATTACCAATGAATACATTCATAACTGAGGAACCAATCACTACTTTGGCCCGTTCGCAAACTCTGTTTGCAATTCTTCAACAACCCACTTGTTCAACTACAAGCATAAACTTGCTTTCCCTTTCCTCCCTGTGATTAATCTAATTTCTCCTGAGTCAGCAAATGATATGATATGATATGAAAAGTCATTTATAACGTTCCTGTACACAAGTGTTTCTAGGCGCGACAAGACAACAGAGCGAAGATAGAGGGAAGACAAAAAATTTTACGAGGCCCTGTGTCATTCAGATTGTGGAAGTGAGAGAACGAGAAGTGCAAAGGGAAAGGGAGGGGGGAAGTGCAAGGGAGAAGGGAGGGGAAAACAGGGCAGCAATGCTCGGAGTAATTACAGCCAGGGCCGCACGGCTCTGGGTAGTCCAAGGAGAACAAGTGACTGGAGGGTTACAGTTACAGCCCCTAAGAGCGTGGTAGGCCCGGAGGCAGTGCAAGGGGTGACTGATCAAGAAAGAGCCTGGTACCCACTGAGACTCTGAGGGTAGCCAAGCAACCAGTTGGTTGAACAGACAGGTATGTCAAGTAGGTCAGCAGGGGAGGAAGAGAGAGAAAGAACAGAAGAAAAGGAAGGTTTTAAGCTGCTTCTGTAACTTCAGGTGGTCCAGCTAAAGTTTGAGAGGGGAAGGGAGGCCATTCAAGACGGAGGCACCTGTAGAAAAGAGAGATCGACCTCCCACTCTCTGCCTGGAGAAGCGTCTAACACTTAGAGAGTTGGAGGTAGCTAAGCGAAGGGCTTGAGAAGGAAGGTATTTTGGAAGAGACCCAAGGACATCATTTCACCAAAATGCTAGGGGTAGCGGAAGTGACATCACATAACCCTTGACCTATGATGACATCACAGGAAGCGATATCATTTGACCCCACCCTGAAGTGACATCACGGGAAGCAATGGAACACAACCTTTCACCCCTTGACAAAATAGGAAGTGTCATCACATAGCATTGTTCTTAAGTACACTACGATAAATATGGTTACGATATCACTGTAATGTGTTACACATTTCATACAAGAATGAATCACCATATTTATCATTAATATCCGTTTGTATAGGCCCATATTACTAAATGACTGTCAATGCAAGCAGACTCCAAGGCCAAATGATTATGATGTGTTATTATATAGCACTTACGTTTAAGTGCTTTATATAGAACAAATATGCATACACTATCACCCAACCTGTCTTGGTACTCATTTATAGACCTCAGAAGGAAAACAGACTGAGTTGGCCTTACCGGGATTCCAACCTGCAACCTGCATATCACACACACATTGCAGCAGTGAGCGCTCAACCCACTGAGCTATCCCACCAGCTTAGCCATCCTACTGGCTATAGTAAAATGACCAATTACATGGCTGCATGTTCTCAAAGTCAGAAATCAAATTACACTCTGTAGTGGATACCAATAAACTGGTAAATGAGATTTAACAGCAGGCCAGTTCAGGTCTGGTGCAAAGTTGGCCACATGTCAAGCCTGCATGCATCTACTTTTCAGGCTTCAGAGGATGGGAAAATACATACCATTGGGAAGGTTCATAACTGTGTATTAAAGAATTTAGAGTAGCGCAGGGAAAGTAGCGCACTCACACGGCATCCCGTACTCTGGGCATTTGTGACCTCATACATGCAAACAAACATCCTGAACAGCATGCCGGGAGATAGGAAAGATAGACGCGTTGCAACAAAGCATTAATTGTGGCATAATGAAATCAAAGGCCAATTGATGTGCTATGGTCACACATTTCTACACTGTACACAAGCTTTCAGGCACAGCGATTTTGTAAAGTGACGAAGGACACTGAGATGGAATGTCTTGTGTTGATTGTAACAAAGACAACGGCAGAAAAAAACAGGCTTTAACTGCAACTTGTGAAAAGCAAAATACATATAGTTTTTGTTTGCATTGTGAATTTGAGGTGTTTAAAAACAGACTAAATCAGACTAAATCAGTGACTAACCCCCTGAAGTGTGCCTTAAACAAACCTTTAATGAGTCTAGCAATTAATGTATAGAATTTCAGAAAGACTATTTGTTATTCCTATTCTTTCTTATTTTGGGTCACTGCTCAAAGTGTTACACTTGGGGAACCCCCTGTTTTTTAAAGAGGCTTGAACAAGAAAGTCAGCCACTCCAGAAACAAAGAGCCACATGGCGCTGGCCACAGCCGAAGTGCTTCAATTTAAAAACATTTTAGGGCTAGCAAGGGAGACTATATCGGTAGCAAGGGAGAGCTCAGGGGTTCCAGTTGCGACCCCCTGGCAGTCCCCAATAATGTCCCTGAAGAAAGCGTTGGATGTAGTGCAGGCCCAGGCCCTAGAAATCCTTGTGGACAATGCAAAGGGTCTTGAACTTGTTTCTTTGTAAAGCGCGAATACACAAGTGAAGTGCTTCAAGCCGGGAAGAGACCAAGGGGATATCGTCGACATTCTTAGGCCTTGAAGAGTCTGAATGATCTAACAGCAATAACTAGGCCAGACCATTTCTACTAGCATAAGTGCATGACAAAGAGCGGGGGGACTGTTAGGGGGGTGGAGACCTATGCATGCAGGCACAGCCAGCTAGAGAGGGGAGTTAGAGGAGGACATGACGGACAAACATGCTAAGCCTAGTGCATACAAGGTCATGCAAGTGCGCGGACAGAAGTGCAAGGGAGGGGGAGGGTGACAATTATGCCCAGTCCAGCACGGCCAGGATTAAGTGCAGAGTGGGTGCCACTCTCATGGAACATACTCCGAGTGCAGTACTGCAAGACAAAGTGCGGAGTCCCAGAGGCAAGTGCGTGATTGGCAGGGGAGCCTGGGACCTGTGAGTCTCTGGAGGTGCACCAGGCGACCAGTCAGGTAACTGAACAGGTTGGGGATGAGAACAAAGGAGGGAAGCAGGAGAGAGACAAGAGATGTTTGCAAGGGAGAGAGAGAAAGAGGAAGAGAAGAGGAATGTCTTGAGGAGTTTCCGGAACTTAAGGAGTACCGGCTCAAGACAGAGAGAGGCATGTAGGCTGTTCTAGAGGGATTCACCTGCAGAGGATTAGGATCTACTCCCAAATCTCTGTTTGGAACCACGGCTCATCCGCAGGTAGTTGGAGGAGTGCGAGCGGAGGGCTCTGGAAGGAGAGTATTTAAGGAAAGAGCGTTGAAGATAGTACGGGCCCAGGCCCCAGAAAGCCTTGTGGACTATGTAGAGGGACTTAAACTTGATTCGTGCAGCCACGGGGAGCCAGTGGAGGGATTTCAGTGCCGGAGAGATGCAGTCCCTGGGCTTGAGACCAAGGATAAGTCTCGTGGGGGCGTGGCATGGTGGCTATGCAGTGAGGCAGCGGAATCTCTGAGCTCCCAAAAATCCTACTTGCAACACCAATAAAACTGATCCGATTTGTGCTGGAAATTCGGGACAAGGTGTCGGAGCACGCCAGAAGTCACTGTCGTGAAAATCGCTGAGTGAGGAAACAAGGGCCCAGCACATGGCAGCCCGGAATGTGGAAGAGGCATGTATATGCCAAGATGATGGAAAGGGGCTGGGGGGCTTTAGGGAGACGCAAAGTGAGGCGGGCAGGCAAGCGACGCCAGGAGAAGCCGAGTGCCGACACCAAAGAGGAAGCGCAGCAGAGGTGCGTGCCCCCTGCAAGCAGGCAGAGACAGGCTGCGCAAAAGGCGAAGCTGACCCGCAGCGAAACCTAACAGGGATGGAAGACCGGAGTTGCAGAGGCGCATGATCCCGTACCTGACAGCAGAGCAGACCGCTTGAAAGAGACTCCCGGGGACAATGCAGAGGAGTTCAGGTGAGCCTTCCCAGCCAGAACCAGTGATCCGGCCGGAATAAGGCCCATAGGTGGAACAGGCGCTCCAGACACCAGAGCAGTAGCCCCCCCCCCCCCACCAACCGCCCTGCAGCAAGCTGAAAGCCTGGCTGAGCTGGGAGGGACTGCAGGCGCAGCGGACACCTGAGAGAAGCCCGGTGGAATGCATTAATAAGGCATCTCGCCAACGCCACTGGCAAGAATACCAGCATAGACACAACTAATGGGCCCAGGCACAGCTCCCCCAATAAACAAGGCACCTCTCCCCACAGGCGGAAGCAGGAAGCGGGAGCACAGCACACGGAAGGGGGAAGGTGGCCAGCATGAGAAGAACAGGAGCGGCCCCTCCTAGTCCCCAAGAAGGCGCGGAGAGGGCAACAAGACATACGGCCTGGAGTTGGGGAGAGCAACTTTAAAAAAGACAAATTAACCATAACATGACCCAAGCCTTGCCCAGAACAACAGCAGCACGAGACACTTTTCTGTGCCCGGACGGAGACCTTCTCGCGCCCAGGGGAGAAGGATGGTTACCCACTTTGGCACTGATAGTGGGGTAAGAGCAGCGGAGCACACCAAACAGACAAGAGGGAAGCCAACACACGAGGTAAAAAAAGGAAGGGGAGCACGATGGACAGCAGCCCCTTCCCCCCTCAGCCCCTCTGGAGAGGCCAAGAAAGATCCCAACAAAGTGCAGGGTCTAGAGTGCGGCGACTCGACCAAGACAACTGGGTCGGGTGGGTGTAGTCCTGGACTGCCGGCTCACTGCGCTGAGCTGCGGGGCTTGGCCAATAGACAGAGTGGTGCATAGAGTGCAAAGACCTCGGGACTGGCTCCGCACCCACACTGCCCCCCGAACACCCAGAACTAACCAGATCAAACTACACCGGACCAACTGGGGTGACAGCTACTGGGAGGGAAGCAAGAATCAGGAGATCAGTGATATGCCAGACAAGCAACGTCGTGGCAAGGGCAAGCAGACCAGTATGGAGTCCTATGCCCTCAAGAACGAAAACAGCCCACACACCTCTGCAGAGACGGGCACAATGAGATTGGATCAGCATGCAGGGCGCCAGGAAGATGGTCCTATCCTAGAGGCAATAGCATCACTAAAGACAGAGCTTGAGCACAAAATGAATGGATTAATCGTGGATGTGGGCCTGCTAGGCCAGGACGTCAGGGCACTGGCAGACCAAATGGGCACCACGGTACATCAAGTGCAGGATAACACTAACAATATCGCAAGTGCACAATCCCAAATCACAGACATGCTTAGAAGAATACAAACATTGGAACACAGAGTCGGAGATTTTTGGAGGGAAGGGCCCGAAGAAACAACATCCATATTGTTGGTTAACCTGAGAGAGAGGAGGGCAGAAACCCCACGAACTATATAGAAAACCTACTGCTGCAAGAGGTGGGCGCAGGTGCACTGTCGCAGGGTTTTGCAGTGCAAAGGGCCCACAGATCCCTGGTCAAAAAGCCCCTTTTGTGCGCCACGCTGAGGCCCATAATAGCCAAAATCATGAACTTCAAGGGCAGAGAAAAGATCCTTACCTTTTGAAAAGAAGGTGGCGCGATTACTAGAAGCTCCTCAAGGCTTGCAATCTACCCAGACTACACTACACATGTACAAAAACAGAGAGCACAGTTCGGACCAACGAAGGAGCACCTTAGGAAAGCAAACTTACGATACATGCTGCTCTACCCTGCCAAACTAAAAGTGCTATGCAACGGTCAATCCCTCTTTTTTGAGGACACTTCAGAAGCCCATGCCTGGATGGATCAGCAAGGCATATCCCAGCCGTAAGCCAGACACAATAACAGTAATGGCAACGCACCACCATGACCACAGGAACAAACATGCTCAGAGAAACCTGAAAGAAATATGACGGACACTAAAGATGTGCAACCAAGACCACAACGATTAATAAGTGGGAGAAAGAGGAAGGACAACCCCAAAACTGCCTCGACGGTTGCCAAAGCGCGCGCAACCCCCAGAAGGCTGAGAAAGTTTACGATGCCAGATAAAAGACATTGGCTGAGGCGGGCCATTCTCAGGAAACTGAGACTGTGCAAGAGAATCAGTGGAGCCTGAGCAGGGGGAGGGTGGCTGGGCATTTATTTAAAGTTCAAGTTTGTTGGTTAAAAGTTGGAATGAAGAGAACACACCACTATCAAAGAGCAATCTGAGGGCGCACAGAGCAGATCAGTACACATACCAATGTGAGCAAAAACCATATGAGACAACTGAGGAGCCACGCAAATCATATCGGCCTCCCCTACTGAACAGCCGAAGAGGATTTGGAAGCAAAACCTGGAGCAACACGTACAAAAGCGAAGATTCAGACAGAAACAGGAATGACGAAGACCACATGGAAGAGACAGGCCCATGGGAAGAGACAGGGCATGCATAGAGCTGCCATGGTAAATCCTGAAGAGATAGGTATATCCACATGGAACGTACGGTGACTGAATAACTATGTCAAAAGCTAAGAGTGTACGCATGGCTAAACAGATCGAAAGTGAAAGTGGCAATGCTACAAAAAACACACCTGACAAAAGAAAAACAGTCCAAGATGGCAAGAAAGTGGGGGGGGGGAGTATACGGATCAACCTACTCTACGTACGCAAGAGGGGTGTTGACGTGGATAGCCCCCAAACTGCCATCCAGCTTATAACAGTGGAACAAGGCAATAGTGCACGGACTACTAGAAAATAGAGAAGTGTGCTTGGTGAACACGTACGCACCGAACCACGATGCCACTGTGTTCTTTAGAACACTTGTCTCCCAACTATCCCCAAACAGAGGAGCGGCATACATCTGGGGTAGGGACTTCAACTACACACTCAATTCGATGTTGGACAGGTCGGACACCAAATTTAAAAAACCAGCACCACCACCAAAAGCCCTGCTGACACTCCTTGGCCAGCTTAGGCTGGTGGACATCTGGAAAGAGACACATAACGAAATCCGCGGCTACTTGCACTATAGCGCCCCACATAGCACGCAAACACTGATAGACTACATCTTCACTGGGACGGAAACCCTGGGCGAGTTCATAGATATAGAATACAAGGCATGCACCCTTTCGGACCATGCCCTATTAGTGAGGACATGGAGGTACACAAAGAAGGGGGCCCCTACACCAAAATGGCGATTGAGAGCAGAAGCACTACCAGACAGTGAATTCCAAGAACACATGTAGAAGACCATAGAAGAATACTTCCAACACAACACTGGCAGTGTAGATACGTCTGAAACTCTGTGGGATACTTTTAAAGTAGTGTTCAGGGGAGTGGGGATGGGGAAAATTGGGGTTTCTGAAAAGCAGCATGAAAAGGGAACTGTCTAGTATAGAAATTGACATAGCGAAGGCCGAGAGGCAAGCTGGACTATTTGGGGTGGCACCGGCCAAATAAATATCACTGAGGCTACAGTGTAATCCATCTGGGAGAAATTGGGGAACCTAGATTATGGGAAATACATACAAAAACTACATGCTGAGGGAGACAAGCCAGGCAGACTCCTCGCTTGGTTGATCAAGCAAGAAGTAAGGAGGGAACCGATTAGCGCAATAAGAAACGAGACAGGGGAAATCGTTAGAATCCAAGAGGAAATTAATCATGTATTCTCACACTTTTACGAGGAGCTGTACTCTTCGGACCAAGTTGCTGAGACCTGGGAAATAAAGGAGGCCCTGACCCAAATTGAACTACCAAAACTAACAGAAGAACAGGTAGCGGTACTAGACACCCCATTAACAGTAGAAGAACTTGAAACAGTAATTGAAAGCCTCGCAATGGCCAAAACCCCGGGGCCTGATGGACTACCCGGGGAATTCTATAAGAAATATAAAGGAATAATAGCACCTAAACTGCTTGAGGACTATGAAGAGGCATGTACACTGGGTCAACTACCGGATAGCATGCTAGAGTCACTAATAATACCCATCCTGAAACCGGGGAAATCGCCCTTCAACTGTGGATCATATAGGCCACTCTCTATGACCAACCAGGATAGTAAGATACTTACGGCAAGTCTAGTCAACAGACTAAAACAGGTCATAAATAACCTGGTGCACCCGGACCAGATGGGATACGTCACAGTACGGAACACCATGTGGAATCTGAGAAGATTACATCACGTCATAGACCAGACCAATCATAGACAGGAAGAGAGTGCGGTTGCATACCTAGACGCGGTGAAAGCCTTTGACTCAGTGAACTGGGAATGGCTTCTGCATGTACTCGAACACTTTGGGATTGAAGCGGGCTTCCTGAGGTGGATCATATTGATATACAAGGAACCCAGAGCTAGGGTCAAAACAAGCAGGCATGTCTCGACAGTATGGGGAATATAGAGGGGTATGAAACAGGGCTGCCCGCTATCGCCAATGCTTTACATACTGGCCCTGGAACTGCTGGCAGCCTTCCTCACGAAAGAATATGGCAGTCAGGTAATAAACATAGATAATACGACTCATCCTAATCTCGTTATATGCCGATGACATGCTTTTGCATGTCAAAAACCAGGAAGACAACCTGCCACACTTGCTAGATGTTGTAACAGCATTAGCTAAACTACCGGGCATATGCGTTAATAAGGTGAAATCCTCTTTGTACCCCTTGGGGGCACTTAGACGAAGAAACATAGAACACCTGCCTATCCAGGGGTTGAAACGGGGCCAACCTCCTTCCGGTACCTAGGAATAGATATACACCATGATCCAGCAGCGTCACACCAAGCTAACACGTTAGCAGCACTCGGGAACATCACAAAGTCCATGGCGTTTTTGAAGACGCTGCCACTGGGAATGCCAGGCAGGGCAGCCCTGTTGAAAATGATAGTACTTCCCCACCTTCTGAACCATTTTACTAACATACCGTACAACATACCAGGAATCTTTTTTACGAAACAGAACACAATAGCAAGGGAATTTCTGTGGGGAGGGGGCAGGAACAGATTAGCACTAGGCACACTGCAGAGAGACTACGCCTCAGGTGGGATTAAACTACCAAACTTCGAGCTATACTACCTGGCAGGCCAGCAGCAGTTTGTAGCACACTGCCTGGGATATGAGACCTCCATAGATACACTACTTCTGCAGCCCGCACTACAACACGGTTTTTTGAAAGAGATCATATGGATGAAGAAGCCCCTACACCAGTCGCTCCCCACACTCATCACACTGGGCCTCACCCTATGGAGGAGAGCATGGAAATTCCGAAAAAGCCCAGACCCCTCTTAGGCATATGTCTCTCTAGTGGGATGACGAACACCCAACCAGATGCACTTAAGGCATATCGAAGACACTGGGAGGCAAAAGGAATAGCCCAAGTAGGTGACCTCTGGAAGAAGGGGCAGTGGGTGGAGTTCCAAACTCTAATGGAAGAGAACAATATACATAAAGGACAATTCATGTTGCACACAAGCATGGTGAAGGTAAGGAACAAATGGTGGTCAGGCTTACGCACTGAAGGAGGGATGGGCAAGGTGCTAGACGAATGGTACAATGTGGCGGAAGGAGGGCATACAGTGTCCAGACTGTACAAACTGCTCCTGTGTAATCAAAATAACGCAGAACTGCCTGCATGCTGATACTGGGAATCGGAACTTCAGAGAACTTTCACAGACGAAGAATGGACAAGGGCCTTGATGTACATAAAAAACGTTTCCAGAAATGCAATATTTAAACACAACTACAGGTCACGCTGAGTGCCTACATTAGCCAGAGCAGGATATCCAGGATGGGATGCAAAACAAAACAGACCTGCACCAGATGTGCAGAGGAAAACGCAGATATGCTGCACATGTTCTGGACCTGTCCAGTAATAGCAGAATTCTGGGACCAAATCAGGACGAAAGCTGCTGCAGGGGGAATCCAAATGCACTCTTGGACACCAGAATCTCAGACTATTCCTGAGGGGCAAAAAGCAGAGAGCGCATCGGGCTAAAAGGAAGGACCTAATGGGTATCTTGGCGAAACACTGAATAGCAATAGCCTGGAAATCTAGAACAGGCCCGGCAATCGAGGCATGGTGGGCAGACTTGAAGCAATGGTCGCTGGCTGAGACGACAGTATGGACTATGGCCCTTCAAAGAGAAGCACACGAAAGCAGTGAAAAGATAATGTCATGGAACACAATGGTGCAGGAGATGTTCGCACACAATGCAGGAAACAAGCCAGAGAGCCCCAGAGAAGAAGAGTAATGTAAATAAGAACCCGGATGAGGAGTGGGGACGCAACATTAGCCACGACCTGTCGAAAGTTGGAAGTGGGCAAACCAGAGCCCATAACCCCCCTCCTAGGAAGATACGCCTGGATACCCACAAGAGACAATGGGAAACAGAACATAGTAAGACTGAAACGAGCGCCAAGAAATACAGACTGTATGATGCTCCTGCCACTGTTTGTTGTACACAAAAATCAATCACATTTTTTTTTAAAAAGGACAAATCTCACGGTTCATATCTGGATATGTTGAAGCGGTCGAAGATTAGCGGTAGGAAGATTGAGAAAGAGACTGTTGAAGTAGTCCAGTCTGGAGAGAACCAGGACTCTAGAGACAGTGAGCCTCGGGGAGAAGGTGAGGAAAGGTGGAATACCTCTGAGGAGGTGGAACTGGTAGTGAGACTTTTTGGACATGTCCAAGATGTGTGAAGAGAAGGAGAGAGTAGAGTCGAATATGACCCCGAGGTTTTTTGCCTCACTAGTGGGTGAGGGTGCATGACCAAGGGTGGTCAGCCAGAGTGAAAGTGGGAAAACAGGAGCAGGGGTCCCAATGAGAACAATAGCTGTCTTACTAGCATTAAGGCATAGATTTTTAGCAGCACACCAGGCCTGAATTGCGGACATATAGTCCGGGATGAGCGAGGTGGAGGAGGCCGAGAGTAGCCTGAAGGAAAGCTGTGTGTCATCTGCATAACACTCAAAATTGGAGATGAAGGCAGAGATCATGTGGTCCAAAGGGGCCATGTAGACATTAAAAAACAGGGGGATAGATTAGTTCCCTGTGGGACACCTCAAGTAGAGAGAGTCATAGCGTAGAGAAAGGAACCTAGTTCCACCTGCGAGGGACTGTCAGAAAGAAAGGGTGCTAGCCTTGCCAGGGCTTGATCAGTTATGCCCAGGGTCTCACAGATATGGGAGATCAGGATGTTGTAGTTTACTGTATCAAAGATAGAGGAGAGGCCAAGAAGAATGAGGACAGAGAGAGAGTTAGAGTCCAGGTTTGAGAGCAGGTCTTCGCGGGTGTGCAGAAGAGCAGTTTCTGTGCCTCTGGATGCTCTAAAGCCAGAGTGATCATGGAGACAACCAACAGATTCAGTGTGGAGGTTAAGCTGAGAAATAGCCAATTTCTTCAGATGTTTTCCCAGGAAAGGGGTGATGGAAATAGGACGATAGTTACCTGGAATAGTAGGGTCGGCAGAGGGTTTTTTGAGCAGAGGGTGCACAAGAGAGTGCTTGAGGGAAGTGGGGAAGACTCCAGAGGCAAATGAGAGGTTGCAGGGGTCTTCCAAGGCTGGGGCTAGTGAGTCAATGTTGTCCTTGATGGTTTTTGAGGGGCAGGGGTCCACCTGTTTGGAAGAAGCTTTCATAGACCGGCATGTTTAAAGACCTCCTCAGGTGTGACAGAGGAGAGGGAGGAAAGAAGGGGGTCTTGAGGGCGGCCGAAGGGGGCCCAGGAGGTGATGGTGCATGAGTGGGTGCGGAGGAGAGAGAAGACAGGATGTCCTGTGTTTTGGTGGTGAAGTGAGGGGCCAGGGCCGAGCAAAGTGCCTGGGTGGGTACGGCGGAGGAAGAGGCTGCAGTAGGATTGGCCAGTTCCTTACACACTTTCAAAAGTTTGGCCATGCTGTTGGATGCCGCAGAGATGCAGGCTTGAATATGGACTCTTTTTTGGGACTGGGTGTAGGGTCTATATTGTCTTTGCAGAAGACGGCAGGTCAGCTTGTCAGAGGGTACACCTGAAGATCCCCTTTTCCGTTCTGCTGCCCTACACTCATGTTTAAGGTCAGCCAGGTCAGAGTCATACCAGGAGCTGCACTTTTGGCAGGCTTCAGTCAGACCCTCCTGACAGGGGCAAGGATGCTGAGGGTATTGGAGATGGAAAGGTGAAAGTTAGAGAGGCCGGTATCAGGGTGGAAGTCAGCTGCAAGAGTGGGAGGAGGAGAGCAGGTGAAGGCAAAGGCAGCCACTGACACTTTTTTCATGGGTCGGATGACCTTGAAGGTCGGAGGCAGTGCAGGGTGTGCCAGTGCTAAAAGAGCGGAAAGCTTCAAGTGAGAGAAGAGAAGAGAGTGGGGTGGTAAGAGGAGTAGAGAGAGGAATGTCTGTGGAGATAAGAGCATCCAAGGTGTGGTGGGCAATGAGCGTCGGACCAGAAGGTAGAATGGAGAGAGAGAGCAAGTTGCATAGGTTGCGGAAAGCCCCTGACGAGTAAGGAGAGTCAAGATGGATGTTGAAATCCCTCAACAGGAGGTGTTAGGAGGAGGAGAGAAGAGAAGATACCAGGTCAGCCCATTCCGGTGGCCGATAGAAGGTGGCCAGAGTAAGAGAGGAGACAGGGGAGAGAGAGAGCCTACAGACCAGGCATTCGAAAAAGAGGAATAGGCCTGAGTGGGGATGGTGGAAACAGGGATCCACTCTGCAGAGATTAGGGCAACTCCCCCCCACGGTCTGTTTGGCCTGGGTTCAGAGAGAATCTTGTAGGACTCAGCGAAAGAGTGTCAAAGCATGTGAAAGCGCTGTCCTTAAACCAGGTCTCTATGAGAGCAATAACATCAAGGTCCAGGTGTTCCAAGAAACGAAATCAACAACTGTTGGAAAAAGCTAACAAAGCCACAGCCCACTTAAAAATAACTATGGACCACCTTCTACCCCAAACCACTGTATCTTCTTGGACCATCCCACAATGGAGAAGAATAAAGGGCTTTTCATTCTGGACCAAGACGAAACTGCTATACAGACTTAGGTACAGCAGTCCAACACTACCTCCAGGCCTATAATCTTTATGATAACCATGACATCTAAATCCTACATGACTTCCCTTGACAATACATCCGAGATTAATCTGTGTATGAAAGCCAGTTTGAGCTCCATACCAATATAATCAAATTTGAAGCACCACAAATATGATATAGAAATGCCACCATTCTTCTGTAATTCAACACATCAGGGGAAAGTAGATCTAGGCTTTCTGGTCAATCATGACCTGATGAGGAGCGTCATCCACTTCCTCTGAGAGCACTTCCTGTTTTACTTCCATAGCCGAGGGAGCGTAGATCCTCCACCCAAGGCAATGTCCGGTTCCAATCAACGATCCATTGTTTCATTCAGTTAATGACAGATTATTCCGCTGAAATTAGGTAGTGTGTTTCTTACTGCTTGCCTGCAAAAAGTAAGCAACAGAGTCAGATGTCAATCCCCGGTATTCCAGGTGTTCCTGTCCCAGCTGAAAATATTTGCCTTTTGAACAGAAACTCTCAGACCCTCAGGGAGGATGTTAAAGAGAACAGCTGTTAGGCGTAGAGATGACGCTTGGACCACACTATTGCCCTACAGGAGTACACAATGGGAAATCCATAATTCCAGGAACACCTAGCTCCACAAGCACATCCATAATCCCTGTACGCATCAAGCCCCACTCTCCATATCTGTTTGGCTTCCGTAGAGCCTCGGAAGGCTGGTTCAGGACAGCATGTAGGGTGGTGGAAATCTGGGGGATCCAGACAGCTTAATGGAGTGAGCGACAACCAAGAGGTCGAGGTCACTGCCGTATGCAGGAGGCATGGCCAAACTGAAGTAAAAGGACCCAGTCCAACAATGTACCCAAGCAGAAGGCTCCAGCACAATGCGGTCAAATGGGGGGAGAACGGAAGTGAGCAGGTGTAAAAAGTGTCCAAACTCAAACAGAACCAGTCAACTGCAACACGAAAGTAGCTTGGCAACTTCTTGAGTCCTTTTGCCTTTTTTATGATCATTAGCAGGTTGTTCTTCCATGGCTAAGCAGCGTGCCATCTTGGAATGGAGTTTCCTTCCATTGTTTTGCATGGAGGATACAACATCAGGTCTGTGAATGTGCTCCAGAAACCCACAGAAGCGCCAGAGCCTACAGCCTGGTCCTTATGTGCTAGTGTCATCCAGTTCATGGCCAAGCAAGTACTGACATCACCCAAAGTAGGTAGGGGTGGCCTAATAAGAGTCCACTAGAATAAGAAAACTAAGGAGAATATCAGTGCCATGATATCATAGGCTACCTGGGAATTTGCCTTAGTTCCTGTAGGTTTTCCAGACTCGTCCTGCAACCGACTCCCCTGCAATTGTGTTTCCCCAATCACTGTATTTATTTTATGAATCCGACATGCTCCAACAGGAGCCCTTTAAGTATTTTAGAGCAGCAAACATGACTCTAATCAATTTTCTTTCAGAATACAGCTCCTCCTTTTGTTTACATGAGCAACACATTTCGATGGGAACTCTGCCAACACAGAGAGACCTTTAATACTCTCCTAAAATACAATCTAATTCAAACATAAGCATTTCTTCAATACAGATGTACATTAGAACTTCTAGCTCTTCTTGCAATGGCTCAGATTTATTCGACATCTGTTGAAGCATAATGGACGGATACAAATCTTCATAGTATAGCTTCCTATAGGATCTGGAGGGCCGAGTATGTACTGACAGCTATCGTTTCTACAGCAGTGAAGGGTAATAGCTATCAAGGAAACAAAGAAGAGCATTATGCATACTGTAGTGGTGATGTAATACCACAGACGTCATTGCACCAAAATGCCTGGGGTAGCAGAAGTGGCATGACACGACCCTTGACCTCTGATGACATCACAGACAGTGATGTCATTTGACCCCACCCCAAAGTGACATCACCAGAAGCGATGGAAGACGACCTTTCTCCCCTTGACAAAACAGGAAGTGGCATCACATAGCACTGTTCCTAAGTACACTATGAAAAATATGGTTGATATCAGTGTGCACACGCCCGTATTACCAAAATACTGTGAATGCAAGGTGATGTCTAAGGACAAATGATGTGTTATTATCTAACACTTACGCTTAAGTGCTTTATATAGTACAAATATACATACAATATCACCCAACCTATGTTGGTACTCATTTATCAACCTCAGAAGGATGAAATGCTGAGTTGGCATTGCCAGGATTCGAAACCCCAAATCACACACACATCGCAGATGCTAACGCTCAACCGACTGAGGTATCTTATGGCTATGATAATATGAGCAATTACATGTCAGAATGTTCTCAAAGTCAGAAAGCTAATTACACTCTGTAGTGGATACCATTAAACTGGTAAGTGAGATTTAACAGTAGGCAAGTTCGTCTGCAGGTCTGGTGCAGAGTTGGCCACGTGTCAAGCCTGCGTGGATCTACTTTTCAGGCTTCAGAGGTTGGCAAAATACATACCATTGGAAGGGTTTATAACTGTGTATTAAAGAATTTAGAGTAGCACAGGGAAGGCATCTCACTCACACGGCATCCCGTACCCTGGGCACTCGTTACCTCATACATGCATGCAAACATCCTGAAAAGCATGCCATGAAGATAGGAAAGATAGACACATTACAACAAAGCATTAATTGTGGCACAATGAAATCAAGGGCCTCTTTATGCGTTATAGTCAAACATTTCTACACTGTACGCAAGCTTTTAGGCATGAGGATTTTGTCAAGTGACCAAGGACACCCAGATGGAAGGTCTTGTTATGATCGTAACAGAGACAATGGCAGAGACAATGGCAGAAAGAAAATGCTATAACTGCAACTTGCAAAAGGCAAAATACATAGTTCATAATGGATGCTTATTTCCTC
The DNA here is from genome assembly GCF_040938575.1 of Ambystoma mexicanum. Lineage (NCBI taxonomy): Eukaryota > Metazoa > Chordata > Amphibia > Caudata > Ambystomatidae > Ambystoma > Ambystoma mexicanum. The sequence goes on from NC_090933.1 coordinate 930,930,028, forward strand.
TAAATGCTTTTTGGATGCATTGTGAATTTGAGGTCTTTAAGAACAGGCTAAATCAGAGACCAACCCCCTGAAGTGTGCCTGAAATAAACCTTTAATAAGTCTAGCAATTATTGTATAGAATTCCAGAAAGACAAATTATATGTTATTCCTTTTCTTTTTTATTTGGGTCACTGCTCAAAGTGTTAGACTTGTGGAAACCCCTGTTTTTTTAAGATGCCTGAACAAGAAAGCCAGTCATGCCATGAACAAAGAGCCACATGGCGCTGGCCGCAGCCCAGAAGCTTCCATTTAAAAAATAAAATAAAAAATGGTTATCTGTTTTTTTTTTAGGGGTAGCAAGGGAGACCACAGGGGTAGCAAGGGCGATCTCAGGGGTCACAGCTGCGACCCCTGACATCCCCCAAATGACGTCCATTTGTAATACTGTTCCAAGATTTGATTATCAACGGAATGAATGGCACCATAGGGAGTTCACAGGGTGGCTGTATAATGGGCTACTTCAAATGCCCTATTTTCTTTTTTGAACACAACTTCCAACAACTGCATGTTTGTCTGTATATCTATCATTTTCTTTACCGTTTGTATCAATACTAGCAGATTTTCAAAACTTTGAAGGACAAACTTAGACCACCTTTTCTGAAACTTGATTTGTAAGATTACCAACCTCCCTTCCTCTGTGGCCAGAAATGATCAAACTGCTGCTTTCTCGCTTGCAAAACGAAAGGTATATCTACCAATGGTACAGACACGAGTTCCACATGTTTAGCCTCCTTTTGTAACAATAGCTTATCCTGCACAGTAACACCGGTTGCCTTCCCATCACACCATATTTTGTTTTCCCACCAATATCACTAGCTTACCTACCAAGGTTTTACAGCTGCAGAGGTTGCAGTGGCCACAATTTCCAATTTGAATCACTACCTAGCCATATGTCAGCGGGTGTCCCTGGGGCAGATGTTAGATATCAGACAGGATTTACAGGAGGGTGTACGTTCCATAGATCTCGATGAGCTATCCAGTCCCAACTGCAGCCTGCCCAGTTGCCTGGAATTACCTTACTGGTTCCAATACTCCTTTCATTGGGCATTTAGCATTGAAAGTGCATGATCTGTTTTCGCATTTCCACCTGCTGTACTTCCTCAGATCTCTCCAGGGCCACAGATCTTCCAGGATTCCAGAGGCGTTGCCGAGGATCCTTGGCCAGCTGTTATGTAGTACATCTTCTCTGATGCTTAATAGCGTGTTATTCAGGAAGTCGTGCACATCCGAACAGATGGAATTGCGGAGATTAGCATGCGTCACAGCTGGATAGAATTGTGGAGATTAGCATGCATCACATCTAGATAGAATTGTGGAGATTAGCATGCATCACATTAAGTATTTTGTGCAGATTAGCACGTGGCACATCTAGGTAGAATTGTGAGTATTTTGCACGTGTCACACCCAGATAGAACTATGGAGATTAGCATGTGTCACATCCAAGTAGAATTGTGGAGATTAGCATGCGTCATATCTAGAAAGAATTGGGGAGGTAGCATGCATCACATCTAGATAGAATTGTGGAGAGGAACATGCATCAAATCTAGATAGAATTGTGGAGATTAGCATGAGTCACATCTAGATAGAATTGTGGAGATTAGCATGCGTCATATCTAGAAAGAATTGGGGAGGTAGCATGCATCACATCTAGATAGAACTGTGGAGATGAACATGCATCAAATCTAGATAGAATTGTGTAGTTTAGCATGCGTCACATCTAGATAGAATTGTAAGAGATAAGCAAGCATCACATCTAGATAGTGAGGCCTCTTGCCAACCGTACTAAAAAACTCACCCCTCTGCATACACCTCTGAATCAAACACAAGCACTTCACTACAGCACCACAACAAAACAAACCACACATAGCCTTGCACAACAGCATAAGACGGCTACCAACCAAAAAGCACACCTAAGCTCAGCGAACAGTGTAAACCGAACTGAAGCTGCCAACAGCACATCACAGCTTTCTTCCTCTTTTCTCACGCTCAGTCCCACTAACTCCATCCCCTCACTAGCTTCCCTTACAGATCCACCAGAGCATCAGGGGACCATGCAGAGAGTGATAGTGCGCGGTATAAGAAACCTTTGACATAACATAACAGCCAGTGTCCCACTGCAACATCTTTCCAGTTGATATTAATTCTTGAAATAGTTGGGCTAACAGATCTTGTGTGATTGTACTAAGAGTTCCAGTCACATGAATCTTGGTAATTTCAGTTTTCTTTATAGGTAAGCTGTGCCCGAGTGATAAGCGCTGCTGCTCGTTTTTATCAACCTAATTGGTCATTTAATGTGTGACCCTAGTAAAGTCCCCAAACTGTAAGGGATGTATTTCCAGTATCCATTACCTGATCATTGACTGCCCTCTTACCCTTCCTAGTAAATAATTCTTTGAACTGTTTCTGCAAACTTATTGCTGCACCTTCTGTGCAATTAGAAAACTTTTTTTTTACTTGAAACACAGACAAAGGAATTGAAAAGACTATAGTGCCCAAGGATGTATTAACAATGCCATACTAAAATCAAGACCTATCTATCTTACTAATTTTATCATACCACGGGGACTATGAACGCGTGTTAATGCCGTTGAAATATTCTGTTGCCTCAATGACATTTGCAAGAATATACTGTATTAATGAGCCAGTCCTATTCTCCATCTGCATATTGCACTGCCAATCTATTTGGGAAGCACATTAGAACAAACACTGGTTACTTTTGTGTTGTTCCTGTAACTTGGAATCCTTATCAGAAAACAGAACAATTCAGTAGTGGCTTTGAAATCAGTTCTCAACTCCTTCTCTTGCTCCTCTATACTACACTTGCCGAGTACAGCCACTGAGTGGAAACCCAAAGCAATGTCTACTGTTCTGTTTACTTCATTCCCACTCTATCTCTGCACTTTCTCATTCAGAACATCTGTGGCAACCGTCCATTGCATTTACCATTTCCCTGGCCTAAAGTGTAAAACAGAAAAACAATAATGCATTAGAGCAGAAATCTGTGTTAGCTTGTGTAACTTTGCAGTTGCATCATTAAGGTGAAGCCTCATTCTGAATAATCAGGCTGTGAGTTCATATAGCTCAGGTGTAGCACTCATCTGAGAGCCAATTTGGGATTGCCTTGCATAGATGTGGAACTTGGCCTGGTTGACACTGGGCTGGCTCAGGCAAGAATCTTAAAGGAAGGTTGACACCGCATTCCCAGCTTCCAATTAGGTCCAACTCACTATGCACCTTTATCTATACAGGTGCCATGATTCAACATTAGTTGTGGTCACCACATGGGATATGGATTGTATTGTCGTCCAGGCTCGAGCCAAGTAGGAATCGACTTTGGTTTATTCAAATAAAGGAAACAGTTTGAAACAGCTAGCATGCAGCAAAACATCACAGCTATTGTGAAACCCATACTCCCCCCACTCATTGCTCTGGTGGCACAGCACGTTTACGCTATGTAGCATGCACCCAAGTGGGGATCTCCTTAATCTTAATGGCATAATTGGCAGTAAGCAGTGCCTGGTAAACTCTATGCCAACATGGTGCCAATGCAGATATCCATTGATAACTCTTGACCATAATAAAATCCCCAGGCCCCAAAAAGTCGCAAGCTTCTGTTGGCACCATCAGAAGGGTCTCCTTTACCTGCTCATGAACAGACCTGATGGATGCAATAAGAGACTTCCCATAGTTGAGCAGGTTATCATTGTGATGCTGGAAATGCATCGGAGGGACAGGGCCTCCGTATCCTTGTCCTTTACTGCTTTTTATCTGTCGTGTTTTCCGTGCAGGAGTTCATGTGGGACTCCTGGCGGTGCAGCTCTCTTTCTTTTGGTTTGGTGAACGGACCTGTAGGATACCCTTATGGCACCCATGGGTGGGGGGTACAACCCTGTGCCCCTAATGTATGTTTTTGGGCACCTGTGGGTGGCCCACAGAGCGGGGTATGGGCTGGTGGCAGCTCCATGCTGAATTTGACAGGTGCGCAGAGTATCCTCCATTTTGGGATACCCCGGCCCTGCCATTGGGATCAGTTGATTCCTGATGGAAAACAAGATGGCCCCGGTGGCCTCTTGCTTTCTATTACCCATTACCTTGTTTTCCCAAAGTCCTGGGAAGCCCTGACTCTGTCCCTTCCCCCTGACTGGCTGTTGGGTGGAAATGCTATATATGGTATTGTTGCGAAGGCTCGGCCAGACTAGCTGGAGCCTTCCCGGTGATGTATGTTGTGGGTACCTCCTGTGGGTGGGACCTGGGTGAATAGAGTGTGTGACGAATTTGCATTCTGTTTTGTGGGTGTCCAGTATCTGGTGGTTGACACAATGACTGAGACAACCCTGCCCGAAACCGGTATGGATGCAGCTTGGAGTGTTGAATGGCTCGGTACTTGTCCCAATACACATAACTTGTTGTGAGTGTCTGGAGATAAGTGAATGGCCTGAATACCTTGTGTGCCTGATTGGCTGCCTGCCTGCATGAATGCCCGTAGTCGTGATTGGATGCTTGAGTTTGACCCAGCGGAATGAATGGGAGATCAACAGTATATCTGGGGACCTCTCACTGCTAGGAATCGTGTTCAGAAGCTGAAGTCCACTACGACGAGTAACTGGATTAACTGACGCTTGACCTTGAAGCCCTGCTGGACGAGAAGAATTGCTGTTGCTCTCCTTCACAATCTGAAAGCTGTTGTGCCTCCAAGGACTGACCCAGAGAGGACCTGGTAAGGCTCCCTCTTCCCGAGCTACGAGGGACCATCGTGCACAGCTGATCTTTGCCAACGCTCCCTGGTAGACAGACCTACGACAGGCTCCCTGGTAGACAGACCTACGACAGGCTGCCGACCCGATACGGGGACTGCTGCGGAACTCCAAGGAGAAGCACTCGGACTGTTGTCCGCCACTGTCGACGACCGCCGTCGCCGACCGGAGCTGCCGTGCTCCCGTTTACCTAAGAACTTTCATTGATCATCGGACGCTCTCGTCTGCATCGTCATCCGCTTGTCTCCCGCTGGAGAAGGCCCGACCATCGACGCGCCGAGGAGTATCCACCGGTGGGTTTTCCGCCACCTACAGACCGCAGAGATGCCAACGACTCGGCGCCCTTGCTGGGCCACAGTTCTTCATCATCTCTTTGCGGTCCAGAACTACTGTCACCGAGGTGTCCCGCATGCCTTTTCCTTGCAGGACGCCAACGCTCTGTCGTCGACGAGCACCGCTAGGAACAAAGCGGCCACTTCCCTGCCATAGTTCACCGTGTTCACCGTCGGACGTTCGACGACCCATGACTCCTGCCTTAAAGGGAGGGCACTCAAGAAGGGCCGTCGATTCCCCGACACCGAACGGCAAGTTCCCCGACACCCCTCGACGATCAGTGGCTCCCGCCTGAAAGGGAGGCACTCAAGAAGGATCGGTCGGTGCATCGTCGGAGAACTCTACTCCACCAGGTACATTGGGGGGGTAAAACCTTAACAGGAAGAAGTAAGACTATTGAACATTTGGACTGGGCTTGTGCTATATATCTTTATTTACAGGTTGCCCAGGTGGGGGGATCTCCACACAGAACTGTGTCTAGGTAACGGGGCCAGCATTCTGCTTATTGTTTCAACCATCTTACGTTCCTTCCTATCTCTATTGTTGGTTTACTCGTTATTGATCTGCGTGACATTTTAACCGTACAGTTGATGCACTTCAATGAGATTCGATAACATTAGTGGTACCACTCTAGACGTGTATATATTAATCATTATTGACTTCCAAGTACAAAGTGCGTTATTGTGATCGTGTACATACCTTTGAATATTTATTATATAAAGACTGTGTTTTCAGTAATACAGTGTGTGGACATTCCTTTGTGGGGGTTCGGGGACTACACTGTACTTAAGAACCAGCCCGCATCACCTCCTGAGAAGCTAGGCCTTGATTGCTCGTCCATTGCTACCTTATAGAGAATCTTGGCTGGGGTCTTCTGTGCCTCTCCTCTACCATATAGAGAGCAGAAGTACAGACACCCCCTACTGGTCTTTACACTGGTGGCAGCGATGGGATGCTTATAGTTTTAAGACTCAGTGTATAACCGTGCCACTTACAAAATATCCGCACTTTATTTGATTAAGGTTTGGGTGTGTACAAAATAACTGCATTACAAGCAATGGAGTCTATTACGAATGGTAAATTGACTCGGATGAGCTTAGAGGCTCTGCAGAGTGCTTGTGAAGCCAGGGAATTAGACTTTGTGGATAAGTCTAGGGCTGAGCTGATAGCTGCCCTGGTGGACTACCAGACCGATGGTGAAACTCTTGATGAGGGGGGGAATGCAACCAATGAGGACTCTGCCCCTGGGGTTTCTACTGAATCTGTTTCTGGGAATGCCGCCATTCCTGCTGCCTCTCTTCCGAACCCCAGCAATTCCTTGGAACTTGAGTTATTAAGGATGAAATTGGCCTTTGAATATCGCAAGTTGTAAATAGATGCTGAGCTTAAGAAAGAGGAGCTGGCTCAACAGGTTGAACTCAAGAATAGGGATCTTGAACTCAAAGACAAGGACACTGAATGTCAGAGAATCCAGCTAGAGAAAGCTCGAGTGGAGACTCCAGCGAAACCCAGTGAGAGTGTCAGGGCCCAGCCACTAAATTTATGAAGGATTTGGTTGGTGTGTTTTCAGAGGGTTCTGATATCCTCCAATGGATTGAAGCGTTTGAAATGGCTTGTGCAATTCATGATGTTGATAAAAGAGATTGGGCTAAGTGTTTGCTAAGCAGAGTGCCTCAAACTGGATATGACTGTATTCTGAAGCTGAGTGTGGAAGAACGGGGTCAGTATGAGTGTATGAAATCTGTTTTGATTGCCAAGTTTGTCAAGACACCTACCCAATACCTTAAAAGGTTCAGGGATTTTAAGAAAAGAGAGAATGTGTCTTGGGTCGACTGGGTGAGCGCTGCGCACATGAATATGATGGGGTGGATTGATGGTTACAAGGTGAAAACTTTTGTTGAATTGTCCCACCTATTGTTTTTTTAGCATTTTTCTGAAGCCTGTTCACCAGAGCTGCGTCAATATGTTGCTGACCAGAACATTTTGGATCCCTTTAAACTGGCTAGGTTGGCTGACAAGTGGGTCTCCCACCGGGTGTCCCCTAAGGACTCCATTGGGAAGGACAAGGACAAAGAAAAGGGGGCCTCTCAGAAAGCTGAGGAGTCCCAAAAGCAGTCACAGTTGAATAAACCTAAACCCTCCTCTCCTAAGACCCAAAAATCTAGTGGGGATAAGTCATCTGTGGGTGGGAATAAGAGTAGTGGTCCACCTGCTACAAAGCAGGCTCCCGGTGGTTCCAGTACCGTATCCCGCACTCCCGGCACTTGTTGGGACTGTCGGGCTCTGGATTACAAAAGGGGTGACTCCAAGTGTAAAGGTAAGGCACTCGGAGTACAGGCTGTCAGCCTGACCTACCCTTACCCCATGTCTGAGGTGGAGGCCACTGTCCTCCCCTCCTCTACCGGGATCACTTTTGGTGCTCCCGTAGAGATTTCCTTAGTGTCCATTGGGGCCTGGGACCAGTAGGCAGAAGTACTGGTGACTATCCCACAGAACACCCGTAGATTTTTGAGAAGTGTCCTCCTGAATGGCCAGCCTTCTACTGGTTTGAGAGACACTGGGGCAAGCATGACAGTGGTGGACAGGACCCTGCTCAAGCCAGAGGACTATGTCGATGCTCCTCTGAGAACCACCAGGTTAGCTGGTGGGCCTCCCAAATTATCGCCTGTAGCCCGAGTCACACTCGTAATTAGAGACAAGACAGCAAAGCTTCCTGTCCTGGTTCATGACAACGTCCCTGCTAACATTCTGTTAGGTAACGATCTAGTCGAGTTGGGATTGATCGTGCATGGTCTTCCCATGACTGCTGCTGCGGTCACTAGGTCACAGGTGACACCGGGTCTGGCTGTGAGTCAGATACCCGAGCTGAAGGCACGGCCTAAGGCACGACGAAGGAAGAGCAAGAAGGCCACCTCTGTGGAGGCAGCCCCTTCTCTTCCTGCTGTTCCTACAGCACCCATTGGGATCCATGCTCCGGACGTGCTGGGTCCAGTGGTAAACCCTGTCTCAACTCCTGTGGGAGAAGAGCCAGAAGACTCTCCTGTGGAAGAGGTTCTCAACCCGGAGAATCATCCCGATCTTCAATGCTTTTTAGCTGAAGGGGGACCCTCTCGGGCAGACTTCTGTAAAGGACAGAGAGAGTGTCCCTCTCTCTCGAGGGTCTGAGGAAACAGGCCCTGTCCCAGGCACAAGGCGAAGTGCCTAGGACTTTCCGGATTTATTGGGAGGGTGAGCTCCTTGTTAGTGAGCCCACTAAGCCTGAACCTGGTGCCCTCAAGATGTTGGTGGTACCCCAGGTTTACAGGCCCTTCCTACTGCAGTTGGCGCATGAGGTGCCCTTGGCTGGTCATCTTGGTACCAAGAAGACTAAGCAGAGGCTCTCTGCCCATTTCTACTGGCCTTGGATGGGAGTAGAAGTGGAGTCCCACTGCAGGACCTGCCCAACTTGTCAGTTGTCTGGCAAGACTGGAGGCAGTGTCATTGCCCCACTGCAGCCATTACCAGTGGTTGGCACACCGTTTGAGAGGGTGGGCATCGACATCGTCGGTCCCCTTGACCCTCCCACGTCAGGTGGACATCGTTTCATCCTGGTTTTGGTAGATCATGCCACCAGGTACCCTGAGGCTATACCCCTTCGGACTGTTACTGCCAAGGTGGTTGCCCGGGCCCTTCTGGGCATTTTCATCCGAGTTGGATTCCCCAAGGAGGTTGTCTCTGACCGAGGATCCAACTTCATGTCTAGTTACATGAAAACCATGTGGAAAGAGTGCGGGGTAACCTACAAGTTCTCCACTTCTTGCCACCTCCAGACCAATGGTCTGGCTGAGAGGTTTAATAAAACTCTCAAGGGCATGCTAGGTGCTTTGGAAGAGCCCCTAAGGAGGAAATGGGATCTCCTCCTGCCATGCCTGCTGTTTGCTTACAGAGAGGTACCTCAAGAGGATGTTGGTTTCAGCCCCTTTGAGTTGCTCTTTGGACATCCCATGAGGGGGCCCCTCACCTTGATCAGAGAAGGCTTGGAAGCCGCCCCTCCCGGTCCCGCCAAGCAAGTGGGGACTATGTGTTAGGACTCAGACGGAGGATGACACAGATGATGGGACAAGCAACAGCGAATCTCAAGGCCAGCCAGGAATTGAACAAATACTGGCATGACCTTAAAGCATCGCAAGTGGAGTGGACTCCAGGGCAGGAGGTCCTCGTGATGGAGCCTACCAAGCCTCGGGCATTGGCAGATAAATGGACTGGACCCTTCCGGATAGTCTCCAAGATGGGCAAGGTCAATTATCTGGTTGACATGGGAATCCCAGGGATAGCCCCTCAGGTATTCCATGTTAATAGGCTCAAGCCGTTCCACAGGCGAGCAGAAGTCTGTTGTCTCTTGTCTCTTGCTGGCTTCAGAGCAAGAAGAGGATGAGAGTGAGCCCCTTACTGATTTGCTGCATAGCAACCCTCAGGAGGGCTCCGTGGAGGGAGTGCAGCTCTCTCCAGATTTGACAACCGAGCAGCAGAGGGCCTGCGGGACTTTGCTCCAGCAGTATGCCTCTCTGTTTTCGTTGACGCCAGGCCTTACACCGTGGTGTAAGCACGAGATTGACACTGGTGACAGCGTGCCTGTCAAGAGCAGGAGCTACCGAATGTCAGATACGGTTACGAACCACATCCAGGCTGAGGTCGCCAAGATGTTGGATCTGGGTGTTATTGAACCCTCAACCAGTCCCTGGTCCAGTCCCGTGGTCCTTGTCCCCAAGGCAAGTTCCCAGGCTGGTACCAAGGATTTGAGGTTCTGTGTGGACTACCGAGGAGTCAATGCCGTCACCAAAACTGACGCGCACCCACTGCCCCGGGCTGATGAGCTTGTGGACACCATAGGTGCTGCCAAATTTGTGAGCACCTTTGACCTCACCTCAGGCTATTGGCAAATAGCTCTGACGGACCATGCCAAGGAAAAAACGGCGTTCTCTACACCAGAGGGACTCTACCAGTTTAGGGTCATGTCTTTTGGGTTGAAGAATGCCCCTGCCACCTTCCAGAGATTGGTCAATCATGCTCTCAGTGGGCTGGAAGCCTTTTGTGTGGCTTATTTAGACGACATTGCTGTCTACAGTTCCACTTGGGAAGAGCACTTGACACATCTGGGTAGACTGTTGCAGGCCTTAAAGAGGGCTAGCCTCACTATCAAGGCCACCAAGTGCCAGATAGCTCAGGGAAAGTCATGTATCTTGGTCATGAGGTAGGAGGGGGTCAAATCCAACCTCTCCCCAGTAAGGTACAGGATGTACAGGACTGGGAGACTCCCACTACTCAAACCCAGGTGAGAGCCTTTTTGGGTCTCACTGGGTACTATCGCAATTTTATGGCGGACTATGGAACCATAGCTGCACCACTGACAGCTCTGACTTCACCCAAGCGGCCTAGGAAGGTCAATTGGACTGAAGACTGTCAGAGGGCCTTTAAAGGCTTGAAAGAAAGTCTGTGTCAGGCACCCATGTTGTGTGCGCCTGACTACAGCCGACCCTTTATCGTCCAGACGGATGCCTGCAACACCGGAATTGGAGCTGTCTTGTCCCAGTTAGATGACAAAGGGAGAGAACATCCTATCATATTCATCAGTAGACAACTCAAGGGTAGAGAACTTAGGTGGGCTACTGTTGAAAAGGAGTGTTTTAGTATAGTTTGGAGCCTTAGGCGTTTTAGGCCCTACCTTACGGGGTCTACCTTCAAGGTACAAACGGATCATAAGCCCCTAAAGTGTCTTATGCAGGTGAAGGGTGAGAACCCGAAACTGGTCAGGTGGTCCATTAGCCTGCAAGGGCTAGACTTCACCATAGAGCACAGACCAGGGAAGAGTCACGATAATGCAGATGGCCTTTCCAGAAGTTATGTTGACCGTCTGGATGAGGGTGTCTATCCCGTGGGAGATTAGGCACCCTTGACCTCAGTCTGGGGGGGCGACTGTGATGCTGGAAATGCATCGGAGGGACAGGGCCTCCGTATCCTTGTCCTTTACTGCTTTTTATCGTGTGTTCTGTCGTGTTTTCCGCGCAGGAGTTCATGTGGGACTCCTGGCAGTGCAGGTCTCTTTCTTTTGGTTTGGTGAACGGACCTGTGGGATACCCTTATGGCACCCATGGGTGGGGGGTACAACCCTGTGCACCTAGTGTATGCTTTTGGGCACCTGTGGGTGGCCCACAGAGCAGGGTATGGGCTGGTGGCAGCTCCATGCTGAATTTGACAGGTGCGCGGAGTATCTCCATTTTGGGATACCCCGGCCCTGCCATTGGGATCAGTTGATTCCTGATGGAAAACAAGATGGCCCCGGTGGCCTCTTGCTTTCTATTACCCATTACCTTGTTTTCCCAAAGTCCTGGGAAGCCCTGACTCTGTCCCTTCCCCCTGACTGGCTGCTGGGTGGAAATGCCATATATGGTGTTGTTGTTAAGGCCCGGCCAGACTAGCTGGAGCCTTCCCGGTGATGTATGTTGTGGGTACCTCCTGTGGGTGGGACCTGGGTGAATAGAGTGTGTGACGAATATGCATTCTGTGTTGTGGGTGTCTAGTATCTGGTGGTTGACACAATGACTGAGACAACCCTGCCCGAAACCGGTATGGATGCAGCTTGGAGTGTTGAATGGCTCGGTACTTGTCCCAATACACATAACTTGTTGTGAGTGTCTGGAGAGAAGTGAATGGCCTGACTACCTCGTGTGCCTGATTGGCTGCCTGCCTGCATGAATGCCCGTAGTCGTGATTGGATGCTTGAGTGTGACCCAGCGGAATGAATGGGAGATCAACAGTATATCTGGGGACCTCTCACTGCTAGGAATCGTGTTCAGAAGCTGAAGTCCACTACGACGAGTAACTGGATTAACTGATGCTTGACCTTGAAGCCCTGCTGGACGAGAAGAATTGCTGTTGCTCTCCTTCACAATCTGAAAGCTGTAGTGCCTCCAAGGACTGACCCAGAGAGGACTTGGTAAGGCGCCCTCTTCCCGAGCTACGAGGGACCATCGTGCACAGCTGATCTTTGCCAACGCTCCCTGGTAGACAGACCTACGACAGGCTGCTGACCCGATACGGGGTCTGCTGCGGAACTCCAAGGAGAAGCACTCGGACTGTTGTCCGCCACTGTCGACAACCGCCGTCGCCGACCGGAGCCGCCGTGCTCCCGTTTGCCTAAGAACTTTCATTGATCATCGGACGCTCTCGTCTGCATCGTCATCCGCTTGTCTCCCGCTGGAGAAGGCCCGACCGTCGACGCGCCGAGGAGTATCCACCAGTGGGTTTCCCGCCACCTACAGACCGCAGAGACGCCGACGACTCGACGCCCTTGCTGGGCCACAGTTCTTCATCATCTCTTTGCGGTCCAGAACTATTGTCACCGAGGTGCCCGGCACGCCTTTTCCTTGCAGGATGCAAACGGTCTGTCGTCGACGAGCACCGCTAGGAACGAAGCGGCCACTTGCCTGCCATAGTTCACCCTGTTCACCGTCGGATGTTCGACGACCTGTGACTCCTGCCTTAAAGGGAGGGCACTCAAGAAGGGCCGTCGATTCCCCGACACCGAACCCCTCGACGATCCGTGGCTCCCGCCTGAAAGGGAGGCACTCAAGAAGGATCGGTCGGTGCATCGTCGGAGAATTCTACTCCACCAGGTACATTGTGGGGGGGTAAAACCTTAACAGGAAGAAGTAAGACTATTGAACATTTGGACTGGGCTTGTGCTATATATCTTTATTTACAGGTTGCCCAGGTGTGGGGATCTCCACACAGAACTGTGTCTAGGTAACGGGGCCAGCATTCTGCCTATTGTTTCAACCATCTTACGTTCCTTCCTATCTCTATTGCTGGTTTACTCGTTATTGATCTGCGTGACATTTTAACCGTACAGTTGATGCACTTCAATGAGATTCGATAACATTAGTGGTACCACTCTAGACGTGTATATATTTATCATTATTGACTTCCAAGTACAAAGTGTGTTATTGTGATCGTGTACATACCTTTGAATATTAATTATATAAAGACTGTGTTTTCAGTAATACAGTGTGTGGACATTCCTTTGTGGGGGTTCGGGGACTACACTGTACTTAAGAACCAGCCTGCATCACCTCCTGAGAAGCTAGGCCTTGAATGCTCGTCCATTGCTACCTTATAGAGTATCTTGGCTGGGGTCTTCTGTGCCTCTCCTCTACCATATAGAGAGCAGAAGTACAGACACCCCCTACCGGTCTTTACAATCATCCCACAAATGCAGGCTTGCATCAACATTCTTTACAGGGGGAGATGAGGGCAATCTCATTGGTCACCTGTATAGTACCTTGTGAGGACCTAATTGGCTTGATTTTTTTTTCACTGGGGATTTCTGAGCAGTCCTCCTAAGTGTAATTACCTGGCAAGACCGGCATTTGAGTGCTGCCAGTCTAGCCGTTTCTTACTGTGGCATTGTATATTTTTCTGGGCATCTATGTTTGTTTGTTTGTTTGTTTATTTATTTATTGTGCGCACCAGACCCTAGGGTAACAGGGCGCAAGAGAACAAGGAGGTTTACAGCTTAGTTAACGTTTACAGGTTACAGATTAGTTAACGTTACAGGTTACAGGCATAGTGGACATTTCGAGTCTGCAGGGTAGGGCAAGTGCAAGTGCAGATAAGGCGTAGCTAAACAGTCAAATCTATGGCGATCAAACAGTAAAAGCAGGTTGGTACAAACATAATAAGAAGACGTTACGTATAAAGTGACATACGCTATGTCGCATTCTCAATAAGCCATTTTATGGTGTTCTTTCTGAAGTTATTGAAGGTTTGGTCAGATCTGAGTGCAAGGGGTAGGGAGTTCCATAACTGTGCTGCCTTAACTGGGAAGCTGGAACCTCCAATGGTGGCTAGTTTGAATCTGGGCACTAGGAGGCAGTTGGGGCTGGCTGTCCTTGTGAGTCTCGTTGGATTTTTCCTGTTGAAGCGTTCTGAGAGGTATCGGGGAGCTTTGTTGTTTAGGCATTTGTGGATAAGGGACGCAGATTTAAGGTTGATTTTTTCTTGGGTGGAAAGCCATTTGTGTCTTCGACTTATTTCTGAAATGTGTGCACTTCTAGGGATACTTAAGGCCGCTCTAAGTGCATTGTTTTGGAGTACTTGGATTCTGTGGATGATTTGTTTGGTAGTCCCTATGTAGAGGGCGTTACAATAATCTAATTTCGATAAGATGAGGGCTCTAGCTAGAATAAGACAACTGTCCTCTGAGAGGAATGGTTTCCCAGCTCGTATTAACTTGCATGTATAGGCAGTGGATGATGACAATGAGTTCACCTGTTTGGTGAAAGATAGTGTCGCATCAAGGTAAAAACCTAGGGTTTTTACTTCTCTGGCGACCTTGATAGTGTTGCCATCTATGATGAAGGCGGAGTAGTTTTGGTTAAGTTTGGAGATACGGGCTGCCGTGCCCAGGATGATGAGCTCTGTTTTGTCATCGTTCAAGCATAGGCCATGGTTGGCCATCCATGCCTGAACGATGCTGTAGACTCTATTCACCAGAGCCAGGTCTTCGACGTAATCCCCAGTAAGTGGTAAGAGAATCTGAGTATCATCCGCATAGTTAGTGTAGGTGATACCCAGATTATCAAGATCGTCAAAGAGTGGCTTGGTCAATAACCATGATAAGTGTTATTGCTTCATCTGGCATTTTGGTGTAACCAGTCTAGGTATGTCTAAATGTGGTCTGGCATGTTTTACTGTAATATGTTATTAAGTGTATAGACTGGTCTGCATTGTGCAGCCAGTTGGACATGTTTTCATTGTGGCATGGCATTATTAGTAGCAAAGCATTACATTAATTAAAGCATTAATGTTCCTGTGCACCGTTGGTGACTTGCATGTATTGGATTTTTGGATTGTTGTTGCCCTAAAAAACAATTGCAAACAATCCGGCTTTATAGCCAATTTTTCCAGGAAGGGTGCTGTATAATGCATTAAAACACATATTTATATCTTTCTCCTAGTGCAGTGTGTAGCGTATCCCTGCAACAGCATGTTTGTGCGTATTACGCAAGCGTGGTGATCTACGCTGGCCCAGAGTGTGGCGCGACCCGTGATTTGTTTCCAAGCTGGAGGTTAGGGGTGGGGCACCCTCAGCATGGCTCGCAGTGGGTCCCCACTTTTTGTGCTACGCCACTGGTGTGTGCCTTTCATGGTCGGGAGCACTTTTCCCACATTGTTCTTAAGGCAAATAACACGCCTTTTACAGTAATCTTAGGCCAAGGCCGCATACTCTGGGGGCATACCCATATTTGACTGGAAACAAACATG
Source organism: Ambystoma mexicanum (assembly GCF_040938575.1). Classification (NCBI taxonomy): domain Eukaryota; kingdom Metazoa; phylum Chordata; class Amphibia; order Caudata; family Ambystomatidae; genus Ambystoma; species Ambystoma mexicanum. The sequence goes on from NC_090933.1 coordinate 930,945,456, forward strand.
TTAATCTCTCCACAGAGAATCATCTTGTAATTTTAGCCCAAGAATCTGTCATGTAAATGATCACAGGATCATTTATATGTATTTGTGACAATTTGTCAAGAGTTTTACCGGAAGACGGTTCAGAGACCTTCTCACTGGAACTAACTGCAGCTAGTTCTGCATTGGAGTCTGGAAGTCATAGGCACAAACTTACCTCACTCTCCAGTGGGTGTTTTGCTGCACACTTAATTGTGGCTACATCACAACTGCCTGAAATCGTTGCCCACCCTAAAGGCATATCGTGAGTCAGCATATAAACAAATGTTCAAAGATTTCTGTTCTGCCAAATTACATGCTGTTGTGAGTGCTACACGCTTAGCCACCTTTGCCAAGGAAAAAGTAGGTAATTTTCCACTTTCCACAACGTTCCCTGGGGCACATATGGTGCTCCATTCCAATTGAGAGATGCCCGTTTAGTTTTAGTTTTGTCGTTGCATTGTGGGACTTGTAATTCCAGATTTATAATGTGAAATGAAGAAATGCAAATAACATAATGTAAGAAGCAACCCCAAATGTAGAAGCAGCCCACAAATGCAATGGGCAATACAGCATCAGGTCCAGGGGATGATGTTATCTATGAAAGAATGTTACGCTCTTAACTTCTAGGATCTGGGCTTCCTGCAAGTCACTCCCTGCCCTTCATCTGTTCAGCCAGTGGTCGAAGTGTACGAAAAGAAGTAGTGGAACTATGTTCCGAAAGGCCTGCACCCACTCCCCACAAAACCCATCACCACGCCCCCGCCCACACACAATACAAACCCCCAAATACATGCACCTGCTTTTTAAGGGAACGTTCAGGGTAGTGCACTGAAAGTGCAAGTTTCAACTTCTTCCTACGCTTTTATTTTAAAACGGAACCATTCCAGAACGGTTTCTTTTTAAAATAAAAGTATAGGAACAGTAAAACTTAATTTTAAAAAGTAGAGGATCATCGCTCCCGACCGCTTCCGCTCACTTCGACCACTGGTTCAGCATACATGGCACCATAACCCAGGGTACTGGGGTGATTCCCAAACAGTCCTGTGTTTTTTCTTTGGATTATGGCGCTCTCGCATGATAGATAAATAATTAGATGTTCCAAAATACAAAGAATAAAGTAGGATCACGTGATCCCTTCTCGCATGGGGGATATTGATATATATGGTTTGGTTGCTATGCAATCTAACCCTACCACTCGGCTTTGACTTCGTTAATAATATCTTTGTAATATGCCAGAGGACAGGTGGGGAGGCTCGCATCAATGATATCACAAGTCAGCAGAGTATCTAAGGCTCATCAAAACCTCCCCCGGCAATAACAAAAGACTGAGCCAGGGGGCAAAGTTGTACTGTCTTTATTCTCCATTAGACAGGGATCATACAGGAAATCACAAATCACAAGTAATCACAGCTCCTGAGCGGGTGTCACCTGGTTTTGTACCCCAGTGGCGTCATAAAAATCAACTCCATCCCAAAAAACCTAAGAGGTATTCCAATTGGGTAGATTGAGCTATTACCTATAGAGTCAGTATACATTAGAATCCTCATTGGTCTAGCAAGTCATGTGGCTTCGCCTGAGACTTCCCCCAAAAACGATCTATTACATTGTTGCAACGTCGCATGAAGACCATTGGCATGTGCAACATTCTACACCACCCCATGATCAGAACATCTGGATTGGCTAAAGCGGGTCCTGCCAGGTCTCGGACCCTCTTCTGTTCAAAGTGCTTGGTGTACCTTTTCAAGGTGATGGGATGGCCTATGTGTCCCCATTGTTGCCATTGGTCTCACCACCTAGCCTTGGAGAGTGCCTTCACATTGCAAATTTTGGTGGGCAATGCATGTATCAGTCTTCATTGCTTTGCTGGGAACTGCTTATTTTCCCACTACAAGGAAATAGCCATTGTTCGTCTCTGCTGAGTCAGGTGAGCAAAGACCGCAAAGCAAAGTCCTTCTGTCTGCTATTATGATGATTTTATTCTGACTTCTTGCAGGTGGCTTACTGCTTTGGGAATCAGGAATTTTCCACCCGCCCCTGTCCTTGGCTGCGAACACCATCTCTGTGCTTCATGCTGCAGAGCCTGTATCTCTCCCACCATATATTGGAGGCCTGTGATCTCATGTGTATTCACTACATTCCTTCTATGGTTTCCCTATGTGTTCTAATATCTTCTTAGAGGTTAGCCATGATAAAGCCCTGTACGTTTCTTATATGTTCCCGTAGCTCCTTATGATTATTTGAACTAAAAGCAGCTAGCTGCAAGCCTGGTCCAAGTATATTTGGCTTCCTTGCATTTATGCGTTTGGCTAAAGAAAAGAAAAGCTTTTGCAGTATGTAAATGTATCCGTCCTCTATCTACAGAAGGTATAAGCATGTTCTTCATGTATGCTTGTGTATGTCTGTGAATCTTAATGCAGGAATGCAAATTTGCTTAATGCTTAATGTTGCTATGTTGTGTTGTCACTAGTGACATCATCATGGTTGGACTTTGCGGTCAGTCAACTTGGTCCATTGATGGGACACCTGTCTCTTCAAAGGCGTCAACTGGAAATGACTTGAAAGGTCTTCGTCTGAAAGAATATCTCTTAGCATATGTAGGATAAATTGGTGCTCCTGGTTGCTTGTCAAACAGCGAGTTACATCTTTCGTTCTTCATTCTTTTGGTTGACATTCGCATAGGGGACATGAGGGCTACTCCAAGAACACCCTCTTCAGTCCTCCCTCTGGTCAACCTGTTGACCATTCCTCCAAACCTAATCACCTTCAACTTTGGGAGCCAAATCTTTGTCACTCCCCCTAAGTGTCCATAGAATCTCGCATCATGATCCAAACTCCATGTCACGTAACAGGAATCTCCTCCAGGGTTACACCAAACCCATTTTCCCCAATAGTCTCTGGTGTCAGCGGGGTCCTCAAACATTATCCCAGTCATGAACAGAGGAAAATCTGTTATCTGCACTCTCATGGCATCTTGAGCTACTATTATCTTGTCATCCTCAGAACTTGTATCTACCAGTACTTTCATCCCTACAGTCTTTTCGGTTGTTTTTCAACATTGTGTGATGCATATTCCGATGATGCAAAAAGACTGTAATACCAGTACTAATGCTGCAACTAACACCTTCAGTCCATTGGCCATCCACGTTGGTATCCATGAGAAGATGTATGATAGCCAGCATCCTGTCTTGCAGCATTTGTCTCTTTTTACATTTTGGCATGCATCTTTGATAATCTTGTAACTGCTTCAGCAAGTGTCCCGTTGTCTTCGTCTTTTGCTGGAATTAATTTACAGCAAGAAGACCCTATCATGGCGTATACTCCTCCTTCCTTGGCTGTCAGAAGGTCCACAACATATCTATTCTGGAGCGCTATCAATCTTACTGCTCAGAGCTCTTCCTTTATTGTATTGAACCCCTGGATGGTAGAATGTATTGTCTGCATCAGCTCCCACCTGGTGATCTGGAGCCATTTTGCATTTGTGCTGGCCTGCACTGCAGGAACAATGGATGCGAAAAATATTTCCATTCTGCTGAACAGTCTATGCTCTGGTGGTATCACAACCAGAGACGCCTCTATTTTCGATGAGATATAGTTTCCTCTTTTCACTCTTGTTAGCTCTGTGGATCACTTCTTTCTCCTGTTGGAGTCCATCTCAGGAAATCCATCCACCTTGATGTCATTTTGTAGTACTAACAGTACTGGTGTGTTGATGTCTGCCAGTGAGCACACTCCTCCCCTGTTAGTTGGTAACTTCTCATTAGCCTTTGATGCGCATGCCCAATAGGGATCCAGTAATACTGTTGTTCCAACTTTCATGCCTGGAACTTTTATTGTCTGCTTGCTTTCCTTGTTTTCTCCAACTTTCACTGGACCATCGTTCTGGAAACATAATGCTGCTCCTTTGATTGGCACTATGGGCATGGGCCCAGCTTAATTCTCTAACCATGTTAGAAACTTCGCACTTTCTTCCCAGTCTTTTAAGCATTTGTCATTTCTTCTTGTACTACACCAACTGGAACTGTTAGGAACGCATGTGCCTTGCTCCCCAGCACTCAGTCTTTCCATCAATCATATACTTTACCATACACCGGCATCTGCGGTCTTTGCAAGCATCCTGGTTCTCCCCCTATTTCTGCTGGTCCCCTCTTGGGACAGGGTAACTTTTAATGTTTTAAGAGTAACCAAATGGTGCATATATACATTGTTATACATTTGAGTCATTTCCACTCGTGCATGATTACCCAATATCCACCATTTCAAACTTACCCAACTCCCCTGCATCCCCCACCCCTCAACTAGCCTTCATTAAGTATCCACGTCTCTGATATGCTCCTGCCCTGCGCCACTACTCATAGCCATTCTGACCTTATAGAGCCTTTAGTTATCCTTCCCACCCATGCATCAGTTAATAGAGTTACTGTTAGCTCCGTCCATTGTAACATGTCTTCTCCTGGGTCTTGTTTTGTTCGTTTATTGCCTGTTTCTATACTCCCGACTCTGCAATTGTGCATGTTTGCAGGTCCCTCCACCACCTCTCCACTTGAGCCACTGTTCCAGACTTCCAGTTCATGGCTGTGCACCGTTTGGCCAACACATATAACAGGTCTTTGAGTTTCCCCAGTGCTTTACTGGTTTTGCCCCTTCAAAAGAGACCCAATAGTCTTGCATCCGGGGTTCGGACATCTAGGTCTATGCCTCCTTTGAACACCCTATGTGCTATGTCGTCCCAAAACATCTTCATGCTGTTACATTCCCAAAACATGTGCACCATTCCAGCATTTATGGCCTTACATTTAAGGCAACTTTGACTGCTTGCACCTTTGAAACTAGCTATCACTAGCTACCGGCTTGAGGTACGCTCTCTGTACCACATATAGCTGTATTAATTGCAATCTCGCATTTCTGGAGACCTTCTTGTGGTAGGTGGACACCCTACCTCATTCATTGTCTGTAAATGTCTTACCTAGTTCTGCTTCCCATCTCGCCCTAGTTTGCAGTTCCCCTCTGGAGTGGTGGCTATTAGCACATCGTACAGTCTGGATATGATGTGCGTTCCCTCCGAGATGTTTATTATTGTTTCTATCTCTACCTGCCCTATTGTTTCCTCTCCTTTTGATGGCCATCTACCCTTGATCATATTCACTATAGAACGGTGTAGTAAGTATTGCCCTGCCTGTATCCTGGTTAGTTCCTGTAGTTCTTGAAACTGTAATAACTCCCGTTCACCCCTAAGGGACCCAATGGTGAAAATCCTGCATGCCGCAAACTGGACCTCAGCCCTCTATTATCCGACATTACTGCTGCTGGCGGTATCTGTGGTGATATCAGGTCTATGATATAAAGTCCTATGCCAAATTTCCATTCCTAGTTTCACCAGCTGTGGGTAGCCCTGTGGTTCTGGTGGGGCAACCCATAGCAGGTCTTTCAGGTGTAGGTGTCGTATTGCTAGTTGTCATAGTTCTGTGTCAAGTGTGGGGTCGTCTGCCAGCCAGCCGACCACAAACTGCATCTGGCATACGAGATAATACATTTGGAAGTTCGGAATTCTCAGGCCCCTTCTCTCATATGGTCTCTACCGCACACTAATTGCAACACTGTATCTTCCGCTTTGCCATAGAAAGCTTCTGCATTCCCTCTCAAGTCTTGTAAAGAATTGTTTCAGGACATTGTATGGAACATTTCCATAGCAATGCAGCATCCTTGGCAGTGCTGCCATTTTTACTAGTGCTGCTCTCCCCATCACCGTCAGTGGCATCTTCCCCCAGAATTTCATTGATTTTACCAACCCTTCAATTGCTTTTATAGTGTTATGCATGTGTTCATGTTGTGGGTTATGATAGATGTCCAGCCCCAAGTACCTGAAGGTGTTTTTTTGCCATGGGAGTGGTAGTGTCTGCAATTCGCTGCTGTCACTTACCGCTAGTTCGGCTAGTGGGAACAAACATGATTTGGCCTTGTTAATTGTGATTCCTGACAGCCTGCCAAAGTTTCCTAGTGTCTCTAATACATCTTGGAGGTTCTCCTCTGGGTTCTGTATATACAGTAACGTGTCATCAGCATACAATGATACTATGTGGTGTACTCCATTTATTCAGATTCTGGCTTCATGGTATTCTTGCCTCAGGAATGCTGCTATCGGTTCCATTGCCATAATATTTAGCATCGGGGATAATGGGCAACCTTGTCTGGTGCCTTTTTGTAACTCCCATCTATCAGAGAATGTGTTCCCCATCCTAATCCTAGCAAGGGCCTTATTGTAGACCAGTTTTACCGAGCGCATGTAATTTGGCCCAAAGCCAAATTTAACCATTGTAGCATATAGCCAATCCCAATGGACTGAATAGAATGCCTTTGTTGCATCCAGCGAGGTGACAGCACTGTGCCCTAACTTGCCTTCTGTGCTACTTATGACGTGGTGCAACCGCCTTAAGATCCAAGAGATGTTCCTGCCTGGAACATATCCCATTTGATCCGGGTGTATGAGCAGATTTATTACCCTCCTAAGTCTATTCGCAAGTAGTGCAGTAAGGATTTTGCTGTCCTGATTCAATAGGGACAGAAGCCTATAAGATTCACAATCAACTGCTTTTTAAATATGATTTGGGCAGTGGGATTATCACTGCTTTCCTCATACGTTCTGGGGGTGTCCCTGTTTTGAATGCCTCGTTATATACTCTTGTCAAGATCGGTGCAAGGGTATCCGCGTATTCTTTACAATATTCACCCAGCAACCAATCCATACACAGCGCTTTGCTTGAGGGCAGCGCTCTTATTATAGCTTTCACCTCTTCTGGCGTTACAGGCTCATCTTACGTGTGCATTTTGTGTCTCTAGTTGGGGCAAGGTTATAAGATGTAACACTTCTTCTAGTTTGTCTTTTCTCTCTACTCGGGTGTCTTCGTAAAGTTCCTTATAATATTCATAGAACGCTTTGTTCACCTCCAACTGGGTGTTAACCATGCTTCAGTAAATATGCAATCTAGTCTTGTGTACACTTTGTGTGGTGTGGGGTGGAGTGCTGTGAGTAATACCTGCCTTCAGAGTGAATTGTCCTCCATATATCCACCAGCTCGAAGGATTGTAGGAGTGTGTTCAGGACCTTTGCTGGTGGAGCCAGACTTCTGTACTTGTCGTCTGATCTGTCCCTTTTGGGGTTTAATGTGTAATTGAAATCACCACCCCATAGTATGACCCCATCTCTATACGGCCCTAACCTTGAGTATAGAGACCTGAAAAATGTCATGGAGTGGTGGTTAGGCACGTACATGTTCCCAATACATATTACCCTATTTTCCAGCATCCCCTGGATCATTGCCATCCTCCATCATCGGTCTTAGTGTGCTGTATTTTAAGTGGGACAGTTAGGGCCACCAAAATGAGGACCCCCCTCGCGTATGCTGAGTACGTGGATCCCATTACCAGGCCACCCCATTTTTTAGCAAGATTGTCTTGTCTAGTTTGGTTTAGGTGCATCTCTTGGAATAGGGCCACTCCTATCTTATGTCTATGCAGGGATGCTATTATTCTATGCCACTTCACGTAGTTATTGAGCCCACGAACATTCCAGGTCAATACTTTAATACTTCCCACCATCATGTGTTAGTTTCAATGTTCTCTGCCATTGTTTCCCCCTCCATGATTTTATTCTGCTACTTGGAGCATGTTATGTGTCAGGGCTATGGAGTACTCTTGCCGGCTCTCTCCCCTTTCCCTTAAACAACTCCCCCCTTCCCAACCAAACCTTCCCCAACTTTAACTGCCCAGCTATGCCACGCATGCTCGGGCTATCCCGCTTCCACTCCCTCCCCTTCTAGTCTGCTGACCAGGCGTTCGGTGCTCAACGGGTGGGTACCTAGCATACCCCTTCTAAATTAAACGGGGTAGTAGCAGAGTCTTTCTACTAAGTGACACTCCTACCAAGTAGACTGTGTTTCCCCTGCAATCCTGCTCCGGATCACTATGCATGTCTGGCGGCCATTATGTTTATCCTAGACTAGGTCTCTTGACCACTCCGTGCTGCATTGAGTTGATGGCTCCTTAATTCAGCACATGGCCATTGGGCAATTTAACTTACTTTGTTCGTAGGCCTACGTCTGCACTCTAGCATTTGCTGTACTCAATCCTTTCCCGGCATTGGTATTCTCGCACTGTCCATCCAGTCTTGTGCTTCTGCTGGGTTGTCGAAGAACAGCGCCCAAACATTATGTAGTATCTTCAGCCTGGCCGTGTAGATTAGCATGTATTTAAATCCAGCTTTCCTCAATCTCTCCTTTGTGGCAATACATTTAGCTCTCTTTTTCTCTACTTGAAAGGTGTAATCTGGGTAAATTGCCAGCTTTGCTGTGGCCCTTTGTATTGTGCCCCCAGACCTCGAAAATGCTAGAATATTTTCCCTGTCCTTGTAATTTAATATTTTGGAGATAATGGGCCTGGGAGGAGTACCCGGAGGTGCTTCCTGACAAGGGATTGTGTGCTCACTCTACCGTGAATCTCTGTGTAAGATTCCCAGGTCCTAGTTCTTGCAGTGCATAGTTGGTGGGTTCGGACCCCTCCATACCTTCAGGAAGTCCCAGTTCCTGATGTTGTTCCTGCGTACACGTCCTTCAGCATCATCTGCTCTATCTTCAAGAAAGTGTACCTTCTGTTGCAATATTCCAACATCCACCATTGTTTGTGCTATATCTTTGGTGTTGGCCTTAACTTGCGCTTCTAACTGTGCCGTGCATTCAGCTAGCGTCCTCACATATTGTCTTAATGGCCCCACATCTATCCTCACTTCATTGATCTTGGCTTTGAGGGTTGTTTGAAGTGCGAATATATGGCGGCCAATATTTGTTGATTGCCTTTGTCAATCGTGTCTGTCATGCCTTCGACCTGCTCTGCCACTATTTCTTTGTTAGGGCTATCTTGCCCCTTAATGAATGCTACCATAATAGTCTGCTTGATTTTAGCTTTGTTGTTCTTAATCACCATGGGGGCTTCCTGTGTTCTGTTTGCTTAATCTCCTTTTATTTTGTTCCCATTGTGTGCTGAGTTCTTGCCTGTGAGCTGGGATCTTGGCGCTCCGCTCTGTGTGCTTCCCTCTAGCTGTGTTGCCTGCCTTGGGTGGAGGTCACCTTCTGGCTCTGCAACCTCTGTTGTATTGTGCCCTGAGCTGTGGGTCTCTGCTTGGGCTTCTTGGCATTGTCAGGTCGACCATACTCTCCTGCTTCTATGAGGCCCCTGCTCCTTCCAGCCTTCCTCCCTCTCAGCAGCTGCAGAGTCTATTCCAGTGTCCACAGTTATGTAATCACTTTTTCACTTTTATCAGGGGGGTGGGGATATTTATGTTTCTTGAATAGGTTCTGGGGTATCTCCTTAGTTCCACTCCTGTTCCACTCCTGTTGGGGAGCCCTTCGGCACCTAGTGTGCTAATGGTGTGCTCGCTCACCTCTCTCCCCTTTGTGCTCCTCACTGCTACTGCTGCTGCTGCACAGGTCCTCAGCAAGTCAGAGGGGCTGATCACGGCTGCAGGGCTCCTCCTCTGTGTTCCTGGTCCTCCCCCTCTTCCTTTACCTCCGCACTCCACACCGCAGCCATCCTTGCAGTTCCGGTCGGTCCGGTGTCTGTTCTTTCGTGCCAGTGTTCTTCTCCCACCCACTTGTCCATTCCTCCTCCACACCGCCAGTGTTCGCAGCCCGCCAGCATCTTGCCCCAGCTTGCCAATCCAGCATAGTCTGAAATCCTCATTCTACTCGGCACCTGGGGAAGTGAGAGCACATCGGGTTGCTCCCTATTGCCTTTGTGATGCCTGCCTCATTTTATATTTTAAAAGGCATGCTGCCTTCTGCGTATCTTGTCGGATCAAGCAGGAGCTCTTCCATGGTGTGTCCGCTTCAGATGACAGTTAGCCACGCCCCCAGGTAACTCTTTTAATGTTATGGCTCTTGTCTCTCCCTTTTGTTGACCTTCAGTTATATATTCTATAGCCTGGTCTTTTTTCCAGTAATCATCCATCATGTCTAGGTGTCAGACTAGAAATCTAATTTGAGACCGCAAACGCATTTTGGTGGCCGTGGGCCAACCGTCTCATGCACGATACGACAGAATATAGGTTTTCGAGTTTTCCAATGAACGGCCATTTTGATGTAACAAGAATCGCCATTTTGTTTTCTAACCATTCCTCATTGCTTTCTGTTCCTATTGCATCGCAGTATATTTTCCGCTTACACTGCTCGACTGTGGAACATTGTTGTCTCTATATGAAAAGGACAAGGCCACAGGGCCGAGAGGATAACAAGAGTTTCGCTGAAACACAAACGTAGGCAGCGCCAGGAAGAATGCCCAGCTCCCTCCTTAATGTAGCCTTGAAGCAGAGCCGCTGGGCATTTAATCATTTTACAGCTGCCAGCCAGTCTCGTTATATGGTAGAATATGTTAGAATGATACAGCTAAAGGCTTGAATTATGCTTTTCTAACGGCCCCCCTTTGCTGAGCCCGCTAAGAGCATGTCGGCTCCCAGGGCACGAATAGCACCTGATAGATAGCAAGGTCTGGAATGCAACTCCCCCTGTATGTTGTTCGCTTCCAAGAACAGAAGCGCCATGTTCTATTCAATAACCGAAAGATGCCTACGCACTCACAAATTGCAAATTGTTACTAGAATAGATGTTTGAAGGTGTCATAGTGGTCGGAGATGTCCATCATCACACCAAGTTCAAAGAAACCCAATGAAGAGGGGTGTTATACATGTCATAGCTGATTGTTTGATATGCATTTTGTATATATGTAACTGATGTACGTAATTCACTCTCTTGCGTCCCTCGAGGTCTAGAGATACACGTTGCGGGGCGTGAGACCGAGTTGGCCAACTGAGACTTTTGCTTTGCAATAAAACCCTAGCTTTGGGAATACAACCTTGTGTCTGGCGTCTATATCGTGTGTGGTGACCCGCCTTGTTTCCATAGACGTCAGGATCCCCTAGGGGCCCCTTTCATACGGTCTTATGTAGGTGTCGTCATGGGAAGGTCATCTTAGACATCTACCTTAAGGTTGCTTTTTCCCCTTAGAATCTTCCCCTTGTGGTGCACATTGATAGGTACATGACACATTGTGCTCTTTCTGCTGGGATTTCAGTTGCCACAAACGTTCTCGTGGCACTCGTGGCATAGGGGATTACAGAGCAGACCTAACAGCTCCCTCCAGTGGTTTTGAAGTGGGAGAATGGAAGACCAGGCTCCCGTCCTTCACCTCTCGCGCCTGGCCTAAAGGATCACGGCCCAGGCACCCGCCACGAGAAGAGTTTGCCCATCTACCAGACGACCAAATACCCTGGTACAGGAACATACGGATGTGTCCATCTGCCTGCCCAGCAGCCCGCCCTGGCCATGCCGACACCTGCGGCACGGATCAACTAGACTAAAATCTACACGTCGTTAGAGATGCCATGACGACCTAGCCAACGGTCAGCACACCTGTGCAAATATACACACTGGACACTCCCGCACCAATCTACACGAAGATTATACTCAGTGCTATGACGTAGGCAACAGACATACTCACGGACGTGCATCTTTATTATTTTCCACATAGGCTCTCAAAATGCAGAAACGCAAGACGCATCATGAACTCATCTAAAGAGCTTGCTTACGCTTCTCCTAAACCCAGGTGCCATAATGAGAAATATAACGAAGACACGATACTGGTCATAAGACAATATGATACTATAACCTAAAGCGCCTGTGCACCAAACGGTTCCACCTATACACCAGGCCTAAGTAGGCCGCAAGCAAGAGCTCCCATGGACGTTAAAAGAACAAGAGTCAGGTTGCTGATCCTGCAGAATGAGCCTGGCGAAAGCAGACAGCCAAGGTTGTAATGTTGCAAACCCACATTCCAAAAGCAGACCATCAAGGGCACGATGTTGCAACCTCGCACGCTGCGCACCAACGTTAAAATCACACCTGCAAATTAAACCAGGCACACAGTGGAAAAACAATATTAATTGTGCAGAATTCTGCCTCAAACACGGTCCCACCTCACGTGACCAAGCCGAACCTGACAGGATGCCAAGCCCAGGAGAAAGAAGGCGTCTGGATCCCTCGTTACAAGACACAGGCAGACACACTTAAAAGGCTCAATGGACATCTGCGACAGTGGGAGTAGTCGGCCTTCTCGCTCATGAATAAGTCCTCACATTGTCTGCACATACTCATAGTGAAACATTGTTGCAAATGACAGGTACACCGAGAGCTGGGAACAGTGATGGTCCCAGGCTGGGAAGCTCGCGGGCGCACCAATCAGAACATGGGGCTCTTATCACTGACGCCATTAACATTAACCAATCATCAGGAGTCTTCATGTAACAATTCTCATGTATCTAATTGTAGGGACAACCCAGATATATCACCTGACTAACCCTTGTCCACTAATATTGTTCTCTATACGTATGCTATACTAACCCTACCACTCGAGCAACCAATTAAGAGTGGCGATAGGTTTTTTGCTAACTTTCTAAGGTGACGCAAGTAGCGCGTCATACTAAGGTAAAAAGGGCCTGCGAGCCCCACAATTGTGTGTGTGTCAGGACGGACGCGTACGATCCTTGACCCATCCCTGCCGTTTTTTGTTTAATAAACAGCAGAGTCACCTTGCTTCTTGCGTGTGTCTCATACTCTATCTCTTTTGGGATATACGGGAGGAGTTGGGGCCTCCCTGCCCGGAGGTCTGCGGACGGCCCGGCCAACCCCGGCAAAATTTCCCCCCCGACAAGTTGGAGGCACTGCTGAGATCTGTTTAAGATCCGCCTTTTTATTTTTACTTTTTCCAGGCACTCCCGTTGCGAGGAGGCCCGGCGGCGCGGCCCCCTCTGCCGTTGCCCCCTTCTGAGGACTACAGGACCATCGCGGAGCTGCGAGAAGACCGGACAGCGCAATCCGGATATTGGCCCTCGGGAGCCAGTTGAGAAGTATCCCGCCCACGGTTGGCGAGTGTCCAGACGTGGTCCAGACGAGGGGAGGTGACGAGCCGCTTGGAGGGGTGCACGCAGTCGAGCGGCCCCGCATCAAGAGAACTTGGTGAGCATGCCACGCACAACAAGCAATGTGAAATTGTGAGGGAGGGGGGAGGAATTAAATACAGGAGGCGGGAGGTGTTGCACAGGTGCGCGGCGAAGGTTTGACAATTTAGTGTTGGCAATGGAATGAATGGTAGCCGAACAAGTGCGAGAGCAGTCGGCTACGGTATGCAAGAGAGGGGGGCGGAGCACGAAAACATCACGTAGAAACTGATTGGCCTAGGTCGCGACTACGTGTAAGGGTGGGTGTGTGTGGTTTCCTGCGATTTGGCATTTATTGATCAATGAGTAGATGAGGATCCCTATTGTTCGAGCAAGAAACTCGATAGGTAGATGACGTTTCCCTGTAGGCGGTAGCTAGTTAGTTGCCCAATACGGAAGATAATTGGCTGGTTAAGCCCTCCTGTCGAGGGGCGTATCACACGCGAGGCGACGCAGCGTGCGCAGTCCGATTATATTATTGATTTGATTACCTTGTTCCAGGAGTGACAGGAAGACAGCTGTAGGGTTAACGGGGGTAGATTGCAAGTGTATTTTGAACTTAAAGAATATATGAAGAACTTACCAGTAGCTCGAAGAGATCGGTGACGTCACCAGTAGGGCTTTCATAGGATATCCCGAGCACAAGGCATCTTCCTTTCTGAGAGTGGTGGGGAAGAGAACTGTGGTAAGGGAGTGGAAACGGAGATAAACGGTAAATGAGTTGATCGGGGAAAGGCGAAACGGGGAACGTGGCTGCGCACGGAGAACGCCGGCCACGGCAAGTGTAGAAGGGGGAGGAGAACGTGAAAATAGGACGACTGTATAAGAACGTCATAAGGGGTGCGCAGCCGCAGGGGGCTACGTGCGCCTCGGCCGCAGGGGGCCGTAAGGGTGTTGTATAAAGAAAGAAAGACAGAAGAAAATATACAAATGGAACATACTATATTTTTTATAATTTTCCTTAGCGGACTATCGTAAGTCCCCAAACTTACGGGGCCAGGTAACGATATAAGGCTGTATATTGTAAACTGCTAGTGAGATAAACTGCTACCAGATAGGGGAAGGGTAATAAGAGGAGTGCTACTATGTCATACGGGACAAGATCGGGAGGGTGGGGGAACACCCTCACTACCCCACTACAACACATATGCACAACACTGCCACCCCATAGGGAGAAACTGATTAAGTATAGCATAGAATGGACCCAGGGACGGATAACAAAATGCTAACACCGTGGCCGCCTAATGGTAGCTTCGACCCATATGCCCAACATTCACTATTAAACCATCTGCATAATACATATAAAGGGAAGAAGTTGGCAAACCACGTGGAGGTGTTTAACTTATGGAGGATGTTCCAAGGGTCCCGACCAGGACCAAATGGAATGTTCACTATGGGGGAAATACCGGAAGAAAAACAGATTAAGGAAGAAGGAGAGGATGGGAAAAAGGGGAGTGAGGACCCAAAGAACACGGGGAACAGAGGAGAGGGAGGAGAAAAGAATAATACATCAGATGAAATAAAAAAGGAACCGAGCAACGATATACCCCTAGCAAAGGGAGTGAAAACAGAGGGAGGGGGGTTGTAACCTTTAAGAGAATTAGGAGAAATAGAAAGAGGACAGTTAAGGGCGGCTGAGGGATACTCGAACCCGGCGTACAGCCCCCACCATATGTGGCTCATAGGAAGATGCCAGCAGGGGAGGGGAGGACTGGAGAAGACCAGACTGTGGAAATAGGAAATGATGAGTGGGTAGCTGCACAGATATTATTAAAATTACGAGGTTCATTAACAGGAGAAGAGAAGGAGGTAGTAAAGAAAACAGACGAGGATAATGCCAGGGAGAGTGAAATGAGGGGGGAAGAGCTGTTAAGACAAAAGGAAGAGATTTTGGAGGAACGACTAGCAAAATTAAGGGATGAGCAGAATGAATTGATCAAGCAGCTTGAGAGGGAGGAGAGAGAGAGCGAGGAAAAGGAAAGAAGGTAAGAACGAATTGGAAAAAATAAGGGAACGAACTGAGGAGCAAAGGAGAGAAGCTGAAAGGGTAAAAGCAGCAGCAGAAAGGGTATCAAGAGTAGTACTACGAGAAAAGAAAAGGGAAGAAGAAGAAAAAGAAAAAGAAATGGGAAAGAGGAGGTTACTATCAGAAACAACTAAGAAATACGAAGAAGGGAGGGTGATAGAGAGTATATTAGAAAGAGAAAGGGTGAAATGGGAAAGGAAGAAAGAGGATGAAAGAATATTGGAACAGATGAGAAGTGAAGTGATGGAGGAATTAAAAAGGAAAAGGGGGGAAAATAGTAGGGAGATGGAGGAGAGAAATGAAGGAGAAAGAGAAGATAGGAGAAGGGAGAGTGGAGCATGGGGGGATGTATTTAGAAACACAGAAGTAGCAACAACATCAGCACAAAGGGGAGCGGTTGATAAATGAGAAACAGGAGAACTGGACCTAATAGACTTACAAATAGTAACGATCAAGAGGAAAAAGACTGAGTGGGGGTTGCCGTTTATGACTGACTTTTGTAGTGAGGAAGAAGAGGGAGTGGAGAAGGAAGGAAGAAACAGTGAAAGGGAAAGTTTAGATAAACTATACATCACCCGGACCAACACAGACTCACCATGGATCAGTAGGAGAAAGGATGAGCTGGGGAGAAGTGAGGAGGGGGAGCAAGGAATAGCAGAAAGACAGACACATGAGGCCGCACCATCACCATCCCCATCACGCCCTCCCCCATCGCACCCTACATGCTCAACCACCTCACGCTCGTTACGCAAAATAAAACTTGCGCCCTTCACAGACGAACTGACACCCTATGCATGTCGGCTTAGAGACCTCCCTAGTCGCAGGCTGGAAAGACGAATGCACATGCCCACATTAAATACAGGAAATGATGGAAGAAGGGGAAAAGATGGAGAAGAAAGAGTTACGAGCAGGGGAAATACGGACGAAATTGAAGATGTAGAAGAAAGGGAAGAGGAGGAAGGGTGTGAGGACTCGATATTATGGAACACAAAGGGTGAAACGAGACATAACTTAATGCCACTTTTGGAGAGAGGAGGGGTTAGACCACAGTATGTCCCTTGGAAGCATACTGATAAAGAAAATATAAAATGCAGGCTCCCATCATTAAGTGGAGGTGCGGGTAAGTGGATATATCAAATGGAAAAACACACCGCAGGACAGAAACTGGCAGTAGGAGATGTAAAGGGCCTTTTAATATCAATATTAGGGGATAGAGCGGATGACATTTGGAAGAGAGCGGGATTCCATGGGGTAACAATAACAAACACATCGCATGATGGGGCACCATTCGCAAACTGCAGACATGCACTATGGCAGGCACTGAGGGTACAGTACCCAGACACATCAGACATAGGAGCAATTACCTCCCGCAAGATGCGTGAGAATGAAGATCCTGTTGATTATATCCAGGAGATCCAAGAGAAGTGGCGCATGGAAACTAGAGAGCAATGGGATAAAACACCAGCAATATTCTATCATATACTAGTACAAGGGCTCCCAGAAGGAGTTCAGAAACAACTAAAGAAAGTAGTGGGAATGGAAGCAAAACCATGGCCAGAAATACAACTGACTATAGTGCATCATTGCAGGACATGGCAAGGAAAAATGAAACAAAAGGAAGAGGACAGGAAAACGGAAGAGGCTAAACTAGTACCGAAAAAACTTACTAAATACACAATGGAAGGGGCACTAATAACTACGCCCACAACAATGACCCAAAGCCCCACACAAGTAGTGGCTGCACAAGATTCCTCCCAAATACCACCTTCACCGACTATAACACAACAGGCGCCGCCAATACAACCATACACGACCAACATGGGAGGAGGACTTACGGGGTATTATAATTATAACAGGGGGAGAGGAGGAATTATGAGGGGGAGAGGATACAGATATAACACCCAACAGCAGGTGGGAGGACTTAGAAATTCCTACCCCACAGGGCAACCAGTATACCAGGACAACACAGGGAGCTTTCCATGGCAGAGTAGGGAACCACCGGTGTGTTGGAGTTGTGGACTATTAGGGCACATGTCACGCACGTGTAGAGTTAGACCAGGAACACCATCATGGAGTGAACTGGGACAATCAAGGCCCTCACAGGAACAGCAGGGCCTACAGCAACAGCAGACGTTGCAACAGGGAAATGAACAACAACAACAATTAACACAACAACAGCCACAAGCATATTCACTGCCACAACAACAGGTAGCGATGACACAACAACCCCAAGCACAACAAACACAACTGGCTAGGGTGACGGTTTTGGGGCACAACCCTTACACCGGAAATGGCCAGTCGTTGTACCCTCAATAGGACAGCCCACAGACGGCCTTGGTGTGTCCCATCCTGTCAGTAACACCTAATAGTGCGGAGGAACCACGCATAGAGGTAACGATAGGTGGCAAAAAATTATCATTCCTTGTCGACACCGGGGCGACCCGGTCTTGCATAAGGGAAGGTAAATTTAAGATGTCAGGCGAAGCCATGAACACCCAAAGATTCTCTGGGGCTAGAGGGTTGGTTCCCTTTACTGATAACATTCCCTTATCTATTGGAGATTATGATCTGTCAGTTCCACTTCTATATTATAGTGCCTCACCAGCAAAATATACTGGGGAGAGACAAAATGAACAGGTTGAATATGACGATCTCCTTTACTGAGGACGGCATAATTTGCTCTACTCCAGGGATTAACATGCTCACAGCACGACAGATTATGCAAGCATACTGCGGACAGACAGCGATTAGGGCGGAGCCAGTAGATGGCGAACTATTCCAGTATGGAACAGATATGGCAATTGCATGGATGCCAGGGATAGAAGGGAAGATATGGAGGAGGCCAGCAGCCTATCTGTTCAGACCAGAAACACCTGTTAATGAACCAGAAGGAAAGGTGATTGTAATGGACATTGAGAGCATTATTGCAACAGCTGATTACATTGCTGTACATGCCCAAGACAGAGAAGGAAGAGCATGGAGGGCCGTGATAGTATTAGTAGAAGGATGTAGGCTCACCCAGGTGTCAGATGAGGAGCTGTTCTCAGATGAAAAGGAGGAAGGTGAAATGGTGTTTATGATGAGTGTGGAAATATGGCTAAGAGTGGCTTACAAACAAGTAGCACAGAAAATTGCAACGGCACTTGAGGCACCCGCATGCACCCCAGTCCCCTTCTTTAAGGAGGATATGTCAAAGGTACCCAAATCATTGTGGACTACTGGCCCCTATGACGTGGGGTGCATAAAAAGTATAGGGGGAGTAAGAATAAAATTGAAAAAAGGTGCAATACTCCCCAGAGTAAAACAGTACCCACTATCAAAAGAGGCAGATGAGGGCATATATGAAACCATAACGGCCCTTATAAATAATGGCATATTGGTCCCCTCGGAATCACCATGTAACACGGCTGTGTACCCAGTGCGCAAGGCTAAAGGGGGGTCTTGGCGCTTCATACAGGACCTCAGGCCCTTGAACAACATAGTAGAAGCGGAATATCCTGTAGCAGCAAACCCGGCCACAATATTGTGTGGCATTCCAGCAGAAGCATCACGATTTACAGTGATCGACCTTAAAAATGCTTTCTTCTCAATACCATTACACCCAGACTCACAAGATCTGACGAGTTTCACTTAAAGAAACACAAAGTGGAAGCCCACTAGATTGCCACAAGGGTATTGCGAATCACCCTCAATTTTCAATAGAGTAATACAGATGGATTTGGGTAACATTGAAGTGGAAAGCACAGTGTTGCAGTATGTGGATGACATAATAATTTGCAGTACAAACGAAAGAACATGCAGAGAGAACTCCTTAAAGATGTTGACAATATTGGCTGAAAAAGGTTACAAGGTAGACATGGAAAAGATACAGTACTGTCAAGAACAGGTACTTTACATTGGTCAGCTTATATCGCAACATGGAAGAAAGATTGCACCACAAAGAGCACAGGCCATTTCAAACACTCCAATGCCACAAACTGTGAGGGAACTGCAGCAGTTCCTGGGGCTGTGCAACTACTGTAGAGCGTGGGTATTTGATTACAGTTCGTACATAGGACCCCTGCTTGAGGCATTAAGGGAAGCTAATAAAGGGGAGAAAAAGCTGGGGTGGACGATGGAAATGAAAGAGGCTTTTGATGAATTGAAAGATGCGATATCAACTGCTCCGGTACTGGCATCCCCATACTATGAGCGACAATTTTTTATATTTTCACATTGCGACTCAGCAGTAATGAAAGCAGTGTTGGCTCAAAAAACAAGCATGGGCTACAAACCAGTTGCATTTTACAGTGGCCATCCTGTGATGTTAGGTCACTTCCCTTGTGAACAAGGTCTCGCCGCAGATGCTTTTGCGGTGGAAAAAGCATCAGCAATCACCATGGGGTGTCCAACTACACTGTTTGTGGAACATGCACTATTTGCGATATTGAATAAACCTAAATCCACCCAAACCACGCAAAGAGCATCAGGTTATGAGATCATTTTATCCAGAGCTGAACTATCAATTGTTAGATGTAGCACGGTCAACCCTGCAAGGTTCCTAGCAGAAGTAATTGAGGAGGGAGATTATGCCCATGACTGTACGCAAATAACTGAAATGTACTCATGTACTAGAAAGGTTGAAGAAAACGCACTAGAGGGAGGTGAGCTCTTATTTATTGATGGGTCATCAACTATCGATCAAAGGGATGGGATAAGGAGGACTGGGGCAGCAGTGGTAAAAATGATGGAGGTACCGGTGTGTGTGGCAATGAAATGTGTACAATTACCACAACATTACTCTGCTCAAGCAGCGGAATTAGTTGCACTGATCTTGGCGTTGATGGAAAGCTTTGACAAACGGGTGACCATATACTCCGACAGCGCATATGTTACATCCACTGTCCACTCAGGGCTGTCGAAATGGAGAAGAAGAGGGTTTAGGAGAGCTGATAGCACTCCAGTGCAGCATGCTCTCTTATTGGCTGAACTAATTGAAGTAATAAATGACCCCCAAGAATTAGCCTTAGTAAAATGCACCGCACACACCAATGGTGAAGACCACGTCTCGAAGGGGAATGCAGCAGCAGACGCACATGCGAAGTATGCTGCATACTTTGGTGAGATATGGAACCCCCCAGAGTCACAGAGAGGGAGAGGGAGGGGAATGGCTAAGGAGATGTTGATACGAGAAGGGTACACCCATCTCCCAGCCACACAGATTATGGAGCTACAAGCGGCTGCACCAATGGCCGAAAAAGAAATATGGGTAAAAAGAGGATGCACAATGTCACCAACCGACGCACTATGACGTCAGGGTGGCACTGGAAAGGTTGTAATACCATTGGCACTTTTGAACACCGCCCTCAGCCAACTACATCATCCAGCCCACACAGGCAAGGAAGTAATTGCAGCACGAATTAGGGAAGACTGGTTCTGCCCCGAGTTAAATTCTCATGTGTCAAATTTTATCAGTAATTGTCTCACATGTCAACAGTTTACGGCCGGCCATACTCTAAAGGTGATAAGAGGTACTATACCCCGGCCAGAGGGACCTTTCCGGCATCTCCATATTGACTATGTTGATATGATCAACATATGTCAAGGAAACAGGTATATGATTGTAGTAGTATGCCCATTCTCTAGGTGGATTGAAGCAGGGCCCTGTTCACACCCAAATGCATTTAGAGCAGCTAAATTCCTAGTGAGGGAGGTCTTCCCCAGGTGGGGAGTGTGCGAGGTGTTAAGGTCAGACAATGGCCCACATTTCGCAAACGAAATGTTCCAGCACATCACATCCTTGCTGAACATCAAGCATAAATTTGCATGTGCATACCACCCACAGGCCAATTGTGTATGTGAACGCCTGAATGGCCTATTAAAGGAGGCAATTGCAAAGATACAGCAAACAACAAAGAAGAGTTGGTTATATTGCCTTCCATTAGCCCTATTTGAGCTAAGGAATAGACCAGGGTCCGACCACCACCTCACCCCACACGAGGTGGTTACCGGACGTCAAATGCGCCTTCCCCTAACGCCAACATCAAGAGCATTTACCGACCACGAAAGTACAGCAAGTGTTCTTGGTGACGAAATGTACCAATATGTGTCTTCTTTGATTACTAGTGTAGTGTTTGTGTCTCAACAGCTCGAGCGCACACGGGGCGGGTCTAACAACAATCAACAAGAAGACGCGGATAAAGAATTGGAAAAGGAAGGACTATGTAAAGTTGCTAAAGGTGACCACGTACTACTTCGCAATTTCAACAGAAAATGGAATAGTCCACGATTCACTGGCCCCCATCTGGTAGAGGAGGTATCAACGAGAGCAGTAAAGCTACAGGACAAGCGTGCCTGGAACCACCTACACAATGTAAATATCTACAAACTCCAAACCCGCCCCAGCGCCACCGACAGGTCCATTGGGAGAACAGCAACAACATCACCAACGGAGGAAGAAAGTTCTACCACAGCCAACGGCCCAAGTGTTCCCATACCCTGTCACTCCCCAGACTCCCCAGAGACAATAACTGAAGAAGAAAGGGGTGATCACCATACTGCCCACCCCATGGTCACACGCTCAAGGAGTAAAGATACTTCCACCAGTTGAGCCCAAACCCCCCTGCCCACCACCCACTGACCCCTACCCCCACGGTAGTAATAACTGAACTGAAGGACATTGTCTTGCACAAGTACACATGTAAACACGTGAATGCTCTCTTTTCTTTTCTCTTGCACATGCAGGAACTGCGTATTATTGTACTGCTAAGAAAATAGATAACTAACAAATTCACTGCCCAGGAGTAGATGGTACCCTCAGACGATAACTACCCAGAAGAATTGTCACACCAATTTGTATATGAAATAAAAAGGCCAACATACCTGAAAAAGAGAAGGGTACGTGTCTACTACACAGCATTCCTCTTGGCCATAGAATACTCAATGCCCCACATCCACCCATACTTGCCTGCCCTAAGAGATAGATCGCTTAGATTAGCGTGGGGACAGCTCTTCGCCTGGGCACTGAATGACTATTTGATAGGGAGAGCTTAAAAAACAACAACTAACATTTAATAACCAGCATATTGAGGATTTTCAGGCCGGCAACTCTAACGTCGCAAGAATACGCTGCCGGACTGCAGCAAGGTAAGAGCAAAATGCCGGTGAAATTAGCATATGTAATAAAAATAATAGGGATTTTGATGATCACCGGGTTCTTGGCTGCCTCTGTATGGCAGTACAGCTGTGCTATCAATATTATTGCTGTACCCAAACCTAATACACCCCCATCCCCAGCTGCAACAGGGGTTAAGTCAGGAGATATTAGTAAAATTGCGCACAAGCAAAATAGAGTTCAACGCAGCACATACTCAGATAATAAAGGTATTGACAATTATATAAAAGATTCAGCACGCGTCTCAAACAACATATGGTACCAACACATGACCCGCATTGGTAAGCAGACAACAGAAGACAGCTGCTACGTTTGCTCATTAATACCATACGCCATGAGCGCTTCTCGAACATTTGTTGCCACAGAAATAGATGAAAAGACAGCACGATGCATAATATACTTGGCACTGTTCCAAACGAAAGGAAGATTTCAAGGGACAGTGGTGCATATGGTGTGGAAAACACGAGACTCATACCCATACGAAAACAACTTCCTCAAG
This sequence comes from Ambystoma mexicanum, assembly GCF_040938575.1. Classification (NCBI taxonomy): domain Eukaryota; kingdom Metazoa; phylum Chordata; class Amphibia; order Caudata; family Ambystomatidae; genus Ambystoma; species Ambystoma mexicanum. The sequence continues at coordinate 930,968,188 of NC_090933.1, forward strand.
GCTTATTTGAGTTACCACAAGAGCAGTTTACATGCTGAAGCATTCAGATACATAACAAGTGGTCCTGCAAAAGGGGAAACAAAGAAAGTAACACTGCAGTATTTACCATGTGATTGGTACGCCACTGAAGTTCCTGGTAAACTAGGATGCTGGGAGAGGCCACTGGTGACGATAACGGGGAAGGTGTACTTGGAAAACAAATGGGAGATAGGAGTAATTGGCAGCAACATGGTAACAAAATAAACTATTTCAACTATCGATGCACACAACCACAGATGTTGGACGACTTGGATCAAGTACGTGCCCATGCTCACGTGGATAGAGACGGATGAAGACCCAATAACAATACTGCCGCTGACTGCGCCTAAGGTATGCGACCAACATAAAGGAGAGGTGGACGTAGGATACAACACCAATTGTGCCAGCGTGATGGAGTTACCTGAGGGGGGAGCAGGAACAGCAGTAATAATGGACCATTACTGGGCCTGTGGAGAAAAGGCATACCACACACTGCCCCCTCTGTGGAATGGTGTATGCACAATGGTGCACGTCAATGTACCATCAGTAGTGGTACCCCAGAAGCATGTGAATGTGGCGAACTTTCCCAAAATGGATGAAGGGGACAAGAGAAAGAAGAGATCTGCACCACCTCAGGAGGAGCAAGGGAACAGGACCAACGGCAATAATACTGTCCTAAATAGAAGGAAAAGACAAGGAGAACCTCTGACAGGAAATTACCTATGGGGAAGGTCGGAGACGGCACTCACTTCAATTCCGCCAGAACACAGACTATTCAGCAGAGCAGCAATGTTCTTCTCCTCAATAATCCATCCGGGACTGCAGGCTTACGCAAACGCAAAATGGCTCCAGATAACTAGATGGGAACTAATGATGACCATCAATTCTACAGTAAATGGATTCAACGCAATAAAAGAGGAGCTGCGAGCTATAAGGATGGTAGCACTTCAGAACAGATATGTATTGGACCTCCTCACAGTCATGGAAGGAGGAGTCTGCGCAAAGATAGGACAATCATGCTGCACGTTCATTCCTGCCACGATGCTGACAACGGTACACTGACAGAAGCAGTTTCACAATTGGCCCAGATGCACTCCAAAATGATGGATGAAAGTAAAGGTGTGAAAAAGGATGAGAGCTGGTTTTCGCTATTATGGTCATGGATGCCATCTTGGCTGTCAGATGGACTGAAAATTATAGTTGGTTGTACTATTTTGGCCGGAGCTACACTGATCATAATAAGATTTTGGAAGGCCCGGAAGGCACGCACCACTGACGAGTTGCTTGAAATGGTCGGTAAGCACCCCTTGATGCCAGCAGATGACGGCCAACACACAGGCATAATCATACAAGAGAGAGAGAAATTGCGCAACCAGATCATCACCAACCACCTGGACCCACCATCGATGAAGATCGAGAACCCAAGAAACCCCAGGAGTTACATAGGGAAATGGGTATACTGTACTCCTGGAGGAACCTGTGAATATATGTATTGGTCATTTGAAGATCATGTTAACCACTATGGACATTTAGGAGGAATAACTAAGATATGGAGAGTAAGAGGAGATAACGAAAAGGATATGTTTGTGGTCGACAAGTCGACCAGAGGGGGGACTGAAGTGGGAGAATGGAAGACCAGGCTCCCGTCCTTCACATCTCGCGCCTGGCCTAAAGGATCACGGCCCAGGCACCCGCCACGAGAAGAGTTTGCCCATCTACCAGACGACCAAATACCCTGGTACAGGAACATACGGATGTGTCCATCTGCCTGCCCAGCAGCCCGCCCTGGCCATGCCGACACCTGCGGCACGGATCAACTAGACTAAAATCTACACGTCGTTAGAGATGCCATGACGACCTAGCCAACGGTCAGCACACCTGTGCAAATATACACACTGGACACTCCCGCACCAATCTACACGAAGAATATACTCAGTGCTATGACGTAGGCGACAGACATACTCACGGACGTGCATCTTTATTATTTTCCACATAGGCTCTCAAAATGCAGAAACGCAAGACGCATCATGAACTCATCTAAAGAGCTTGCTTACGCTTCTCCTAAACCCAGGTGCCATAATGAGAAATATAACGAAGACACGATACTGGTCATAAGACAATATGATACTATAACCTAAAGCGCCTGTGCACCAAACGGTTCCACCTATACACCAGGCCTAAGTAGGCCGCAAGCAAGAGCTCCCATGGACGTTAAAAGAACAAGAGTCAGGTTGCTGATCCTGCAGAATGAGCCTGGCGAAAGCAGACAGCCAAGGTCGTAATGTTGCAAACCCACATTCCAAAAGCAGACCATCAAGGGCACGATGTTGCAACCTCGCACGCCGCGCACCAACGTTAAAATCACACCTGCAAATTAAACCAGGCACACAGTGGAAAAACAATATTAATTGTGCAGAATTCTGCCTCAAACACGGTCCCACCTCACGTGACCAAGCCGAACCTGACAGGATGCCAAGCCCAGGAGAAAGAAGGCATCTGGATCCCTCGTTACAAGACACAGGCAGACAAACTTAAAAGGCTCAATGGACATCTGCGACAGTGGGAGTAGTCGGCCTTCTCGCTCATGAATAAGTCCTCACATTGTCTGCACATACTCATAGTGAAACATTGTTGCAAATGACAGGTACACCGAGAGCTGGGAACAGTGATGGTCCCAGGCTGGGAAGCTCGCGGGCGCACCAATCAGAACATGGGGCTCTTATCACTGACGCCATTAACATTAACCAATCATCAGGAGTCTTCATGTAACAATTCTCATGTATCTAATTGTAGGGACAACCCAGATATATCACCTGACTAACCCTTGTCCACTAATATTGTTCTCTATACGTATGCTATACTAACCCTACCACTCGAGCAACCAATTAAGAGTGGCGATAGGTTTTTTGCTAACTTTCTAAGGTGACGCAAGTAGCGCGTCATACTAAGGTAAAAAGGGCCTGCGAGCCCCACGATTGTGTGTGTGTCAGGACGGACGCGTACAATCCTTGACCCATCCCTGCCGTTTTTTGTTTAATAAACAGCAGAGTCACCTTGCTTCTTGCGTGTGTCTCATACTCTATCTCTTTTGGGATATACGGGAGGAGTTGGGGCCTCCCTGCCCGGAGGTCTGCGGACGGCCCGGCCGACCCCGGCAGAATTTCCCCCCCGACAGTTTGTTTGCCTACTTTGGTCATGTGCTTGCACCACACATTAGTAGAGACCCGGGCTGTATCAGTTAGATAGGAATCAACCCCTCCTATATCTATATCAGTATCAGCACTGCACCTACTTCTCTTTAATGGTTTGGCTGTGTTTATCGACTGACCTGACATGGTAGCCATACCAACGCAGCCGCCTTACCCGGTTTGTTGACATTTGTGACGTCACAGGCGTAAACCACGTGATGACGTCACATACATGACGTATATTTATACCGCCATGTTGACTAGCTCTTTACACGGCTGGAATCAAACTACTCGTATAGCAAGCCATTGTAAGTACCCACAGGCTCTATTTTTCACTTCATTAAGACATATCTTTAGCCCTGAGAATTGACATTGGTTTACTTTTACCCTGTCTTTTGTACAGAGGAAAACGGACTTTCTGCCTACATGCTTTAGCAAGACACTCACGGCCGTTTTTTCCACACTTAGTTTGGGAACCGGGCCTTATACCATACTCTAGTAAGTATGCTAACCTCTTGCTCCTTGTCATTTAATATACCAACACATTGGTTCAATCTGAGGTACCTTTTCCTTTCTTTTCTTTTACACTCCTTAGGTAGACTACTTGCAAGCCATTTCAATTGGCAGACAGGTCATTTGCTATTTACTTCTTAGGAATACTTCCTTATCAACATATGGTACTTTTTTATACCAATGTCTGCCCATTTTTTTATCTCGATTGACATGGGTTTTAGGCTGATTTTTGTCAATAATTCCTTTACTGTTCTCACAAGGATGAACCATATTTGAAATTGAAAATGATGACTTAATAATGGTAAAAATATCTATATGTGTTATGTCTCTCTAATTGTTCTTACCAACAAGAAACCTGATTGGTTTTTATGGAAGATGATTGCATCTGTTTCTCTGACTGCACAATTTGAACTTGGTTAGAATATTAACACGATAAGCTACAACCTTTCTTTGGGATAATTTACATTTACTAATTTGTACTTTTTTGTTGAATATTTGTAGATATATGAAAAATGAAAATGAAAATGTATTCAGCGCACAGCCCCTGATGAAGAGATTGTATCTCGAAACGCGTTGGGCACTTATATTTGGAATAAATCATCTTTGAAAAAGAACAAAAAGACTTTGTGAATGGTGTACTCAGGGTCATATCTGACCAATAGACCCTTAAAGAAGACAGTGACTTTAATTGTAATATTTACCTACTAAATACCTACTTCTACTATTCTAAAATTACTGGGCTACTCTAGCCATTGATAGTGTGCAGGGGACGGGAGTTGCCCAACTGAGAACTTACTTGTGTTCTATTGTATTGGCAACCCATATGCCAGGGCTGTTTCTTTTCTCCTCTGCACCTCAAACCAGTCTTACATTGATCTAAATTAATTCTTACCAAAATAACATCACACATTTGGAGTGCATGGTGTCCAAATTCGATAGGATGGTAGCCATACCTGCCGGAACTGAGGCCACGTTAGTAGGGGTCACAGCTTGCCCTTCTACAGAAAGTACTCTTCGACAAAAAATGATCGTAAAGATGCAAAGAGAAACAAAAACACAAACCATCACTATTACACTTTTAATAATGAAACTCATAGAAACTCATAACTTACTCTGCTTCGGACTCTTGTGTAGTTCCAAGTGTGATGATGAACCCACCTGAAATTTGCCAAAAAAGCATTATTATGTTATTAGTATATATATATTAACTCAAGCTCTGCGGTTTTAGTATTGTGCAAGTGCGATAAAGAAAAGTTGTTCCCACACAATATGTATTCTAGGGTCACAAAGGACTTCAATTACTGAGGGACTTCCTCAGCAAAGTCGTGGATATGTTTGGGCCAAGTCGATCAGAAAGGCACGAAAGAATAAAATGGGAGATGGTCTTCTTTCTCTTTCGGATCTTCTAACAAAATGGACAAATTGACCCTGATAGATTGTGGGCTGGGGATCCTGGGGAATCATGGACCACAAATAATAACAGTTGCAACTTTCACGATGAATAGCTGTATGTAAAAACAGAGAGGGTGCCCTTATTCTGAATTTGTAGGAAGTCATTTTGCTATCTCTTTTGCTCTTCTCGTGTTCTCTTGCATCAGTCTACAATAGTGTACTATAGTGAGTTGAATTTCGGACCAAGGTTTGGCCTCCATCCCCACTAACTTCTTGAGCTGTCTTCGCACGTCCTCAGGTAACCCTTGATATAATATATGATAGAATAATCCCAATGCTTTATCCCACGGTTCCTGTGTCTCAAGTCTCCATTTCTCTTGAATAGCCTGAACATATTGCATTTGCATGCCATAATCGTGCTAATGTCCGAATTGTTTGGGTACTGTATCCTTAGACCGTGCCACATGGCCACTCAGCAATTGTTGAATAGCGACCCATTGTGCGCCGTTTTCTGTGCGGTTACTCCTGAGTAGCTGGCGCTTTTCCACACATCGTCTGCAACCAAGAATGGCTGAAAGTAAGCTCTTCATGTCACCCACCGCTAATATTGTCGGTGCTTCCAAACTTTCTATCTCATGATATATCCACTTCACAGCACCTTCGGTCAATGAAGCTAACTTACACCTAAAATTATCCTTGTCGATCTGTTGCCATGGTATATATTGAGGTCACCCCCCACCCTTCTCCGGAGACAGCTACTACAATCACATGTCCAGGCACATCGCACATCAGCGCCAGAATACCAGCCACACCACCACTCTCTACCTGCCCCATTTTAGGGTCTCTATAAGGTGGTCTAGACTTTCCTCGCGGACTGGCCCACACCACCACCGCAAGTCCACTATGGCTCCATCTCCTACCACCCACTCCCCCACTGGACCACAGCTATCCCTGAGGCGTAACACACAGCTTACGGCAATGACATCACTGCAGCAAGCCCACACCTCCTCACTACCCAAAAGGCCCATTCCACCCACTCTGGCAGACCAACTGTCACATTCAACAGACATGCAAAAAAGCCTGAAAACCCCTAAATCTAACATCATGGACACTGACCAAACTGATACTACCATATACTTGAAAGGAGAGCTCATCAACGCCAGATAACTCACAGCACACGCCCTTGACATTGCAGACCTTAAAAAAGCAAACGACTTAGACATCCTCGCTATCATGGAAACCTGGTTCCACGCGGCTTCAGGTCCCTCCCTCTCCTTAGCCATGCCAGAAGGTTACCACGATTTATAGAAAAGACAGAATAACTACCAAAGGAGGAGGAGTAGCTCTCCTTGCTAAAAACACCTATGATCTAAGAATATCGGCAGAACACCCCTTTGTCTCAGGCGAAGTAATTACCTTGAAAATTGCCCTCATGCATACCTGCACCCTCACCCTCCACATTGTCTACAGACCCCCGGGCCCGCTATCTTCATTTGAAGATATCACCTCTCTCTTAGCCTCCAACACAAAACCCCTCTCCAAAATAATCATTCTATGTGACTTTAACCTCGGCCTGATTGATCCTTCTGATACCCATGTATGCCTCCTGGCCAACACGATGAAAGCCCAAGGGTTTACACATCGTATCTCCCTCCCGACTCATGAAAAAGGACGTACCCTAGATTGGCTTGCTGTGAGCATAACTGTGTCATGGACATTCTAGCTGACACCCCATGTCCTTGGTCGGCCATAATAACATCCTCTTCTCTACTACGATAATCATTAAACCAGTCCAACTTATCCATCTTACATCAACTTTACCGTCAAGAAGTCTAAAAAATATTAACCAAGACAACATGCTACCCCTCCTGCTGCCAAACACTAATACTACTTATCCTCATGCTGTTCCTACACTACTAGTCACCCTCTACAACAAAACCATGTCAGCAGCCATCGATAAAGTAGCTCCACTGAAATCTAAAAAAGCAAAACCAACAGCGCACGCCAATTCTTGGTTCACAACAGACCTGCAAACCTTACATGCAGCCAAAAGGTCAGCCGAGAGTAACTGGTTAAAAATACTATCAACTGCAAATAAGGCCCACTTCCATGCTCTAGCCAATGACTACACAGAAGCGATTATTAAAGATAAAGGTGATTCCTATAACCAGAGATTTGAGAATGCCCAATCAAGTTCCAGAGAACTATTTGCCATACTTCGAGAGCTGGAATCACCAGCCCCGACCCCTGACCACTCTATTAAAGATCAGCAATGGTGCTCCAATGTTCAAAACGCCTTAGCTGACAAAATCACTCTCCTTCAGAACAAAATTGAAATCAAGAAAACAAAATTCAACCACGACCCGCCCCCCCCCTAGCAAATGCCCCTACCACAGGTTCACAAGTGGCTAACAAATTTGCCTTCACACCCTTAACCACATCTGAAACTATCAAAATATCAAAAGCTTAAAATCATAAAGATGCAAAGGCAGCACCTCTCCTGCTACCTTTATCAAAGAATGTGCCAATGAGTTGGCACCCATCATCATCATCACCATCATCAATAGCTCATTTGCCACTAGCAAAGTAGCTGACGATTTAAAAGAAGCTTTGGTACTGCTGCTGCTAAAAAAAACCTTACATTCCAACTAACTTCTGACCCATCACCACAGTGCCATTCTTACTAAAGAATCCTTGACCGCGTAGCTTATCTACAGATCCACACATTCTTGGAATCTAACAAACTCCTAGGCTTGAGACAGTCCGGATTCCGTCATGGCCATGGAACGGAAACTGCACTCTTAGATCTAAAAACACAAATCGACCAGTTCAAGGACAAAGGGGACCTCTGCATCCTCCTCCTGCTTGACCTATCCGCAGCATGTGATTCGGTCAACCACAAAATCCTTTGCCACCATCTAGCAACATCTGCTCTTTTCCCCCCTGAAGCTATTAAATGGATTGAATAATTTCTCTCCAATCTTAGTCTTCTCTGCATTGTCAGCAGCCCGCCCAACCCCAGTATCATGTGGCGTACCCCAAGGCTCCTGTGTGTCGCCCACATTATATAATGCATTCACAAAGCACCTCTTCAACAAATTAAACAAATTGGGTGTCACGTACACCAATTATGCGGACGACACCCAAATATTTTTACCCATCACAGGATGCTATGACACTAACTCAAACACTCTCAACAAAATCTACCTTACTATCCAGGCTTGGATGGCACAAAACGAGTTACGTCTGAACGATGAGATAACTGAGTTATCATAATTGGGATCAAATCTAAACTAAATAACTTACCACAACTTTATAAATCCTTTAATATCGATGGTAATACCATCAATGTTGCCAACGAGATAAAAACTCTAGTGGTCAACATCGACTCTAGTCTCACCTTAACAAGACAGGTCAATGCCATTGTCTCGTCTGCAGCATATACATCAAAGTTAATCAGAGCGAGCAATCCCTTCCTCTCCGCAGACAAATGCATTACCCTGGCTAGAGCGCTGATCCTTTCTAGGATTGATTACTGCAATTCCCTCTTTGCAGGATCCAATACTAGAAACATAAGCAAACTCCAAGTTGTTCAAAACAATGACATTAGACATTAGAGCAGCACTGAATATACCTAAACACTAACACATATCGTCAACTAGACGACACATTCACTGGCTTCCAGTTCAGGACAGAATTAAATTCAAAGTCCTCTCAAATACTCACAAATGTCTCTCAAACAACGCACCAGCATACCTTAGCAATGAAATTGCTAAACCCCAAACTAACAGACCCATTTGGGCCTCCTACTCCATCCTAATCATTACACCGAGATTCAGAAGACAGAAAGCTGGCAGATCCAGCTTCCCAGTGGTTGCGCCTAAACTGTGGAATACCCTGCCATTATCACTAAGGAATGACACAACCTTGTGGTCATTCCGCAAAGGCCTAAAAACTCTGATTTTCAATCAAGACTCCTAGCAATGGCCACTGAATCAAGCTCAAAAAGCCTATAGCTAACACAAGTGTCAACCTGCAGAAACAAGCAAATCATGTAGATCGTACATTAAATTAGAGCCTGTTAAGTGTTTGCAATTCTATGCAACGTATGTTATGCCTGATATGAATACAAGATGTCCTGCGTGACCTGCATAAAATGAATCATATGCCTGTAACCAAATTCTTAAGTTCAAGCGCCTAAATACCTCTGGGTTATGTGCTTTATATAAATATTCAAATAAATAAATAAATGGGCACTGTGTCAGTACTACCCCTCCACTTTGCCTCCCTGTGTCTTTGGTGGCGGTAAACAGCCTGGTAATTTCTTCCTTTCTTTGTTTGCGAAAATCTCTAAGCCTTTGCGTGTATGGGATATCACTGCATCCGCTGTGCGAAGTATCCCTATGATGCTGGGGTCTTTCCCCTTTGTCCCTCTTAGTTTGTCCATGCTTTTATCATCTCCCCACATGGTGTCTCTGTCTGGGCTCTTTCCTCGGGAACATTGGAAGGGTTTCCCTCCCCCCTCGTCCTCGCTCCCCACTAAGTCATTATCAGATCCTGTGTCCTCATTGGTGCTGTCGAAGTTCTCCAGAAAGCTAAGCCTTTTCAGCATCGTGCCTTCCTGCTGCCTCTCTTCTAAGTGGCCTGTACTTCCACACTGTCTCCCTCACGGAGGACACAATCTTGTCTTTGTCCATCCACAGGATAGCCCTGCTGTGTTTCCCGCCTTGGTGTTGCTCTCTCCTCCCTTGCGTCTCTCTCTCCTTGTCATCACTAAAACGTGCTAAACCCATCTTTACTTGCACTTCTCTAACAGCATGCCTGTCCTCTTCTCTGTGCCCGTGCTCTCTAAGGAGCCGTTCTACCTCAAATATTTTCTTCTCCTTCTTTATTTGCACTTGCCTTTCCCTCTCTTCTTCTGCCCTTCTTGTGGCCATGTCCTCAAGCTCTCTTTGTTTCTGTGCTTCCCGCTTTTGCCTTCTGCTTCTCTTTGCGCAAGCTTTGCGCACTCTTTCATTCTCTTTTGCTCCATCTATGAACTTACAGCCCACAGCTTTTTTGATAGTGCCTCCAATCTCTCCCGCTACCTTCCCATCTAGTTTAAGCAGTATCTGTCAGCCTACCCACTCATTCGGAACTATGGGCTCCTGTCCTTCCATACTTCACCCTTTCCCTGTGTCATTTTCTTTCAATCATGCTTGAATCTCTCTGCGCTCCTTTCTCCCGCTCCCTGCGCTTTGCGCTCCCCTAGTTGCTTGTTCGGTCTCGTCTTGCCCCTGCCTTTTGCCATACGCTGGAGGTGCAAACATGGGATTGGTATAACCTGCCGCTGCCCCACATCACCTATAAAATAACCTGGTTGGTGACATCACCTCTACAACACAGGAGAAAAAGAGAAATTGCTCATACCTGCCCCTCCAATAGGTCTTCCAAAACATTTGCCAACCGCGCTAACACACAGGGGAAACCAATATTTCACGTGTTCAATCTGTACCTACAGCGTCACCTTGTAGATAAAACACCACCGTAAGACTTAACCAGAAGAACACCTTCTGCAATACAAGCTAGCTTCACCTGCTGAGCCCTATACACCGGATACCATCATCTATGACTCCAGCTACAACGCCAAACCCAGAGGAAATCCGTTCTTTACATAACTTATGTCATCCAAAAAGACTCGGCCAAGGGGCAAAGTTTTATTGTCTTTATTCTCCAATAGACAGGGATCATACAAGATATCACAAATCTCCAGCAATCACAGCTCCTGAGCTGGGCTCACCCAGTTTTGTACCCCGGTGGCATCATAAAATTCAACTCCATTCCAAAAAACCTAAGAGATATCCCAATTGGGTACCTCGAGTCTATTACCTATAGAGCCAGTATACATTAGAATGCTCATTGGTCTAGCATGTCAGGTGGCTTTGTCTGAGACTTCCCCAAAAAACGATCTATTACATTGTTGCAGGGTCGCACAAAGACCATTGGTGTGTGTAACATTCTACACCACCCCATGATCAGAGCATCTGGATTGGTTAAAGGGGGTCCTCCCAGGCCTGGGACCCTGTTCTGTTCACAGCACTCAGTGTATTTGTATTTGTATTTTTATTGTGCTTTATATAGCGCCTTTGTCCAAAGCGCTTTACATAGGAAGAATCAATGGTACATAAAAATCAGTAGGGCAAATCAACATTAAGATACTGCCAGTAACAATCAATCAAAAGCACTGAAGCAAGTGAGTTTTTAGAGAACAGCGGAACAAAGAGTAAGAAGTAATGGAGCGGAGAGACAGGGGGAGCATGTTCCAATGAAGAGGAGCAAGAAGCTGAAATTAACGAAATCGGGATTGAGGACAAGGGGCATGGGGAACATTCAGCCTGAAAAGACCAGAATAACGGAGAGAGGGGGTATAGAATGAGAGAAGAGAAGCAAGATAGTCAGGGGCAAGCCCGTAGACAGTTTTAAAAACTAAACAAAGAAAGCTAAATTAAAGTTGAGAATGGAAGGGCAGCCAGCCAAGTGAGCTAAGAGAAGAAGAAATCAAGTCCCAATAAGAAAGAAGACAAAGTGAGTGAATAGAAGAATGGTAGATTGATTTAAGAGTAGCAAGACGTGAGCAGGGAAGACCAAAGAACGTGACAGAACAATAGAATAGTCGAGAGAAAATTTGTGAAGAGATGAGAAGTTTCGTAGCATCAAAGGAGAGAAAAGGACAGACTCTGCGAATATTAAAGAGATGAAATCGACAGGAATGAGATGTGAGAGAAATATAGTGAGCAAAATAAAATTAGAATCGAAATGGAGACCAAGGTTACGTGCAGTGGGAGAAATAGATAGAATAGAGGGAGGAAAAGAAATAGAAGGAGGAGGGGAATGTGGAGGGAGAGTATTAGCGGGGAAGAATAAGACCTCAGTCTTTCTGGCACTTAAAGTAAGGCAGTGGGAGGCCATCCACAATTTGATTGCAGAAAGACAGGTTGAGAGAGTATGATGAATATCAGGAGTAAAAGACGAAAAGGATAGAAAGAGCTAAGTATCATCAGTATAGAAGTGATGCGATAGTCCAAAAGAAGAAATTATAGGAGCAAGAAGTGAGGTATATAAGGAAAATAGAAAAGGACCCAAGACTGAGCCCTGAGGAAAACCGTTATCAAGGGGAAAAGGTGAAGAAGTGTTACCAACCAAGGAGACAGCGAAAGTACGATTGGATAAATAAGAAGAAAACCACTATAGAACAGAAAACCAAAGACCTAAGGAAGAGGGAGAATCCAAAAGCAAAGAGTGAACCGCAGTGTCAAAAGCAGCAGATCCGTCAAGGTAATGGGAAGGCCCATGTGTCCCCATTATGATATGATATGGCATTTATAATTCGTCTATACACAAGTGTTTCGAAGCGCGACGAAGCAAGGTAAGGGGGCAGAGGGAAGACAGAGACAACGATCTTACTAGGCCAGGTGACATTGAGATTGCGCAAGTGCAGGGGAGGGAGGAAAGGAAAAGTGTGGGTAGGGGGAGGGGGCATTGCAATACATAGGATCAACAGTAAAAAATAAATAGAATAAATAAAACAGTAGGTAAAAGTGCAGCCAGCTAGTGGCAAGTGCAAGGGTAAGTGCAAACATCAAGTGTCAAGAGCTGGTGTGGACTGTAGGGATATAGAAACAGCCCCCAAGTGCAGGGGTTGCCCGGGAGGCCATACAGGTGTGCAGCTGGTGGGGGAAGGGACCTGTGCCCGAGATCAGAGGGTAGCCATGTGACCAGTGCAGTTTCAGTCAAGAGTTCAGCAGGGGAGAGGAGGAGAGAAAGCAGAAGCAAAGAAGAAGGTCTTGAGGTGCTTACGGAACCGGAGATGCTTCTCCTCAAATTTCAGGGAGGCAGAGAGGCTGCTCCAGAGGGAGGCCCCAGCCGAAGAAAGAGAACTACCACCAACTCGTTGCTTGAAGAAGCGACTGACCCTGAGGGAGTTGGAGGCGGATGAGCGAAGAGCTCGAGAAGGAAGATATTTAGGAAGAGAGAGTTGGAGGTATTGAGGCCCTAGAAGGCCTTGTGGACAGTGCGCAGGGTTTTGAACTTAATCCTCACAGTCACTGGGAGCCAGTGCAGAGATTTTAGTCCTGGAGAGATACGATCCCTGGGCTTGAGGCCAAGGAAAAGTCTCGCAGTTTTGTTCTAGACGAGTTGCAGAGGCTGTTGCAGTAGTCCAGCCTATAGAGAACCAGAGCTCTGGTGAAAGGGAGCTTCTGGGGGAAGGAGAGGAAAGTAAGTATACCTCTGGGGAGGTGCAGCTGTTAGTGTGACTTCTTAGAAACATCAGAGATGTGAAGAGAGCAGGAGAGAGTGGAGTCGAAGATGACCCCGAGGCTTTTAGCCTCACAGGTGGGAGAAGGAAGAGGGCCAAGAAAGTCCAGCCAGAGAGAAACAGGAAAGGAGGGAGCCGGTGTGCCGACGAGGAGAATCTCAGTCTTAATGGCATTTAGGCAGAGATCATTAGCGGCACACCACTCCTGGATAGTGGACAGACAATGTGTCCACTGGTCTGATCACCTAGCCTGGGAGAGTGCCTTCAGGTTGCAAGCTTTGGTGGGCAAGGGATGTATCATACTTCACTGCGTCGTTGGGAACCGCAAAACAAAGCCCTTCTGTCTGCTACTATGAGAATGTTATTCTGACTTCTTGCAGGTGGCTTACTGCACAGGAATCAGGACATTTCCACCAGCCCTTGTCCTTGGCTGTGAACACCATCTCTGTGCTTCATGCTGCAGAGCCTGTATCTCTCCCACCATATATTGGAGGCCTGTGATCTCATGTGTATTCACTACATTCCTTCTATGGTTTCCCTATGTGTTCTAATATCTTCTTAGAGGTTAGCCATGATAAAGCCCTGTACGTTTCTTATATGTTCCCGTAGCTCCTTATGATTATTTGAACTAAAAGCAGCTAGCTGCAAGCCTGGTCCAAGTATATTTGGCTTCCTTGCATTTATGCGTTTGGCTAAAGAAAAGAAAAGCTTTTGCAGTATGTAAATGTATCCGTCCTCTATCTACAGAAGGTATAAGCATGTTCTTCATGTATGCTTGTGTACGTCTGCGTATCTTCATGCAGAAATGCAAATGTGCTTCATGTCTAAGCTATGTTGTGGTGTCACTAGTGACATCATCACGGTTGAACTTTGCTGTCCTTCAACTTGGTCCATTGATGGGACACCTGTCTCTGCGAAGCCGTCAATTGGATATGGTATAAGGTCGTCTGAGATAATGGGCCTCATTACACGGTAGGCGGTAAGGGTTTACCGGTACCAGTATTTTACTGGTACCGGTAAATCCTTACTGCCTTACTACGAGGTCCCTTTGCGGGTTGGTGAATTTAACGCCTGCTTTTTGCAGGCATTAAAAACCAACCCGCAAAGGGATCCAGGGAGCAAATTACGGTACCGCAATTTGCGGTACCGTAATTAGCGCCTTTACCATTCCCATTATGCCCTATGGGGCAAAAATGGGAATGGGGAAGGGCAATGGTGGAAGGAGGAATTACCGCCCCTCCAACCTTGGAATGGGGCGGTAATTCCCCTTTCCACCAAGGCGGTGCCGGTATTTTACCGGCATGAACCATGGCGCTAATTGCGCCATGGTTCACCGCCTACCGTGTAAAGAGGCCCAATATCTCTTTGCATATGTAGGATACATTGGTGCGCCTGGTGGCTTGCCGAACAGCGAGTTACATATTTCGTTCTTCATTCTGCGGGTTCACATTCGCATAGGGGACATGAGGACTAATCCAGGGACCACCTCTTCACTGCTGTAATGCTGTAATCATCAGCTTTGGAAGTCCCTGTAGATGTTTGACGCGCATAACATGTTTTCAAAAAGCATTTCGAGGTTTTTTTGTAACGTTCTTTTATGTATTTGGTTTAACCATTTTTGAGATAATGACATTACCCACAAACAGCAATTTCAGGTGTTCTCAATAAGAGGAAACGTGGTTTTCACTCGAGTCTGTCATGATTGCCTGTAAATGCAAAGCAGGAAAGAACACAGGTTCATGTTGTGTTTACTTTATCGTGCGGACACTCCCCTTGCAGCCTATAAACTAGGTGTCGCAGGTGCAATGCCAGGGCTACCATAAGAGCAGGCAGAGGTTGCGGGTGCTACCCCTGGCAACCCCTAAAGAACGGCCATGGGGGTAACAGGCAGAGCAGGTTTTCCACTCTGTGCCCCCGATAGTACAGGAAATCCCACCACAAGGACCCGGAACCTAACAAAAACATGTTTTTCCATTGTGCGTCATTTAGAGCTTCAATTAGAATGAGGCTGTGTGCGCGATTTACATAGTGTTTTTTCAAAAGCACTCTGCCGTTGTAAAATGCTTTTGCAAATGAGGCCCTGCAAATGCTAATGTAGCCAACCGGCAATGTTAGTGTTACTGCTGTTTGCCCCGTGTGCCGATCATCCACAATCAGAGCACATAAATAGCATCATTTCTAGGGGCTCTCCCTACTTCCGCTGTATTGCATCAACTCGTTAAGGTGTACTCTGTTAACTGCGCAACCACAGCCATGGGTTCGAATACCGGCGTCGCCACACGACCTGCCCCTGTAACACTGTGCCTCAGTTCCCTTATGTGCCAAACATTAGGAGCGCTTTACACACAAGCAGATATCTGTAACTACATTGGAACGGGCACCAGAGTTCAGTTATACGCCTACCTATGTTGTTTGCAACCCTCTGCGTCCTCAGTGGTTTCCCTTGTGTGTACATACCATGTGCCCTTGCTTCTGTGTCCTTTACACGTGTCTCCGTGTGAAAAGCTTATTTTGCACCGATGTGCCATGGAAAACTGGGAAATCCGCCGTATTTAGTGCATTGCCAAAGAAGGGAATGACGAGCTCTCGGCTAGGGAGTTTTTCGAACTGCTTTTCGGCTTCTCGCGCGTGCCTTCTAATGTCAACACAGCCCCCTCACGAAATGATTCTCCTGTAATTCACTGACACCCATAAATTACCGCATGCATAATGGAATGCAGCGTTGAGACAGAAACGGCGCTTTCTCATTGGCTGGCTAGAGAATAGTGTCTACGAGCAACAAACTACTGTTTCCATAGAAACGCTGTAGCTTTTGAGGGCAAAACATATTTTTGCACTTCATTTCTTCAATAAAAAAAAAAAAACTTTTTCGCTAGCCATCTTTTCTTCTTTTCTTTCATTTTGTCGATAAAATCCATAACATGTGATTAATGATTTAATATGATTTTAGAATATGTTAATTCTTCATCTGTTTTTTTGTACTGGAAAGGAAAACTATGAACTGGTACCAATATCTTCACAAATGGATGTGAGAATATGTGCATGCTGTGAATAGTCTGCAGCCATAGATGCAACATGCCATATCCCCATAAAGGTTTACATTAAATGCATGTATGATAATGGCCAGAGGGGCTATTGCTACCGCGTTTTAGGGTAAGTCATTCTTAAAACAGCTTACTTAAAAAAAGCTTGGCAGACACCTTCAGTGATGGGCACTTCTACTATCATGTAAGTATCTGCACCAACGTGTATTTTCACTTTATTCCTTCTATTTTATTTTAATTTCTATGTAATCTGAACCAGACACAAAAGTGTATGGGAACGTTGTTCAGAAGACTGTCGTGCTAATTTTGATGTGTGCGTGGATATGTGGACAAGTTTCTGAGCTCTGGGTAATTCACGCCGAGGGGACCTTTTACATTTGCACTTTGGTGCAAATAGGTCCCCCTTCCATTAATGTGCATCCTTTGGAAGACCGAGTGCAAAAGGAAGGTGTAAAGCAGGGGTGTAATCGTCTTTACCCCCCTTTTTCTCTCTGCCGTGCACACTGAGAAAACGCCTTGCGCATGGCAAACAGCGTTTACAATGGATTCCAATGGAATCTGAAAGCTTTTTGCCGCTGTAAAAAGCAGGCGTAATCCATAGGAATCCATAGCATTTACGCTCGCATGAAAATGTCATGCTGGCTTACATACTAGAGTCCTTATATGGCAGAGAGAAGGGGGGGTCAGAATCGTAATTTAAACTTTGTGCCACCAGTCTGTTATATAAATTAATGGAACTGTGGTGAGGAAGAACAAGACTGAAATGGGGGGATCTGTCTATGCAGAAGGGTCTATAAATAACCAGTCACATATGTCATCTCTGGTTCCTGAAGGAAATGTTCATGCTTCACACATGCGTTTCCTGCTGGGACTGTGAAATGCAGGCAGGGATCTGTAAAGACAAATGTCAACATTGGGCTTTCCTCTGCATCAAGCCGGCACCGTGAGAGACTGGGTTCAGAGACTGACCCAGTTTCCTTGAAAAAGGGGTGCACTCTAGGATGTGGCAGCCACTTCTGTCACTCACTCCCTTGCCACAGATCCTGCAGGCAGGGTCGGACTGGGACAAGAAATAGGCCCGGTCACCCAAAAAAAAGTGGCCCACCCCTCGCCTAAAAAAATGGCCCACTCCTCGCCTCACGACCCCTGACCTCTGATGACATCACCAGAAGTGATGCTATTTTACCCCACCCCAAAGTGACATCCCAGGAAGCTATGAAACACGACCTTTCACCCCTTAACAAAACAGTAAGTGGAATCAAATAGCATCGTCTCTAAGTACACAAAATCACTGTGAATCCAAGCAGACGTCCAATGCCAAATGATAGTGTTATTGTATAGCACTTATGCGTAAACTCTTTTTTACAGAATAAATATGCATACAAACAATATTACCCGACCTGAGTTGGTACTCATTTATCAACCTAAGAAGAATGGATGAAAGGTTTTCCAAAACGGCCAATGCATGTCCAGAAACCCGCCCCACTCCCCAGGGCCTTAAGGCCGAGGGGCCAATTCGACCATGCCTGCAGGTGGAGAGAACCTGCCTGTGCTAAGACAGCTGCACAGGCAGATTCAGTGTTGTGAAACTGCCCACTATACCATCCACAGAGTGTGGCATTCTTTTACGCTTCCCTGTACGTTTGCACCTAGAAGGGAAAAACATGTTTGTAGCACGGCACCAATGTTCTCTAAGTGTAACAGATTTTAGATGTGTGATTTTACAAAGTATGCACCTGCAACCAGTGGAGTCCTTCTTGCAGAGGAGGACTGGCAACATTTAGCCTGGGGGTCAAGTGTAATTCCCTGGCCCAAAGGCAGTGTAGCAAGCCCACAATACAACAGCCCCATCTTCCAGAACAAGTAAACGCAATTCCAACCTCTCATCCTCCCACAAGTTCTTTATGCAACAGGTTGTAGGGTACATTTACCAGCTCAACAGAAATCCCCAGCATCACAAAACTGCATGTTAGCAGTTACAAAAAGAATGGCTGTGCTGTGTCTGCTGAGCACATATTCCTCTGCATCACAAAACTGTTTCAGCAGTCACAGAAGCAATGGCTGCGCTGTCTCTGCTGAGCACATATGGGGCAAGATGGAGCATAGACACACCGAGAATGGCTGCATTTATTTCCTCATGTGAATCCAAAAAGAAGAATTCAAAGGCAGCCTGGCTCAGCGCTGCAGTGTTGTGATTTTCAAAAACTTAAAACTTCAAAGAAAAATGTTCTGTGTTTAAAATGACCTTGTACTGGTGCTATTTCCACTTTTAAACATAACACAGTTTGGTTCCAGTAAAACCCAGCCATGCCCATCTACATTCAGGATTACCACCATCAAATGAGGGCCATTCCTCTATCTATCTATCTAATCCATTGTAAACGCTGTTTGCCATGCGCAAGGCGTTGTATTGCGCCACTAACCCCAAGGCCTCAGGGCGCACACAGGAGGAGAGAAAGGACAGAACGACAAGTAACATAAAATTCAGAAAATAGACACAAAAAAGGTCAGTATTCATCCTATAAGCCAACAGAAAGAAACTGGTGTAAAATTACACACAAATGGAATACAGGAATGAATAAACATCAGCATGGGAGAAGGAGAATGTTGTACTGTTTTAATGTATTTATTTATAAATGCACATATATAACAAGAAAGCATATCAAACTAAATGCAGTATGTAAAAAAGAACATGAGGTAACACAAACCTATAATGCATCAGTTAAACAATTTAAAAAAAATCACATTAAATCATAAAATCTTCCCCAAATTTTGTCATACACAGTCATTTTGTTCTTCAATTTGTAAATCATCTTTTCAATTTTTGAAAGTTTGTGCATCTCCTCGATCCAGACATCAAATGAAGGAGCTACCTTAGTTTTCCATCCTGAAGAACCAAGCGTTTGCAGGTGATCGTGCTCCTGAAAAGCCATTTTTTATGTGCAGAACTTTACTTTAATACATTTGTATCACGCGGCAATTAACCCTTGGGCATGATGGCGCAGACAAGACAGAACAACAAGGAACAAATAGGGGTCAGCAAGCCGAGGATGTCAAGAGCTACAACTCGAGAGAGCTTTAGTAAAAAAGCCAGGTTTTAAGCTTTCTTTTGAAGGCCTCGAGTGCCGTTTCCAGCCTTAGGTCCAGAAGTAGGCGATTCTAGGCAGTCGGGGCTGCTATAGCAAAGGCTCCTTTTTCAGCTTTCCTGGACTTGCTTTTCGGGATTGTGAACATGTTAGTCTCCTGTGACCTGAGGACCCTTAGGGAGCTCTTGGGCAGAATCAATTAATTAAGGTAGCGGGGCATGGTGCCCAGGAGGCTCTTAAAAGTGATGAGAATGAGGCGATAATGAATTCTGGCCTCTACGTGTAGCCAATGGAGGGCTCTTCTAGCTGGTGTGATATGGTCCCGTCTGGTAAAACTAGTGACCACCCTCACTGCACCGTTTTGAATGACTTGCAGTCTGTTGATTTCCTTTTTGCTGATGCCGGTCAGCAAACTGCAACAGTAGTCCATTTTGGCTCCTACTATGGCTCTCTCCAAGGTTTCTGCATTAGCCTGGGAAATCATGGGTCTGAGGTGTGTAAAGAGTTTTAAGTAATAAGCCGCACCAGATACTACACTTCCCACGTGTGCTTTCATGGAAAGGTGTTGATCGAGAATCACCCCTTAACTTTCTTGAGGGTGTCTATTTTAACTTCGCTAAGCTGGAATTTGCTGTACTTGGGGTCAAGCATGGAGATTCGATTGGGGGATCCCAAAATCATGAGCTCTGTTTTTGCTCTATTTAGAGCTAGTCCGTTGTGCACCATCCAGTTCTCGATACAGGTGTAGGCTTTATTCATACACTCTTCGTCGCTGGTATGATCTCCCGTCAGAGGGATGATACACTGCGTATCGTCCGCAAAATTGGTAAACCAGATGTTTTCTTGCACCAGCATGGAGAAGAAGGTGACAGTGAAGATGTAAAAACAGAGCGAAAGGCTTGCTCCCTGCGGGGCTCCATACTCAATCAGGATTGTGTCTGCTTCAGTTGAGTCTGAGCAAACACAACTAACCCGATTCTTGAGGAAAGAAGCTACCCACTGCGAGGCTTCGGGAGAGGAGGCTGCTACTTGTTCGAGCCAGGTGACCAACAACGTGTGGTAAACCAGGTCGAATGCGGCTGAGAGGTCCAGCAGCATGAGCATGGTGGTTTCACCCTTATCTATGTTACAAAGGAGCCTAGATTTTAATTCTAGAATGGCGGTTTTCATGCTATGCCCTGCTCTGAAGTCTGATTGCCGGCAGTTTAGAATAGGGTAGCTTTCTATGTGTTTGGCTATTTGTTTATAGGCAACTCGGTCCAGGATCTTCATCAGAAAAGCCGAGTTCGTGATGGGCCTATAATTCAAGGGATCCTCTTTAGAGAGGCCCGGTTTTTTTTTATAAGGGTGTAACCCAAGAGCGTTTAAGTCCATCTGGTACAACACTCTCTTTGAGAGAGGCGTTTACAAATTGAAGAATGGCCTCTAGCAGTAGGGGGGGGCATGTTGTAATTATAATGGCAGAGAATGGATCGCCCCTGCAGCTAGTTGATTTCAGATGTTTTACCACCTCCGTCAGTTCCTCCAGCGTAGTTGCAGAGAATGAGAATTCCGGAATAGTGGGGCATCTGGTATACTCCTGGCATTTGGGAGTGTTTCCTCCAATGAGAGCATTAGCCTTTTTTTGGCCAATGTTAGCTTTTATTCACTGCAATTTGGTGCCCATAGCACCTTGAATGGCCTGGCACCATTTTTAGTCTTTTACGACTTCCTTTACCTCGAGAACTGGTTTCAATTCTTGCTCCTTGAGCATTTAAAAAAAGTTCCCTGGCTTCCGACCTTGCTTCGATAATCCTATCATTAAAGAAATTCTTCTTGGCCTCTAAAATAGCAGCTTTGTACAGTCTGGCTACCTCTTTATAGGCGAGGAGCAGGTCAGCGGAATAGTTTGCTTTCCACTTAAAATACTGTTTGCGCATAGCCACTTTTAGTTTACGTAGCGCAGGAGTAAACCAGGATTTGTTGGGAGTAACTAATTTGTGTTTTCTCACTTTCTCCAGAGCTAGACAATTGGTAATATCGTCAACTGAGTTCATCTAGTTCGGAATCATCTCCCAATATCACAGTTTTGAAATCCAAGGTCAAATTCAGACCAATAATGTTCTCACAAGTCTCCCACACCTCAGACCAAAAACCCAAGACACGTACACAGCTCCATAACATATGCCCCAAGGAGCCAACATTTTGTACACAACCCCAACTCTCGTCACAATTCGAAAGACCTCTTTTTTAAAATTCCTCCGGGCACCAATACACACGGTTTAAAATTTTAATTTGTCGTGACCTCTCTCCCAAATTCACTGAGCATACTGCTACATTTCTACACATTTTACGCAAAATTTCTGGAGAGATATCAAAATCAATCCGCCTGCCCCAATCCTCTCGCAGCTTGTCATTATTTTGAAAATGTGTCACAATCAGTTTATATATTCGTCTAGCTAGCCCACCTTCACCTTCTTTTGGTTTTGCTGGAAAGATATCCAATTCCAAAGTATCAGACAATCTATTTCACCAACTGATCTCTTTAATCGTCTATCGGCTGAATCCATCAAGTTCCAAAAATTCCACTTTTCTCTTATCTCATTCGCTGTCATCCACCTACCATCCTTAACAAGATCACCAATCTTTTTAATGCCATAAAGAAATCAATCCGGCCAAAAAAGTGTTTAGGTATTGTCTTTGACCTTCGGGTTTAGCCAAATTGAAGCCCCTATGCGCTTATAAGCATCTTTACCCAGAGATTCTAATAACTCGCACCATGCAGCACGTAAAGATTCAGTCACCATTGATCTAGATCCACGATCTTTTGACTTTTTAGTAAGCAAAACCTCCAGACCAAGCGGGCTAAAGGCATTAGATTCCGCAACCACCCATGAATCATGTACCGTATTCAGAAATGGGATAAATGATTGTGAAGTAAAGGCCAAGTGATAAGCTTAAAAATGTGGGACCCCAGACCGCCTTCATCAACCGGGAGTTGTAATTTCCATATTTTGAGCCTCAGAGATTTCTTGTCCCATAAGAACTCCTGTAATAAACGATCCAAATCCTTCCAATATTGATTTTGGATCTTCAGAGGTAACATGCCAGAAATATAATTAACTTTGGGAGCTGTGAGGGAGAATTCTCACTTATGCCTAATTTCCCTTACCTATAGAGTCCCCCAGCAGCTTTGCTGGATCCGAAGGGTTTATTTCCTTTTTCCTGCTAAGAGTGAGACTCTTTTTCCCACTCTTAGGCATCTTTGCTATGTGTGTTCTAGGCTATTTTTGTGTTTAATGCCTATGGGATCTTTTCTCTCACCCATAGGAACCATCGTTATGCACATGTGTTACACAGCACCTTCCGTGCAGTGACACAGGGGTGTCGTAGCGACCCCCAAACATAGACTCCATACCCTGGGACTTACTACTGTCTCCCAGGGCATGTAAAGTCCCCATTGACTTTACTAGTCAATCTCTATGAACTAAACCAGTACAACCCATCTTAATATGGAAGTACTGGAAGGAGTTAATAGTTTTTCCACTATGTTCATTTTCGAGAGGGTACCTTAAAGTCCTCTTCTACAAAGTTTCTGGCTGGTGGCAGTGGTTACTGCCTTTTATATTCGACCGCGAATATCTCCCTATGGGATTTTCCCATTGTTCGAGACTAACACCGTTACTGACAGCCTCTAACATACCGCTGGTTTATTTTCTTATTAACTTTACTCCAGTAGGTTTTATTTGCCAGAACTTTGATATAATTTCTTTCTCGTGTCTTACTCTAAACTCCTAACCCAGGTCTGGGATCCTTTGTTCGTTCTTTTGGCGGCCTTCTGCCAAGAAGCCCTCTTTTCGGCGCCTCTGAGTCTGGGGTGGGTCTGTTGTTTGGGAGGGGGAGTAGAACCCCTGGCCAGAGTTGCCACAGCAACACAGGTCACACTCTAACCTGATAGGCTGGAGGGTCTCCCGCCAAGAAGACCAGTCCACTGTGTGAGTGACAGCTATGCTGTATGAATGGGTCTCTTTCTGCATAAAAGCAGGGTCCTGAGGACTGGAATAGCAAGACGTCGCCACTGGAACTACGGAACCAAAGGGGAGAGAAGCCACAGACATCTTCAGCATCTACACCACCGGTGAAGCCCTGCCGGATCGTCTCACCACTTTTCTTCCACACGACGAGAGGAGATCTTCAGCGAAAGAGCCTCCTTCCCTTGAGCTGGTGGGGTCAACCAGTTCACCTATCGCTACCTCGGACCTGCCTTGGTCGAATTGACAGTGCCCAGCACTTGGAGACCGGATAGTCAGGCAGCTATCGACCCAGACCGCGATTAAAAGGAGCGTACCTTTTAAACTTCGTTTGGCAGCACCGCAGCTGGTTTCATCCCTGGGTAGTGCAGCGACTCGAACCTTCCTCCACGACGAGAGTCTCCCTTCCTCTGTTGGACCCCTCGACCTGCAGGAACTACCAGGAACAACCGCCACCGCAGGAGCCACTTCTTCACGTTTAAGGTACATTGTTCTGCCAGGCCGCCCTTTCTCTGTATTAGCCCTAAAGGTGTTTTAAATCCTTTAACTACTTGTGGGGTTGGCCGCCCTCTCTCTTAACATTGTCTTTCGCCTCGCATCTACCTCTTCATTCTTTTTTTACTAAAGACTTAACTGCAGCTACAAGAACATTTTTGCTCCTAAGCTCTTGGTCCTGTACCACTGACTCTGGCTCAGACCTATTCACTCTGGCTGATTTGTTAGATCTGCTCTCACTAGATTGGTTTTCCATGAGAAATATGTTGATGCACCTAAATCTTCTAAACCCCTCTTCCTTCCTACTGTTTTAATTTGTGGAGTGCCATTTTGCTCAGTTTTCATTCACTTATCTTTTGGCTAAAGTGTTACTGTGCATTACCTGTTCACAAAGCTTCAGGGAAGTGTTGCTAAGGGGTGCCTGAAGATATTTCGGTTTAACTTGTGCTTTCCCTCCCTTTCGTTGAATTACTAGAGTGCCATTTGTAGTTGGTTTTCAATGTGCCGTATTTCTCAGCTTTCACTCTACCACAAACTTGTCTACAATTGAATAGGGAGTTGTATTTACTTTTCCTTGACTGAATTTTTACTTACTTTACCAATTGTGATTATGTGTTGACTTAGACGTGTATAAAATAAATATATATTCCCTTTTTGATACAAAGCTTTGGTCAGTGTTTCCTTGCTCCATAGTACTGTACTTCCTATTGTGTAAACCCTGAATACTGCTCATCTCCCTCTTGAGATAAGTCTGACTGCTCAGCCACAGTTACCAACTAAATCTTCGTGGTACAGACTGATACCAAAGGGGATTTATTGCTCTCACCTCTAGTCCTAATCTGGTGTAGTGCTCCCTAAGGGAACTGCACTGGATTCTGCCTAAGAGAGTGACACATTTAGGAGTGACCACCTTTCTAAATTCATTTTGCAATCATTACATATGTCACGGAGGTTTTCCTCAACTATATGAGAAACCGATGTTGTCAACCATATGCCCAAATAACGCAATCTTGCATCACGCCATCTAAAACCCAATCCAGTAACCAGGGATTTGTCACATCTATAAGAGAGTGGCAGGACTTCTGATTTTTGCCAGTTAATCTTATATCCTGATGCTTTGTGAAAACTAGATAAAATCTCCACCAGGCATGGGAGAGAAACATCTAATTTTTGTAAAACTAACAACAAATCATCTGCGTAGAACCAGATATTATGCATAACTCCCCAACAACTGACACCATGCAACCTAGGATCCGTTTTTAGAGCTATAGCCAAAGGTTCAATCGCAAGAATAAACAAAAGCGGTGAAAAAGGGCATCCCTGTCTGGTACGACGCTCAAGACAAAAAGGCCCAGCCTAGATTCCATTTGTTTTAACATCTGCAGTTGGATTGGCATACAACAGCTGAACACAGGAGATACATTCATCACCAAGATTAATTTCCTTCATAATTGTAAATAGGTATTCCCAGTTCACTCTATTGAATGCCTTTTCGGCGTCAAGGGAAAAGACAGCAGCATCATAATCACCCTCATGCACCTTCTCCATAGTATGTAAAAGTTTCCAAACATTGCTAGATGTATGTCTATTCTTCATAAAGCCTGAATGTTCCTCACAAATCAATTTCGGAAGACATTTTTCCATTCTTAAAGCCAGTACCTTAGATAGGATCTTCTTATCTGTGTTAATGAGGCTGATAGGGCGATAACTCGAAGGGAGACTGCTGTCTTTTCCCTTTTTCAAGAAAACTGAGATTGAAGCATGACATGTACTCAATGGTAACATCTTGTCTGAGAGAAACATATCTTTCAAAAGTGTGAGAGCTGAATTTGGGAGAATTTCATAAAACTCAATTGGAAGCCCATCCGGCCCAGGGGTCTTTCCATTATTCAATAAGGAGATAGCAGTTTTCAATTAATCAATCGTGGGTTCAGAGCCAAGAAGCAGACTCTCATTGTCATAAAGCCTAGGGATCCTAAGATTCCCAACAAAATCCTTCACCTTTCCAGTAATGCCTGCCTCATTACGATATAAATCCATATAGTAATCACGGAACACCAAGCTGATTTGTCTAGGGTCAAACGTAATCCTGCCATCTGTGCCAGTGATGCAGGTAATGGCTGATTCAGAACTCTTCTTTTTCAGCCTGTAAGCGAGCCATCTGTCGCACTTTTCACCCTTTCCAAAGTAAGCGCATCGACAATAGAACAAACTATGCTCTGCCTTTAGGGATAACATTCCATCCAATTCTCTTTTAAACTTCTTTAATGACCCTATTTTAGAAGAATCTGTGCAATCAGTCATCAAATCTCGAGAAATATCTTTGATTTCTGTTCAAGTTCCAGCCTAATTTTAGCATCTCTTTTCCATTTACCCCTAGAGAAACTAAGACAAATCCCTAGCATAGAACATTTAAATGCTTCCCAAACATTTCTCAGACAAACTTCACCATCACAATTGTCTTCAATGAAAAAATTGGCTTCAGAAACTATTCTGTCTAGTAATTCATCATCCATCAAATTAGAAGTGTTTAATTTCCAAGAAAAAGTTCTGCAACACTTAAATATCAATTTAAGATGCATTATTATTGGACCATGTTCGCTCACCAAAATATTATCAATTTCACAAGAAAGAAAGCCTTCTGATAGAGCACCACCAGTGAAAAGCATGTCTAATCTCGAGTACACATTATGTGCTTCTGAGTAAAAACTATACTTGCGCTTATCTGAATGTGTAAGGCGCCAATTATCTTTTAAGTTATGCCCATCCATGAGTGAGATGAAAGCTTGATGATGCGGATCATTCCGAGTAACCCTTCTAAATTGGCTTCTATCAAGTACTGGATCCATTACGGTATTAAAATCACCTCCAAGAAGGATATTAGGTGAATTTAAATCTTGCATGTTTGCGCAACCATTCTAAGAAATGAACCATTATTTACCGTAGGCGCATACACATTACACAAAATAAATTGTTCTTCTTCAATCTCGATCAGCAAGGCTACCATTCTCCCTTCTTTATCAGCGCATTCTTTCAAAACTATAATAGGCTCTTTTTTCGAACCATATGGCAACGCCCCTAGACCTAGACATGAAGTAGGAGCCATAAGCATAGCCGACCCAGTCCTTCTCCAATATTTTTTGATTTTATCAGTTAAGATATGAGTTTCTTATAGAAAACCAATATCTGCTTTCATTTCATCCAAAACTGTAAATACTTTCTTTTGATTGAATTGTTAATCCCATTCACATTCCAAGACACGACACACAAGCCCTCATTTATCAAATTAGTTGACTGCATAGTTATGGTATCAAATCAGCCAGGGAAAAAACAAATTAAAGAAGTAATAGCAACACAAGTAACAAAAAAACAAAAAAACACAGCAATGCATCAGTCAAAACTGCAAAGTCTGTTCAACCTAGTAAACATTGAAAGAAACATTTATAGGAACAAACTCTAGGACCTCTCCCAAGTCCCAAAAGAACTCAAAGAATTCAACTTTATAAAGGTAAACTTTGAATCAAAATTGAAATACCCCAGTGATCACCCCCCCCCCCGCCCTATTGAATGTACTGTTGGTGTAAAAAGCAGAATATGGAACTTCTTGTCTCAGTGTGATGACCCGAGCCTCTTCACTCTGCTTGCCATTATGCGATGACCCAATGTATGCTGGTGCCTGCAATGGCACATTGAAATGATTTGCACAAGTGTTAGTCCTAGCATAATGGCCCCAGTACTACGCTGATATTGTCATATCACCGGGGATTAGAACATAGTTGTTCTTTCCACTTTGGCTGCAATTAGCAATTCGTGAGAAATGACCGAATTTTAGTGCATCAAAAGAAGGAAACCTTAATGGTAAATTGGCCTCTAGTGTATGTAACTCCCCTGAAAAAAGAAACATACAACTAGCGCAAATCTCAATTCCCAATTAGATAGATAGAATACTGTTGTTAAAATTAAATGGTAGCTCTTAAAATAAATACCAATGTAAATATATAGCAGCAAAAGAAGTTTAGCATACTACTATCTCTTTTAGGACTGTATTTGATTCTTTAAAATGTATATCAAGTATTTGAGGGAGTAGAAATATAATAACACGTAATATCTATAACATTCCATTAAAATCTCATATCCTCACCAAGACTAATAGTAAAATCGTCACCCACCCCGACTACTAGTTAAAAAATGAGAAAATGCAGATGAATAACCATACCACAATATTCTAAAGGAAAAAACGGGGGTAACCAAACATTATTTTCTCATGGCAGGCACATTAATTAACCATAGTTATAATCACAATGCAGTAACTTCCCTCCATATAACGTCTGTCAAATCATAAATAATGTATTACAGTCTATAAGTCTGTATAATGAAATAAAGAGTTTGTTTTACATCCTATGCATAGTACCTGTCTTGGCATGTCAATTCTAGAAGGCTATAAGATTAAGTGGCAATACTTTGAAACTTTGTTGCTGTTACACACCAGAAAAGATCCATACAGCTCCTCAAAGTCACTCCATATTCTATGGTAAAATTGTCATCCATAGGTTTGCAACACTTATGCAAATTAAACACTTACAGTCATACCGAAGAAATGTGGAGACTGTCAGATCTATTCAGCACAATAGAGGTATCATTAATGAAAGTTGATAAAACTGAAAGTTACGGGGGAGGTGTTCCGCAGATGATCAGGTCCCTTAAACGGGGCTTGCTAAATGTGCACCTACATGAAAATACGTTTTTAGCATTACCACCGTACTCGCAATGCTACCATTGTCTCAACCTTTGCTGCGTCCCTTGATTTCCTGCTCTTTATAGGGGCCGGAGTGTCATAGTACATCAATCAGTTGCTCTGATGGATCGCAGAGGCCTATGCTTTAGAAATACCTGAGCTCCGCAGATAATTAGAAGAAAGGTTAATTACTCTGACTGGATGTTGCTCAAAGGACGTTGCTTTTATTGCTATTTTAATGACGTGCCTGCTTCTTCCACTTAGGCTGTGGCATCCGCGGCTCTCCCTTAACAGTATTTTACCTGACACTCTCAGCGGGAGCACGCCAGGCTGCGCGACTTTCCAACACAAAACACTGGCCTGACTGGCATCCATTGTGATAGACTTAGGGACTGTGAAGGTCATCACCCACGAGCACCGTGAAGGAAATGGCAGAGGCCAAGAGGATAAGTGCACCCATGAAGGCTTACGACCAGTCTGTGATACAGGAAGGTGAGGAGCTTCTGGACAAGCATTTCTGGCTTCCGGATGTTGATCTGTATTTGCACGTCACTCCAATTGCAACATTCTTCTGGGAGCCACGCAACGTAAATTCTCAGTCAGCTGACCGAATTTGGATTAGGGTCTTTTACTTGCAATTGGACTTGAAGAACAAAACAAGATCTGTATGAGCATTATGCGGCCAAGTAAATCGATGCAAAATTGATCCAACCACAGAATCTTGCAGACCCAGTCCATCATATTACGAGCAAGCATTCGGAAGATATGCAGCTGACTGAAAGCAAAGGATTCCACATTCCTAAATGATGTGGCCATCGAGCACGAAGTTGGTAAAGTTCAAATGTGTATTTTCAAACACAAAAACATTCAACTGGCTTCATAGAGAAGGAGAAACTACCCTTGACCTATATCAAACAAGAACGTTTTTAGTTGTTTCTTAAAGATACCCAATGAGCTGCTATTGACCAGATATTTTGGCATGGAATTCCATAAGGCAGGGGCCCAGGAATTAAAACCAGCTCCTCCAAATCTTTTCAAGATAGACAGGGGTTGTACCAAAGTAGTATCGCTACTGGATCGTAATAAACGACCAGCTGGTTTCTTTTTTATCCTAGTAGTAGGATATGATGGGGCCTTGCTGTGCAAACATTTGTACTCAATGGACAGCCCCTTATGATGCAGCCGCTATTGAACAGGCAGCCAATGCAGGCTGCGCCTAGCTTCAGAAACGTGCATGTTGCGCTTGAGTCCCAGCACAGCTCGCACTGCGCTATTCTGGATCACCTGCAACGTCTTGAGATTGGCCTGGGATGTCCCAATTAGAAGACTGTTGCAGTAATCCAGCTTGCAGTCCACAATATCAGCTGCAGTCAGTGCAAGATTTTCTCTGGACAGGTATGGCCGTATCTGCCATAAGAGCTGGATTTAGTAATTACAGGACGATTTAAGATAGTTGGTGTGTCGAGTAAAAGACAATTGAGGGTCGAAAAAGACCCCTAGAGTTTTTACAGATTTTGATATGTGGATAACATGCTGACCAATCAAAAATGTGTCATATTTCATATCGAGTTTCTTTAGCCTCTCCTGAGTGCCCAAAACCAGCAGCTCAGTTTTGGCGTTATTAAGGGCCAAAAAGTTTAAAGCCATCCAATTCTGAATTTCTGCAAAGATGTAATTAATATGCTCTAGATCTTTTTGGTACTCACCAGTGAGTTTGAGAACAATCTGCGTGTCATTGGCATAATTGGTAAAATATATGCCCATGGCTGACAAAAGAGCACAGACGAGACGTGAGTAAATATTAAAGAGCAAAGGCGAAAGACATGAACCCTGAAGAACGCCACATAATAGTATAGAAGCAATGGAGTGAGCATTGTCCTTGGTTACTCTCATATTTCGTGGTCCCCAGAAAAATTTAAACCATGCTGTCCCTTCTGTGGAGCATTTACCAATTGAAGCTGAACAGCATTGTTGTGTCAAGTAAAATATGTGAAGAGCAGAGAAATACATTTCAGTGCGCACGGCCAGCGTTCACTTTTGCACCAATTTAACACACACAAAGCTCGTCAAAAGAAGCGCTCTCTCTATCCTTTTGCTTGGTGTCAGTTTCAAAGAATCCATTTCTTGAACATATCCCTGTGTACTGAAATTGACCAGGGCTATGAAAGCTTTCAGAAAGCAAAATGTGAGGAAAACTGCATTTTGTTAAATGAACCGAAAAATAAAATGAACATGTGTTATTTTGCTTTGCAGAGAAATGAAATGAAATGACATTATGGAAGCTAAATGGGAAAGAATACTGTCAAATGCCTAGAAATACAATTGTACCTTTGGGGAAGAAAAGCTGCAAAAATATAGGCATATTTAACTCTGTTTATTTTATTTTTCCTCGCAAAAGGAACTTCAATAGCCTAACTGAGGCACGCATTCCTGTTAGAGCAGTTTGGCTTAAAGGCCAAATGTCACACCTCCCCGTGATTTGATGCAGCCAGGGCAGGGACCCTGTTCTTTGGGCTCACAGGTGTGATAATTACAGGGTGTCTCAGACTGCATGGCAGAGATGCTCCCAAGAACAAAGGGGGATACCAACCCATGTGTTTGCCTCAGAAGTGTGAAATCTGCTGCATTCAAACTGAAGGACATCAAATGAGAAGCCATGGCAACCTCTGGGCAAGTTGACCAGGGAAAGACATGTGGTTGGGCGGGGTTGGAAAGACTGCCCACTTTTGGGAACAAAGCCAGCCCATTTGATTTAGAAGACTTTTTACATGAAGCCATTTATTTCAGTAATCTGAATAAGTAGTAATGTGAAATTATGATGGTTTTCAATGTAATTTTTATATCAGCAAGATGAGACGATGTGGGTCTTCTTAGCATGTGGTGGACGTGAACGGCATTAAAGAGGCATTTCTGGGGAAAGCGTACATGACAGAGATGTAAAATTTGATGGAAATATGTCAGACATTGATAGGCTTATGTTTTCCATAGAAATGTTACGCTCACCTGGTCTCCACAGGGGTGCCGAACGGAACTGGACAGTCCGAAGTTGAATGGCTCCATGTGCCCCCTCTGTTTGCCCCCTTCCGTCACAAAGGCAGATTGCCTAAGATGTTAAAATAAATGTTACCAAACTGTGAGGAGGAGGACCAATTCCCACCTCCCGTGGCCTCCTTATGCACCCCTCAGATATGTCTCACCTTGGTGTGATGAATGGCGGACCCTCCATCCTGCGACTGTATGCAGGGGTGCGTAGCAGTTCAAGGATCTAGTTACTTCACTGATCCTGAAGTGTTCCAGATAATGATGACTCAATGGGTAAGTCTTTATACTAATGGTATCGATTGCTTTAGAGTTCGAGTTGCTGTAAGTTCACTCCTGTGCCTCTTCTTTGTAGGCTTTCCCTTGGTGCATAAAATGAAGTGGATTCCTCCCCAGAAAGGTTGATCTTAATGCCAAGGTAAGTTTCCACGCCAACGTTATGCAAAATGTCTTAACATACGGTATTGTTCTTAAGCGCAACTAACCTGTTCTTTTTCTATCCTGCAGGTGCGGGGCCTCTGGGGCAGAGATCGCATGATGATGTCTTGAGGAACCGCAAGGAAATGCACCCTTCGGTAAGTAGTAGCGCTGCGAAAGTTTTAAATATCTCTATTGAGGCCCTTCCCCATTGCGCAGCTAACCTGATGCCTTCTTTTGTGTTCGATAGGTGCGGCAGTTCCAGAGCGGCGATTGAGTGATTGTGGTTCGATGGATCGCAAGGGTGAGCAGTCTTCTGGTAAGTATTAGCGTTTCACAGAGTAGCAATATCTTTAACGTAGTCTGCGCGGCTAACCTGTGTTTTCCTTTTCAGCTCAGCAGAAGCGGAGATTCCAGAGCGCTTGAGATGGAGCTTCAGGTAAGAGCCTTGTTCGTTTTTTTTCTCTCTCTCTCCCTTTCCTTGTAGGCAGCTCGTTGAAGACCTAGACGGGCGTGGCTGAAGTCTGGCCTGGAATCAGCAGACACAGTGAGCGTTACGCTTCAGGAGTGCAGAATAACGTGAAGCGTGTTCTGTTCTGAAGGCGTGGTTTATATACCTTTCAAAAAGTAGTCACCAGGTAAAGTAGTCCTTCCAACCACACCTGATTAAGTAATCTCCAGGTAAAGTAGTCGCTTCACCCTGGCTCAGACTGGTCTGCACGTGGTTCTCTTTCTTTGAAACCTGTCTTGCATGAGAGGGCAGTATGAGCCTGGCGCCAACAGCGCCAGAACTGAGTCCAGGAAACCCTTAAGCTATTCTTTGGGGCCTTAAAGGTCCCCATGGGTGCCAATAACCTGGGCAAACTGGTCTGCTCCTGATATCTGGGGGCAAGTACCATGACAAGAAATTGCAAAAGAGTGCCAGAAGGACAAAACAGCATTGCACAGACTTGGGGTTGGGAATGGCATATTCCTTGTAAAATTACGGGTATGCCCATCTCATTTTCAGGAAGCTAACAGTTGTAAATATAACGGTTTTGTTCCATAACCGATTGTCGCAAAAGTAACTGTGGTGGAACAAAGCACATCATAAAACACCCACATTAAAACTGATGTCACTTCCCTGGGTCCAATCTGCTTAAAGAGAGGCGGCGACATCCACAGTCTGACCTATTCTATCTTAGAGGTATGTCCAGGTTATTTCCAGGTTATTTCCGCCACATGTCATCCTGCTTATTAAAGGAGGAGGCATAGGGAGAGTCAGGACACATTAAAAATCTGAAATTCCAAATTCAGGTCATTCAACATCCAGAGATCCAGACATTGCACATTCACCCTGCATGACTCCAGAGCCAGGCCAGAGGTAGCTGATCCAGATCCAGGTAGAACTACCTATCCAGAACCACTTATCTAGAATTAAACCCTACAAAAATCCCAATAATTCAGGGAGAAAGGAGAAAGGCTGCAGACCCTTTTGGGAGAATCCAGTGACCAGACCTGACCTTGCCCAGCTGATACACCCCGCTGTCCATTGTGACCAGACCCCGGTCACCGTGCTGTTCCCTTAAAGGAGAGCCCAGCCGCTGTGCAGTGACCAGATGCTTGTCCCGCTGTCCAGAGACCAGGTTAGCTGTCCAAACTACCCAAGTCAAGTGCATTTTGTAAGTATTACACTCCCCAATAACCAAAAAGCTGCATACACCGCTCTGCTACCTTGCATTCGGTCAAACCCTATAAAAATCCTATAAATACCCTAGTAAATGCTTACATTTTTAGGATCCTCTGTGCATCCTGTCCTTAGAAGAATCCGTGTTAGTCTCCATGTGATAGCGCAATTCTTTCCAAATAATTTCAGTCTGTTGTGTAAGTACTATTTTGAATAAATTAATTAATTTCCCATAGAGATGAACATGATGTGAATAGGTTAACCTTGCAAATTAACCTCCTTGCGTACCGTGTCTTTCTTTAAATATCTTGCCGCTAAAATATAGTTGCAGTAGAACCAATCATTTTGCTAATAAAACCGAGTTTGCCCATGAAAGGGTTTTCCCTTTTTAAAATCCGATTTTCCTTCCTAAAAAGAATCCCATACTGTCACCCATCCAGAGTCACATGTTTACTTTAGTATCATACCTGTTATGTGCCTTTGTACCTCGTTAGTAAAACCGATTTTCAATTTTGACAGTTTAGCTCAATTCTTAAGCTGTTTGCCTGTTTTAAACCCTTGAAAACTAAGAAATTGCAATTTTGCCACGTGTGGTTTTTGCAGCACTGTTTTTCCTTCCCAAAGTCAATTTTCTCCCCTGTATGCATGTTGTTTAGTACCTGGCCTTGCAGCTTGTAAGGTTTCTTGCTTCTTTAGTAGAGCCATACACATTCCTGTCTCATTCATTTCAGTCCGATTTTGGCCTCCCATTCACAGGTGGTAAGTCGGATTTCTAATCTGATTTTTGCCCCTTACATCTGACTCATTGCTACTGCTCGCCATCCACACAAAACCTGGTTAAAATGGGTTTGGGGGAGTGTTGCAGGGGGAATGCATAACAGGTGTCCCATTTAAAAGTAGTACCCAAAAGTGATCTGGTTTTCATTCATCTTTTCATTGCTGTGTCTGATTTCAGAAAGTAAATTAAGTGTATCCTATCATTTTGCTGTGTAACTATCACCTCACTGGTGATTGCTGCCCTATATTGAAACTGTTTGATTTTTATTCGAATTTTTAGAATAAATAAATATTTCATTATTACACACCAGCCTGCTTCATGGTCCATTGCGACATGGGGTGTACGTCAAGGGTGGTGTGAGATGGGTTGGCTGCCTTCTCAAACAGAATCTGAAACTAATAAACTTGAAAGCGTTTTTATTGTGCGCCACATCTGCGCCACATCCCTGGCCAGTGGAAAGAGGCCTGGTCTGGAGTGTGCCGTGTCTTTAAATCCGTGACAATGTCCTTCTGTTTGAGGAGACCCGGACCCCAGGAAACCCTCCTAGACAACAAACACAGTAAACTGATTTCACCAGCATATTATAATTGGTGAAAGGAAAAGCTGGGTTTTGAGCCCAGGTTTCATTGTGACCCAGTTTGCAATTTGAAAGCTTGCTACATCTTTTCCCATCCTATACGATCTTCTGTGTAGTTTTAGACCAATGTAAAGCGATGTTTAAGCTCCAGAATTAATTGGTAAAGCTGAGCCATTGCTGAACCAAGGGCTTTGGCTTGGCTCGAACTGCCATAAATGAGCTGGCATGGAAAAAGACCCCTACCTGGCTTTCTGCCTCCCCAGTCCACAACACAAAACCAATACCTGACACCCTGTCTACCCAACCCACACAACATAAGACCCTTACTTGGCATCCTGCCTCCCCACAAGTGCACATTATGTAAATGGTTAAAATTATAATTATTTATAAATTAACACTATAGACAATAAACCCATAAAAGTGAGGCTTTCTGTACAGGTAGTGAAGGAAAATAAAGCATAGTGATAGAAAGTGATTTGCTCAGGATCACAATGTATGACGTGTGGAAAGTGGAGACTTGAGCCCTGGCTTCCTGTTTCCACACTTCCCAATTTAGTGAGCAGCGGAGACCTGAACTTCTCCTATCACATCTTCAATATTAGAAAGAACAAAAGACTTTCGGCAAAGTTATTATTCAAGGGCTCATCTATTTCACTGATCAATAAATCTAGCTTTCAAAGCGCCAATGTATTTACAAGAGGGAAGCCTATAAATTATCTGAATCCTGAAAGAAATACTTCTGAGAGTACACACAATTGTACAGACTAAGATTATAATTATAATGAAAACTCACTATAAATATAATCTTAGTCTGTACAATTGTGTGTATTATTTCGTGTATTTGGTGAACAATTCAACCACAACAAAGTATTATCAATACAAACATTTTTACATAGCACAATTTACAAATGAATATCAGATTTAAAAAAACATAAGAAAGAAAAAGAACAGTATCAATAAATAACATCTTACAAAATCTTCATAATGACAATAACTAAAATACAAAATATGGCAAAGCAACCTAAAGATATAAGACAAGTCTTAATTGAAATATATGTTCATAAAGCAAGTATACATCACTTTAACAGAAAAAAGAAAGTGATCAAACCAGTATCACAATCGGGAGCAGTGGCATGCAGGTTAGGCACAGATCTCAACAACAGTCAATCAACTTTCTGACCTTTTCAGATGTGTACCTCTGTCTAATTTACCCTATTTACCTTACCCATCACCCTGCGGTGTCCTTCCCTTGCACTACATTCTCAATGCCCCCCTGTTCCTCACAATTAACTTTCAGATCTCTGTTCTCCTTTTGTTCTATCCGTTAACAGATACCTCAATCACTTTCCCTTACCTTGCATGCACTCACTTACCTTGCCCCCATGCCTCAGTCACCAATTCCTTGCTAACCACCCCCTTAATTGGCCATCATGCAAAGCCCAATAATTGCCCCTCACCACATTCTATTGCCCTTGGTCATATGTAGACAGTAGACCCTCATGATTTGCCAGCCAGCCTCTGCCAGAAACGGCAAGGTGCTGTGGTCGCGGTCTTGCTGGTAATTGTGGCCAAGGGGTCTGCACTTGGCCAACATAGAGCGACAGATGCAGAGAGGACCTGTTTTTTATTATACTCCCAAGTTGCACTTTCTTTGGAAAGTCGGCTGCATATTTCAATTTATGGAAGCAGTCTGGTGGAACAGCAAGTGGAATCCGCCTTAGATCTGGTGATGGAGAGGGAGCATGAACGACCAACTATATATGTGTGTTTTTTCAAGTAAGGAGGAGAGTGTGTGTGTGTGTGTGTGTGTGTGTTTCAGTTTCTGTGACCGGGGTGATGTGTTTGAGTGTATTTGTGACTGCATAAAGTATAGGTATAACAATGAATCTGTGTTGTTGTTACTTTGTATCTATGTTTCTGAATCTGATGTTAATTTGCATGTGTGACTTTTGTTGGTCACAAAAGATAAGGGTTCCGGACAAGACACTGAAAAACAATCCAAGAATTAGGGGTTCATTCAAAGTTCGGTGGTAACTTTATAATCAGAATTATTTAGCAAATACCACTTATTTTACTTTCCACCCAATGCAGGGTTTTTATCAAATACCACAGTGGTATGCCCTAGGAATAACAGTGGTGGTATTTTAGGCAGGCTTTCTACAGAAAATTCACCTACTTTGACCTCCACCTAACCGGTGGTTTTAGAAAATCCAAATTGGCATCACATCTTTTAAAAACTTTGTTTTTACTGTACAGAAGGTGAGAGCAGAAGCCTAACTTCAATAGAGCGCAACATGTTTTTTTTATAAAGGGCAATGTCAAGGGGGTGAAGAGTGGGCATCTCACAATCCCCCCTCACCAGAAATTACCCGTTTGAGCATAAAAACAAATGTACAGTAATGGTTAAGAACAACTATTGCGCATAACCCACCCCCCTTCACACAGATGGTGAAAATGGTGAAGGAAATGTTAAAAAATCTTTTTACATTACTATTGACTGGGGTGGTATTTCAGAAATGGCTCTGGAGGTAGTTCAGAAATACCCCTGTTGATGGTAAACCTTTTTAGAAATACCACCATCAGAGAAGGCAGTTTCTGCAGAGGTATTATAATAAATCCACCCAACTCTGAATGCCCCCCTTAGTTTGTAATCTACCAATAATACCAGAATGTTACATGTTTCTTTGTATGTTTTTGAACTGTGCCCAAAAGTAAATACCATAAACAATCCAACAGCCATTTTTAAAACTACCATATAGTAACATCCATGGGTGTTATTCAGGGTGCTGTTAAAGTTGTAATTAACTTGTACGGACCCTTACTTCCTTGGCAAGTAGGAGTCCTGATAAGCTGCTATGGATTGTAACAGACCAATGGTGTATGGTGCACAGCGGCACCAACATTACCATCCACGGTCACAGAATCTGTAATTTAAATGTGTACATGGCCGGTGGGCGGTTTATATATGTCACTGCAGCATAGACTCTCCTCTCTCACTCACTCTCTGTGGAGGCCCATGTGGGGAAGCCCCTCAGGCACATTTGCAACCTTGCTGAAATCAAGCTAAGGGCTTTGCCCCATCTACACAGAAGCCGAGCAGGCCTTGCAGCACTATTTTCCTTTGAGGCAGGGTAGATTCTGAAGGATTTTGTCTTTTTTAATGATTTTTCTTAGTTTGAAGCTCTGGCCCATTGGACAGCAGCTCAGCCACCCTGGGGGGCAATTGCCACTTTGGCCCCTTCCCAGTCCTCCCCTGCCTTATTGCCATGACTTAAACATACAAAGTAAACAATAAGTGGCGGAGTGGCGAAAGAATGGCAGTCAGGGCAGTGGAATACTCTGTGCGGTCTGTTTCCACTGTTTACAGTGGCTTTTGTTTTGGAGGAGGTGTCTTTCACTGCTGTTCACTGCCTTTTCTTTAAAAAATAGCAGCAATAACGCAGAGCGGCACAGAGTGGCGAAAAAGTGGCAGTCAGGGCAGTCGGTGCAGCCTGTGCGGCCACGCTTCTCCATAGTGTTTCGTTTTGACCGCTACTGCTCTGTCTACTCGGGTGCAGACGATTTGGCCATTAAGACACACAGTCTTTCTGCAGTTTTCCTGCACTTGATGCTGCATGGCTTTCCATTAGTAAGCCTTTTAATTTGCATTTTATTGAGTTGGTGGAACTTTGTTGTACATCTTTCGTCCCTCGCCCAACTGTTCCTTGGAAAAGAGAAAGTAGCACTAAAAACTGCTATTGAAATTCTGGTTTTACACTGTTCGAGGGTTGATGCCTGTGGGCAGTTGGCATTTGAGATGAACCTCTGGTGAATCACTAAGTGTGTGCAAGTAAACTACAACCTCCAGATCTATGTGCTCTGACCTATCTCATCCTCTCCCATTAATGGTGGCACTCCCTGGGACGTTCTCATGGCTTCCTTCGACTCCTCTAAAGCCATCATTAATGTCTACCTAAATGGCACTGTCATGGTCCAAGGCCCTCAGACCAATCTCCTCCTCTTTGATAGGCGCTTCCCTCACCTCATCAATTTCCTCTCATTACCTGCTGTCCCCTCCTCTCCCCCCTTGGCTACCTTGCCCTCTCTCTCCTCCTCCTCCTCTGCACCTCCTAGGGCTCTTTGTCATCCACAGGGCGTACCTCTGATCTGTACCCCTCACCAGAATGTCTTTAAGGCTAGCAACCTTCTTCATATTGCCACTCTCAACTCTCTCTCTGCTGTCAAACACTCCACTGACATCTGCCACCTCCTTGAATAACTAGACCTTGATGTCCTTGGTCTTACTGAGACATGGTTCACGGCCAGCTCTGTCATGAGCTTTGACACTCTCCTCCCTGATGGCTACAAGATCCTCTCCGCACCCAGATCCTCCTGGTCCGGTGGAGGGGGTAGCCCTGATCTTTCCTGAGTGGATTCCTGCCTCTATCATTCCCACTCAGACCTACTCCTCTTTTGAATGCCTTGTCTGTAGGCTTTCTCTCTCGCCTACCCATTCTCTTACTATGGCTACCATCTACGGCCTCCTGGTCAAATCACCTCATTTCTCTCTGATTGGGCGGACCTCTCCTCCTCCCTCCTGGCCTCTACCACTCAACTCCTCCTCCTCGGTGACCTCAATATACATTAAGACTCTCCTTGTTCCTCCTCTGTACTCTTTCGTGACCTCTGCAGCTCCCTCTCCCTGTCCATACTCCCCTCTGGCCCGACTCACTCTGCAGGGCACACACTTGATGTCGTGATCTCCTCTGACCCCCCCTCTCCATCCCTCTGACCACTCCTCTCTCCTGGAGCAATCACTCCCTCCTCGCCTCTCATCTCTCTCCCTCTTCCCCCAAGCCAAGCCTACCCCAACACTGCCACCTACCTTCTCGGACATCCGGCCCATGAAGCGTGTGTCAGTTGAGGCTTTTGCTGCCACTTTCTCTCCCTCCCGCCACCTTTGGCTGTCTCACATCCTGACACAGCCCTGTCTCTGCTCTACTCTTCAATTCGTGATACTCTTGATGCTCTTGCCCCTGTCATGAGGATCCATTTGAAGTCCAAAGCCAAGTGCAATACTGTTTTTTTTATTGTGCTATAATCACATTTTAGGTTTTTTACACATTCTTCGTTTAAAGTTAAAGATATGTAATATATAAACACAAAATATAAAATACAAAATACAAAATTCAATACAATATAGAACATTTAACTCAATATCATTAAAACCTATTCCTCACATACCTACAATTCTAACTTCATATGTTTTTAAAATAAATAATGAAAGTTGATCAATGACTATCAAGATAAAATAATCATAAAAAGACTTTACCAATCCATCGGAGTGACTAGTTTAACAGTATTTTTGTGGAATAAAACCTGTGAATTGCAATACTCTTAATACATTTACAGTCAATTTGATTTCATGACCCGCAATCATTCTTTCCCAGAAAGCACTAGAAGGCAACCAATCAGGTGATCCAACTAGGTTTCCCAGATGTTCAACCCTTATGTCCCAAGTACCTTTGCAAAATCTTAACAAATGCTCAAGGGTTTGTTTACTTGGGTCCGAGCATTCCATACATAAAGTCCGAATTTCTTCTGTTCGGCCCCATTTAACCAGTACTGCACCCGTTTTGATCAAATTCAGGCGTACTCTCATAAAGTTCTACCTTCCTTTTATATCTGGGAACTTTGTCAGATACCTCAGAACAAAACCCTGTTTTTTCCCATACTTAAAGAAAGATGTAGGGATGGAAGACGACCTCACCACATCCACTGTGGAGATCCAGTCTCTCAAAGTCAAGGCTTTCTTAAACTTCAAAGAGTTTGAGATCAGTATGGATTTGTCTAGTTCACAATAAATCAGCA
Organism: Ambystoma mexicanum; assembly: GCF_040938575.1. Taxonomy (NCBI): domain Eukaryota; kingdom Metazoa; phylum Chordata; class Amphibia; order Caudata; family Ambystomatidae; genus Ambystoma; species Ambystoma mexicanum. The sequence goes on from NC_090933.1 coordinate 931,009,292, forward strand.
GGCCTTCTGCTACCTGTCTAAGTTCCCTCAGGGTTAGTGAGGTGTCTAATTTCATACTATCCAGAAGATTTTCAAACAATGTGTTAGTCATTGGCACCAGGATAGATCTATATAGGGAGAGGAGTTTCCACTCAACTGCAGATTTAAGAGATTTTAAACCCAGTTCATATCTGAGTGTCGCCGTATGTAGCCCTTTGGGCAGGCCTAATACCTGTTTCCAAATATAGCTTTCTAGTTTTTGCCAGTCTATAGACCATAAAAGAGGCTTTGCCTCAATTCCATATAGTAATACGGGAATTACTTTCGCAACGTAAAACTTTATTACTGGCATGATGGAAAATTTGCCATACAAACTAGAAATCTTCTTCATTTGAGCTACTAATTGTGTGCCTTTAGCCAATAATTCCCCATACTGTGTTACAACTGTGGGGGCCGCATGCAAGGTAAAACCCAAATATATAACTTCTTTTACAATAGGCATCGAATGACCACCTATTGACCAACAGTATTTAACATCTTTAAGGCCCTTTCGTCCAAAAATTACAACCTTTGATTTTTCCGGATTTACCAACCGATCATTTGCTTTCATATACAGGTCAAGTGCCATAAGCAGTCTTTGCAGACCGACAGGAGCCCTGTCAAGCAGGACTATGTCGTTTGCATACATAAGCCATTTTATGGCTAACTAACCCACCTTTGGACTTGCCAATGCTCAAGACTCTATGGCCTGTCCAAAATCTCCCAAATAGATCTTAAAAAGAAATGGTGCCACCATACAACCTTTTCTGACTCTATTTATACTTATAAACTCTGACAGATGTCCAGCTGAATTGAGTCTTACTCTGGCTGTGTTTCCTTCATGGAGATTTACTAGAATATTTATCAGATTTTTCGGGGCTCCTTTTTGTTCCATCTTACGCCATAGTTTATCTCGATTCACCATGTCAAAGGCGCTCGACAGATCAACAAACGCTCCATAGAGTCTTCCTGCGTTTTTTTTATCTTTATAGTTTGTTAGAGAGGCAAGTGTAATACCGTTCAAGGAGGTAGAGTGACCTCTTCTAAACCCTGTTTGTTGTTTGGGGATTAATGTTATTATTTCTTGCACAAGTTTCCAATTCTCTTAATATTAGGCTAGTAAACCACTTGCTCTCCACATCAAGCAACGTAATTGGCCTGTAACTTGTAGGATTTTTGCGATCTCCCTTCTTAAAAATAGGGACTATGATCGCCGATTTCCAAGACGGAGGAATTGCTCTTTTATCTATCACTCCCCTGTACAATGTGTACAGAATTTCTCCCCACAGGATCCCATTTCCTTTAAAGACTTGGTAAGTTAAACCGTTAGGGCCCGCAGAGCTTGACGCAGAGAGGATTTTGTTATCAAGTTTAAAACATCCTCTTTTTCAAAACTCAGACCCCAATTTCCATTGCCCCCCTTATATTTTGGGGCTTCCGGTGGATTTTGATATTTCTCACCAAAATGGGTCAGCTAGCTTGCTTCTGACACGTTATTCGTTTGTACAATATCTTGGTCTATTTCAAGTGCGTTAATTAGGGACCAAAAATTCTGTGAGGAATTATTTTGCAATGCACACAACATTTCTTCTCCATCATTCTGCCACAGCTCTTCTCTATGGTGTCAGGATCAACTCCTTAAATTGTTCTTAATTTTTTTTGTTTCTAAGGCAAGTTCTAGCGTACTTTTTGCTGATTTTTTTGTAAGTCTTAATTGCCTCTGGAAACAAAGGGGGGTCTGGGAATCTCTCTACCAGCACGAACACAGCCCAATAACCTGTTCTTGGGTGAATAACCCCTGGGAGAGACTCTACCAAGTCTTTAGCTCACTGTCCTTTTCACAGAGAAGAAATTTCCCCGCATATCAGCCTTTGTCCTGCCCAGGGGCAGTCCAGCGCCGAAATGCTAGGCAATTCTCCTCTGAACAAGAGTACCATCAGTAACCCCATACACGTGTTTCAGCCTTGTTGGGCATCATCAGTGAGGTGAAACTGTTGCCTCTCTGAGAACAGTGAGCAAGGGGTCCACGTCTGGATTGCCCTGTTAACTTAGGGTGAAACCCAAAGTTAATGTATGCAAACAAAGGGGGGTCTGGGAATCTCTCTACCAGCACGAACACAGCCCAATAACCTGTTCTTGGGTGAATAACCCCTGGGAGAGACTCTACCAAGTCTTTAGCTCACTGTCCTTTTCACAGAGAAGAAATTTCCCCGCATATCAGCCTTTGTCCTGCCCAGGGGCAGTCCAGCGCCGAAATGCTAGGCAATTCTCCTCTGAACAAGAGTACCATCAGTAACCCCATACACGTGTTTCAGCCTTGTTGGGCATCATCAGTGAGGTGAAACTGTTGCCTCTCTGAGAACAGTGAGCAAGGGGTCCACGTCTGGATTGCCCTGTTAACTTAGGGTGAAACCCAAAGTTAATGTATGCAAACAAACGGGGGTCTGGGAATCTCTCTACCAGCACGAACACAGCCCAATAACCTGTTCTTGGGTGAATAACCCCTGCGAGAGACTCTACCAAGTCTTTGGCTCACTGTCCTTTTCACAGAGAAGAAATTTCCCCGCATATCAGCCTTTGTCCTGCCCAGGGGCAGTCCAGCGCCGAAATGCTAGGCAATTCTCCTCTGAACAAGAGTACCATCAGTAACCCCATACACGTGTTTCAGCCTTGTTGGGCATCATCAGTGAGGTGAAACTGTTGCCTCTCTGAGAACAGTGAGCAAGGGGTCCACGTCTGGATTGCCCTGTTAACTTAGGGTGAAACCCAAAGTTAATGTATGCAAACAAAGGGGGGTCTGGGAATCTCTCTACCAGCACGAACACAGCCCAATAACCTGTTCTTGGGTGAATAACCCCTGCGAGAGACTCTACCAAGTCTTTAGCTCACTGTCCTTTTCACAGAGAAGAAATTTCCCCGCATATCAGCCTTTGTCCTGCCCAGGGGCAGTCCAGCGCCGAAATGCTAGGCAATTCTCCTCTGAACAAGAGTACCATCAGTAACCCCATACACGTGTTTCAGCCTTGTTGGGCATCATCAGTGAGGTGAAACTGTTGCCTCTCTGAGAACAGTGAGCAAGGGGTCCACGTCTGGATTGCCCTGTTAACTTAGGGTGAAACCCAAAGTTAATGTATGCAAACAAAGGGGGGTCTGGGAATCTCTCTACCAGCACGAACACAGCCCAATAACCTGTTCTTGGGTGAATAACCCCTGGGAGAGACTCTACCAAGTCTTTAGCTCACTGTCCTTTTCACAGAGAAGAAATTTCCCCGCATATCAGCCTTTGTCCTGCCCAGGGGCAGTCCAGCGCCGAAATGCTAGGCAATTCTCCTCTGAACAAGAGTACCATCAGTAACCCCATACACGTGTTTCAGCCTTGTTGGGCATCATCAGTGAGGTGAAACTGTTGCCTCTCTGAGAACAGTGAGCAAGGGGTCCACGTCTGGATTGCCCTGTTAACTTAGGGTGAAACCCAAAGTTAATGTATGCAAACAAAGGGGGGTCTGGGAATCTCTCTACCAGCACGAACACAGCCCAATAACCTGTTCTTGGGTGAATAACCCCTGGGAGAGACTCTACCAAGTCTTTAGCTCACTGTCCTTTTCACAGAGAAGAAATTTCCCCGCATATCAGCCTTTGTCCTGCCCAGGGGCAGTCCAGCGCCGAAATGCTAGGCAATTCTCCTCTGAACAAGAGTACCATCAGTAACCCCATACACGTGTTTCAGCCTTGTTGGGCATCATCAGTGAGGTGAAACTGTTGCCTCTCTGAGAACAGTGAGCAAGGGGTCCACGTCTGGATTGCCCTGTTAACTTAGGGTGAAACCCAAAGTGAATGTATGCAAACAAAGGGGGGTCTGGGAATCTCTCTACCAGCACGAACACAGCCCAATAACCTGTTCTTGGGTGAATAACCCCTGGGAGAGACTCTACCAAGTCTTTAGCTCACTGTCCTTTTCACAGAGAAGAAATTTCCCCGCATATCAGCCTTTGTCCTGCCCAGGGGCAGTCCAGCGCCGAAATGCTAGGCAATTCTCCTCTGAATAAGAGTACCATCAGTAACCCCATACACGTGTTTCAGCCTTGTTGGGCATCATCAGTGAGGTGAAACTGTTGCCTCTCTGAGAACAGTGAGCAAGGGGTCCACGTCTGGATTGCCCTGTTAACTTAGGGTGAAACCCAAAGTTAATGTATGCAAACAAAGGGGGGTCTGGGAATCTCTCTACCAGCACGAACACAGCCCAATAACCTGTTCTTGGGTGAATAACCCCTGGGAGAGACTCTACCAAGTCTTTAGCTCACTGTCCTTTTCACAGAGAAGAAATTTCCCCGCATATCAGCCTTTGTCCTGCCTCTGGGCCTCACTTTTTTTGCCCAGACTGCTTCGTCGAAGTGATGTTTGTGGGTTTGTTGAAGACCCCTCTGAGTATTCGATTTTGATATAGGATTTCTGGATTCTCCCAATTATAGAGTCTGTCTAGGCCATCATTTAAACGTTCCACTTCTCTCTTATATTTCACCAACCATTTTTTCTGAGCATTAACAACTACCCGATGGTCCCAAACCTCTATTGTGTCCCTACAATGCCAACTTATCTGTGTAACTAGTCGTTTGTGGTCGCTTGATCCACCATCTTCCACTGAGAAGTGTGCACATTTCCCAAACCAATTTGTCGATAAAAGGATGTAATCCAATGTTGACTCTATGGACCCCCTCTCCCACGTTGTAGGTGGTGGTACATCACCTTCTACAGATCCATTTAAGAATTTTAAGTCCCATTCAACCACTTTCTACCATTGGATGTTATTTCTTTTATTTTTCCTGTAGGGCATTTATGTTTAATTTTAATGCACTGCAAGTTTAGATCTCCTGCAACTATTATGTAGGCCCCAGGGTATATTATACTAATGCCACTGAGGACTACCGAGATCAATTCTAAAAACTCCAGTATTTTTTCCCTGGCCGGGTTCCAATACAGGTTAATGATTATTATCTCTTTTGATAGATCGTTTTCTAGAGGAGTGACTGCTCTCACCACAAGAATTCCTTCTTGTTTACAGGTTATAGTTATTATTTCATTAAATAAAACCCTTCTACAGGCGATCAATAAACCCCGCATCGGTCTACCCTTGGCTTTGCTATATGCTGGCTGTATTATCAGGTTGAAACCCTCGAGTTCTGGAGTATTTACTAGCCAGGTTTCTTGTAGTAGGATCAAGTCACTCTCCCCGAATAACAAAGGCTCTCATTTTATTGTTTTTGAAGGAGCTGGACCCTCGTGAGTTCCAACTGGTGATTCTTACATTTTTACTACTAAAGAGACGCTTGCACTGCTCCCAACATCTGACAGACTTTCATAATTATTTCTGGTAGCATTGGCCAGGATAACGGATGTGACCCTTCTTTGATATTATCTTCTTTCTTTTCTTGCTGGCCGGCTTGCATTGCAAAGCCATTCCCCTGGGTTGCTTCGTTTTCCTCAGCTTCTTCCGCTTCTACAGCATAAGACGGTAATTTGTTGTGCACTTCCAGACCCAAACAATGCAATTTTTCTGCCAAATTTAGGAAGGCCTTCACCCCCAGTTTAGAGACAAATCCAACTTTGGCGAAACTTGTACAGTCCGGTTTAGGAAAACGAACATATTCGATGTCTTTCGTTGAAAATAAATATAATTCAGAAAGTTTTTTGGCTAATAACAAGATCGCTCCCCTGTTCAATGGTTTGCCGGACTAACTATTTTCCTCATTAGTAAAACAGAGTCTCGGGATTGCATAGGAATTTTGATCTTCTTGAATGGTTGTTTTTCTCTCAACTATAGCTTCAGGAGATGAACTTGCTACTAGAGCAATTGCATTCACTTTACTTCCGTCACCTGATGGTTGAACAAGATTATTCATCTCCGATTTAGATGTAAGATCACAATTTGTTCCCTCTGGGTGACCAATAACAGTTTCGAAAGGTTCTGCTGGACTTCCAATCTTTACGCTAGTCATATTAAATATTGGAGCAATCCTTAAGCCCGTCTGGTTCTGCATAAGTTCTTTTGAAACTGTTTTCTGTTTGGACAAGAATATAGGTGCTATTTTAGAAGCTTCCCTGTGCTCTTTGATCTTACTGAGCCATGTTGCTGTCGATTTATGTCCAAGCTCACTAATTTTTCTTCTGTCTGAGTACTCACAGATTTTTTTACCATTTGTGTCTCTTCCACTTCTTCTGGGACTCGATCATTTTGAATTTTTTTCATTTGTTGTTTTTTGGGCTTATTTAATCTTGATCTTCTCTGCTCTTCCTGATGTAAGGAATCATTTTCCAAGTTCCTGCCGCTCTTTTCAAATGCAATTTGGTTTTCAAAATTTTTCTCCGAGTCCAGGGTCCCCTTTACGAAACTGTTTACATTTGATTTTCTTGTTTTTGTATTTTTCATGTTTTTTGTTTTCTTTTCTTGTCTGCCCCTAGATTTTGAGGACGTTTGATTTGATTTTTGATTTTTCCGCCTTTCCCTTTTCCGTCTCTTATAAGTTTGTTGAGTACTCTTCTTCCATGTGTTTGCATTTTCCGTCGCTTCTTCTATGGAAATCTCAGTTATTTCATCTTGATTTCTAGTAAGCTGTTCCAATGTTGAATCGGCCACCTGTGCCAAACGACAGAATTTTTCCATTACGGACTCGGATAGGGGAGTGTTGTCAACAAAAGCACTCGGTTCGGGCGGTAAATTGTCTTTTTTAATTCCAGATTCTTGATCTGTTAAATTTCTTGTATTGATTTTTAGTAACAAATCCTTAATCTCCCTATTTTCCGTCAGCAAAGAAGTCAGTTGCTGCTTAATTTCAGTTAAGTCTTCACTTTGATTTGTAAAACCATCTTCCATTTTTACCAGTGTAGGCAATACTGAACAATTTATTACATTATTTTGGCCTACCACTGAAAATTCAAGTTGTTCAATGTCCTTGGTCATTTCTATTAAAATCCCTGTGTGCGACTGCACACCTCTTTTAAGGAGGTCAAAAACTTTCACCAATGAGTTTAGGACATAATTCAAAGCTGGTAAAGTTCAGTCCCCTTCTTTGGAATCTTGGTTCTTGCTTCCAAGGGCCACACTTGGTATATGGACTGGGTGATTTATTAAAGATTCATCGAACACAGCTGGATCTCTTCTAGGTACCTCTGTTGAGTTAATCTCTCTCCTTGAAATGATAAATTTTGAGTTATACTCAATCAATGATTAGGGGTCCTTGCTTGAAAGATCCATTATTGAGTTTGGTAATTCCGATTGTCCATTCTCCATCTGTGAATTGAAGTTTTGTTTTAAGGGATTTAAGGAATTTAAAGTAAGGGCACTCCAGCTATTTTGATGACGTTTCTGAAAATAATGGTCAATAGTCCCTTTTATATTTGTTGATGTCAGGGTAAAGTCCTTTGATTGTATGGGTGGAGTATTTCTTACTATGTCCCTTAAAATTGCACCTGCTGGTGTCCTGTCAGCTTGAGGTTCTTGATGAACTTGCACCTCTTATATTGTTGTCCCTTGTCGAAGCAGTGGGAATTAGTTGAGCTACGGTATTTACCTCCACCTGCAAGGACTTTTCTGTGTAGGAGCCATCCCATTCGGGGGCTCTTAAATCGTCAACAAGAGGTCCACTCCTCAAATTGTAACGAGAAGACATTTCTCAGAATTATAAAACTGAGTAAGTATGGAAAAAGGATAAAGGGATCAAAGGAGTAAAATCTCCAACGGTCTCCCAACAGTCTCCAAACTTCTCACTTTTTTTTGCCCACGACTGGAGCAAATTGAATTATGACAGTGAATGTGCGCTATTTTATCATTCCAATTGTATTTACAATTCAAAATGTTAGCGTGAATCACCAAAAAGCCATTTGTTTTAAATAGGGCCCTGAAAGAACCTAGAAAACAGAACAGTAGCTCCACTGCACTCTGGTAATCTCTGCATGTATATTTAGCGTATATTTAATCCCCCTTGTAGTGTGGTCTTTGTTACCGAGTCGAATAGATAAAATCTAGGAACTCTGTCTCCACAGTCTCCCTGCTGTGTGCCTACTTGTAACCGGCACACCAGCGCACACACTGCTTCACGCTGCTTCACCGCACACACTAACGGCCCTCAGGGTTTTATCGCGTTGTAAATCTAGGTTTCAAGGGGCTTACCGATGTACAGCTTACTGATGTACAGCTGGTGCTGCAGTGCTCCTGCTCCAACTACCGTGTGGAGCGTGGACCACGAAAGCAGGTCGTCCGCTCTAAATCAGCCGATCGCCGGCCGATCATAGAACTCTCCCCAAGTTCCTCCTTTAGTGTGAACAAAACCGCGACAACGTGCCTCCAGCAACAGTCCGCTTTTTCAGAGGAGTCCCGGCCGTGGCCGCCGGTTGTCTGCCGCTCGGCTCCAGTCACTTCTCGGGGCTCGAAGCTCCGAAAACTTCCAGGTAGAGGAAAGGACCTAGCACGTACTACGCACCACTGTCAAGTCGCACTGAGAGCCGTATCATGCAGGGTCAGCCGCTTCCGACAGTTTCTCAATTCCTGGTATGACTCTGACCTAGCTACACTTAAACGTAAGTGTAGGGCGGCTGAGAGGAAATGGAGGGCTTCCTGTTCATCCTCTGACAAACTGGCCTCTCGCCTGCTACGAAGGCAATACCGACTCACTGTCCTCACCAAGAAGAGAGCCAACATTCAAGCTTGTGTCTCTGTGGCATCTAACAACTCAGCCGTACTCTTTAAAATCTGCAAGGAGCTGGCCAACCCTGCTGCAGTCTCTCCCCCTCCTGTTGCCTCCCAGTCTCTTTGCAATTCCCTTGCCTCTGACTTCATTTCAAAATCCCAGGACATCCTGTCCACCCTCCCCCCCCAGCCCTCCTCTCCCCTCTCTATCTGTGCTCGCTGACCCTCCATTAGCCACCCTCCCACCATCCTTCTCGTCCTTTCCTCTTTTCTCCCATGACGAGGTCGCTAGACAAGTCCGATCTATGAAAGCCTCATCAAACCAGGTTCATCCCTGCTCCTCTAAAACCATTAAGGACCACATTGACACCCTCACTCCGGCCCTTGCTGATTTTTGCAACCATTCCGTTGCCTCGGGATCCTTCCCCTCCCCTCTTAAGCACTCCCTTGTGCATCCTCTTCTCAAGAAGCCCACAGCTGATCCTTCTTGTCCAGCTAACTATCGAACAATTTCCATTACTCCCTTTTTGGGCAAACTCCTGGAAAAGTTGGCCATCTCTCAGCTTAATCTTCATTCCTTCATTCCAATTCTGTTGGCTGTCTCCATGACCACCAGTCTGGCTTCAGAGCTGCCAGAAGCACGGAAACTGCTCTCCTGACCATCTGTGAAGATCTGCTCTCCAACCTTGACTCTAACATTCCCTCTGTCCTCAGCCTCCTCGATCTCTCTTCTGCCTTCAACGCGGTCAACCATACCATCCTGCTCAACCGTCTCCATGAAAACCTGGGTATCACTGATCAGGCTCTGGCCTGGCTGATCGATCCTCCCAGGTCCAACTTGGGTCCTTCTTATCATCTATCTTCCTCTCTACCTCTGGTGTTCCCCAGGGGTCTAACCTCTTGCCCTGGCTCTTCAACCAATACCTGGCAACTCTCGCCCACTGCATTACCATTTTCTGCTCAAATTTCCAGTGCTACGCTGACGAAACTCAACTAATTTTCAGGCTGCCCTCGCCTACCTCCACTCCCTCTTTCATCTCTGATTGCCTAACTGCCATTCAAGATTGGTGTGCCGCCAATGATCTTTTTCTGAATGACAGCAAGACTGAGATCCTCCTCATCGGCACACCTTTCCCATCCTTTCCCCTCACTCTCTGGCCGGCTTCCCTGGGCCCTCCTCTTACCCCCACCTGCAAGGCTAAGAACCTCGGGGTCATCTTTGACTCCACCCTTTCCTTCTCCGTCCACATCTCTGAGGTCTCTAAAAAGTCAAACTTCCTACTGCACCTCCTCAGAGGTACTCTGCCTTTCCTCTCCTTTGCCCAGAAGCTCATGGTATCCCAAGCTCTGGTTCTCTCTCGATTGGACTATTGTAACAGCCTGTTTCTAAATCTACCTGCCTCTACTCTCCGCCCTCTGCACCTAATCCAGAACAGGACTGCAAGACTTGTCCTTGGCCTCAAGCCCCGGGATCGTATCTCTCCAGCTCTGAAATCTCTCCATTGGCTCCCAGTGGATGCAAGGATTCAATTCAAAACCCTCTGCAATGTCCACAAGGCTTTCTGGGGACTGGGTCCAAAATACCTTCAGCTATCCCTCCGCAAATACCTCCCCTCTCGAGCTCTTCGCTCTTCTATCTCTAACTCCCTCAGGTTCAGTTATTTTAAAAAAAGGGGAGATGGGGGTAGATCTCTGTCTTTGGCTGGGCCTCCCTCTGGAACAGCCTCCCTGCCACTCTAAAACTTGAGGAGAACCATCTCTGGTTCCGGAAGCACCTCAAGACCTTCCTCTTTTCTTCTGCCTTCACTCCCGCTCTCCCCTCCTGATCTGTTATATCTTGGCACCGTGCACCTGACCACCCTCTGTCCTCTGGGCCCAGGTACCACCTGCTCACCCTGCCACCCTCCCGCACTGCTTCCGGGCCACCCCTTGCACTGGGGTCTGTATCTGTACCCATACAGCCCCCCCCTTTATCTTCCTGCACTTATCAGACCTACCCTGTCTGCTGCCTTAAACCTAGCACTTGCACATTGCTGGCTGCACTACCACTGTTTGTTGCCTTTATTATTTATTTATTTATTATTATTTATCTGTTTCTCTTCTGCTTCACACTTTCCACTTCTCCCCCTTCCATGCACGTTTCCCCTCCCCCTCTCCCATGCACCTGCGTATTCTCAATGTCACTGGGCCTATTAAGATCGCTGTTTTGTTCTTCCCTTTTCTCCTCCCTTGCCGTGTCGCGCTCTGAAACACTTGTGTACGAGCGCGATAGAAATCAAGTATCAATATCAATATCAATATTATTTTGTTGCATCACACCTTGTCGTCTGGAGCTGTGTTTTGCCAGAAAACATCTTTGTCATTCTCCTTGTCCCCAAACGGCACGCCTCTTTCGAGACCAAAACAATCCATGCTAAAATCCAATTCTGTGCGGCATGCCGAGACAGCAACGGATGACAAAGTTTTTCTTGACCAGACTGCCACTGCAACACAGGCGATGCCTCTTCCCTTGCGAAATCAATCACTAATGTGGAGCCCTCATCGATGTTTATGGGATCTGTGCCCATTGAGGCTTCGGCATAATCTCCTATACGGAAGTCTTCAGCTTCATCTACTGACTCTGCACACAGATGTATTCCAGCAGAAACATTGCGGTCAATGTTGGCTGCTTCAAGCATTTCACCGATAGGTAAGCAAGTTCGCTTTCATGCCGTTCTTCCGGCCTCCACACCGAAACTGTTGTCTGGTACACTGGAATGCCTGAAATCTGCTACTCTGTTCTGCAATGTAACATCGGAGTAGCGGACACCTATGTTTTTGGTTCTCAGCAATCCCATTAATTTTCTTTTAGAGACCTGCCATGCCAGGAGGTTGTTATTAACTATACTAACGACCCTCGGAGAGAGCAGTCCATGAAGATGGGATGGGTGACATTTTTGCTCTGAACTTCACTAATGACCGAAGTATGGTAATGAAAAACAGCGGGACTCTTAACTAAATCACAGACTTGGAACTGTTATCCGGTTGTGCTCAGGAAAAATCCAATTTGAATTTTATGCAGGGCCTTGTATGGGATTCTTTTATGTCTAGTAGAGTCTTACACCAACTGGGACCCATTAAGTCCAATATGACACCTACTTTCAGTTGGCACTGAGGCCTGTCCACATCATGCATCAGACTGGTGGAAAGCCTTACGTCGATTTGAGCTAACTCGCAACATTTCTTCCAGAAGCATGAGATAAACTGGCTGCCACGGTCTGAGATTAGGATGGAAGGAAATCCGTGAATTCGAACAATCTGCTCCAGAAATTCTTTAGCCAGAATTGAAGCTGAGGGCAATCCTTTTAGTGGGATGATATGGGCCATTTTCGAAAATAAATCCACCTCTACTCGAATTGTGTTGAACCCGTCACAAGGAGGAAGGTCCATTATAAAATCAAGAGATAGGGTGTGCCAAGGTGTAGGTGGGAGGTCTAATGGCTGAAGCAGGCCCGGTGATTTCTTTTTCTGGACTTCGTTTTGAGCGCAAACTCCACAGGATAGTACAAACTGCTTGATGTCTTTATGCCATGTCGGCCACCAAAAATGCCGCTTGACCTTTGCCTCAGTTTTTGCAATTCCGGGATGACCTTCTACTAATGAGTCATGGTAATGTGAGATGATCTTTTCCTGAAGTTGTTTGCTGGGTAGGTAGAGACGTCCTCGAAAATAGGGTAATTGGTTAGTGACTGAATGGTGAGAACTTTTCGTCAGCCAATTCTTTAGGGCGTTGGAATCCATGAGATGAGGGATTTCTTCTTGAATGTCTTCTAGCGTTAGAGACGTAGTAATTCCAAGAATCTTTTCACCAGGAATGATGGGCACAGGGTCGGGATTGGCGCATTCCTCGTCTACTCCTATTCGGGACAGTGCATCTGCCTTGCCATTTCGACAGCCAGGTCGGTAAGTAATTACAAAGTCAAACTCTGTAAAAAAATAATGCCCATCGGAGTTGACGCAATGATTGAGCTTTTGCCACCTTCAGGTACTGTAAATTGCGATTGTCTGTAATTACTGTGATGGTATGCCTAGCTCCTAAGAGGTAATGCCGCCAGGCTTTGAAGGCTGCCATGATGGCTAACAGTTCCTTATCCGTAATAGCATAATTCAACTCAGGAGCCGTAAACTTCCGTGACCAAAAGGCTACTGGGTGTAGTTGACCAATTTCAGGGTCCCTTTGGGAAAGGACCGCTCTCATTGCCAGACTGGAAACATCTGTTTCAACCACGTATGGAAGATCTGGACGAGGGTGTTTCAGAATCGGGGTTGAGATGAATCTTTGTTTTAGCTCCTGGAAGGCTTTCTCAGCCTCTTCGGACCATTGATTTCGTTTGTTTTTGCGCAGCAGAGTGGTGATGGGGTGCACTACTTGCGTAAATCCTGGAATGAAACGACGATAGAAGTTTG